>NW_026775572.1:61726133-62326133 GCF_030987335.1 Cornus florida | reverse complement strand
CAAGTTTAGTTTTAAAGATCCATTTGGTCCCTATGATATTAATATCACTAGGTCGAGACACTAATTTCCAAACATCATTTTTCATAAATTGAAGTAACTCTTCTTGTATAGCCATAAGCCAATCAGAACTTTGAAGAGCTTCATCAACATTCTTTGGTTCAAACTAAGCCATGTGACATGAGTGTCCTAAATCTTCTACAATGTATGAGTGTCCAAACTGATCACGGACTATACTCCTAGTACCTGGTCTATCCCATGGGCCTATCACATTGTCTACAGGATAACTTGATCGAAATCTAGAACTATTAGATGTGGGAATGTCTAAAGAAGGTGTAGGAATTCCTATAGGTTCATCAGTGGTGACCTCTAATTCCTCATCAACATCTTCATATTCTTCGCCTAAATTCTCAACTCTTTAAATTCTCCTACAATTTCAAAGTCAGTCTCATCCTCATCAAGTTAAGTAGAGATTACCTTAGGCCTTGTGTCATCAAACACAACATTACTTGAATTCATAATGACATTTGTTCTGAGATTAAAAACCCTATAAGCCTGACTTGTTTGTGAATAACCCAAAAAGATACCTTCATCACTTCTAGAGTCAAATTTTCCCAAGTGGTCCCTATCTCTAAGGATATAACATTTACTTCCAAAGACTCTAAAATATTTAACAATGGGTTTTCTATTATTCCACAATTTATATGAAGTCTTTTTAGTTTCAGGCCTAAGATATACTTTATTTAGGATATGACAAGTAGTACGTACTAATTTAGCCAAAAAATGACTAGCAATTTTATTCTCAGGAAACATAGTATGAGCCATACCTGCTATTGTCCTATTTTTCCTTTCCACTACACCATTCTGTTATGGTGTTTTAGGTGCTGAAAAGTCATGCTTAATGCCAAACTTATCACAATATTCAATAAATTTCTTAAGTTCAAATCCTCGTCCATTATCACTCCTTATCTAAGTTATTCGATACCCCTTCTCATTTGAATTAATTGGCAAATAGACCTGAAATTCACAAAAGTATCAAACTTTTCTAGCAAAAAGGCAATCAATATAAATCGAGAATAATCATCAACCATAACAACCAAATATCTTTTTTCTCCAATATTATTAGGTGTTATGCGACCCATTAAATCCATATGTATCAATTTTAAATGTCGAGTAGTGACTTTATGGAAAAGTCTCTTATGCGACACTCTAGTTTGTTTTCCTGATTGACATGGACCACATATTTCATTCTTAAGCATTTTTAACTTAGGCAAACCTCAAACAAGATCATTATTAGACAATTTTATTAAATCATTAAAATTCACATGGCCAAGTCTTTTATGCCATAAAATTGCCTCATCAGTAACTACAGAAAGAAACATAAATGAAGGATCTGAATACACAGCGTAGCAATTATCAGAGGTTCTAATTCCTTTCAAAACACATTCACCTTTTTCATTAGTTACAAAACATCCTTGTTGAGTAAAATTGACTTGAAACTCCTCATCACAAATTTGACTAATACTTAACAAAGTAGCATCTAAACCTTTAACATATAGAACATTTTTAACTCCCCATTTCCTGAAAATTTGATCTTACCTTTACCACTTACACTAGAAGTATTACCATCACCAAAAGTAATAGTTCCAATTGAGCATTCCTTAAAAGCGGTAAATAATGTTCTATCCCCTGTCATATACCCAGAGCAACCACTATCAAAGTACCAATCACATGGACCTAGTGCTCTAAGTACAGTGTGTATAGTAAAGCATTTAAAATTCTCTTTCTTTACCCAAACAATTTTAGATTCATTATGCAATGATTTTCCGATTGTTCTAGGTAAAGTGTCACAAGACTCAGAAGACCTAATCCTTTTTTTCTTCTTATTTGAACTATCTAGATTTTTTAATTTCATCCCAAGTTCAATTTTTCTTTTATGACACTTGTACTTAATATGATCTTTTTCTACACAAAAATAACATGTTAAAATAAGTCTGGGAGAACTAGTGAAAACACAAGGTTTGGTTTCAACTTTCACAAAAACATCTCTAGATTTTTGAAAATATAAATCCTTTGAAGTTGAAGCCAATTATTTATTACTACTGATGTTCTTAACTACTCCTTTCAACTTATTAATTTTGCAAGTGTCAGCGTTAAATTTCTAAAAAGACTGTATTGATTTAACAAACTCACTACTTAAATTATCAATTCTAAGTTCAAGCAATTTATTAAACCTGTTTACTTATTTAACTTCCTTTTCTAGAAAATCAAACCTATAAAGAAGATTTAATTTTTTATGGGCAATTTCTTCCAAATTTTTATTAGAGACATAAACTTCTAACTTATAAATATCTCTATCAAGTTCCGTAAGTTTCAATTTCTCTAGCAAAATTTTAAAATCATTTTTAAACTTAAACCACTCAATATGTATACTTATGATAGAATAAAAAATAAGAGATAAAGGCAACACATCTACAGAAGATGAATTATCAGACACAATATAAAAATCACAACAAATCAAGTATAATCTACTCAATATATCGAGTAACCCGCTCTGATACCAAATGTGAGTTACGCGGTGCAGAAGCTATTAGTCGATTTAATTATGATTAAATCCCTAAATGACCTAGATGAGATTATCAGGTCAACTTACCCAATTTTTTTGATCAATTGATTAATCTATCTAAGCAATATGATCAATTAAACATCCACAATCATAAAGATAAATACTGAAAAGTAAAGTAAGTAAAGTTTAAGAGATGACACTAGGATTTTTAGCGAGAAAACCCCAATTGGCACAAGAGACTAATTGTTGTGAGAAAAACATCATGGACTATGTAGTCCAGAGCAAAATGATCCATTATGTTTGAAACAAAGTACAATGGACTTTGACTCAGGCGCACACCATATCATTCTACCAAAAACCAATTGTTGATAATCTTCAGCTTTGCGACGTCCCGTCCAACAACTCTTGACTCTAGGCTTACTCTTGATTTCTGTAGAAAGATTGCTCGTAAATCATACAACACTCCTCGAATGCTTTGACCCTTTCAAAGTGTGATCGCTTCACCCATTTTCTTCAAGATCTGAATTTGATGTAAAAGAAATAGATCTGCTTTTTGAAATATTTGAATCTTCAATTATGCTCCATTTTCGATGAGATAGAGAACAACAGAACTAAATCACTCGTGTATATATGCGTGTTCTCAAAATAAAAACAGAAAAATCAGATTTGATTTTCTAAAAAATATCTCTCAAAAAGGCTTCTTTCAAAATAATGAATTTGTGTTCCAAAAGACATCCCTCAATATTGAATGAAAGAGAGATTCTATAAAAGTTTGGAAGACCTAAGAATACTTAAAAACCAATTCAAATTCACACATAGGATTTTGGAAAAAAGTCTATACCAAATAGGAATCAAAACAAATCAGGAAACTAAAGTTACCAAACATGTTTGAAGACTTTGAACTGGTTCAAGAAAGTGGAACCGGTTTAAGATGGCCAGTGTAAAATACAAAGAATCATTTTGATTCTTGAATCGGTTCAGGAAAATGGAACCAATTCCAGATGGTCAATCTTGAAAATCTCCATAAAGCCTCAAATGTTGAACCTGTTCCAAGATTCTTGAACCTGTTCAAGTTGGGTAGAAAGTAAAAACTTCCTAAAAGTTGTGGCTCAACCTTTCAAAACTTCATAAGTGTTCTCACACACTCTTATACATTTCTAAAGCATTGTTCTCATCATCTCAGAGTGTATTAAAGCACGAGCACTTGAACTTTCTTTAAATCCACTTCCGATCTTGAAACTTGAAATTTTGAACCAAAATTTTACAACTCGATCGGACTTAAATGTTTTGACAACGAAATTAGTCAATTATAAAATATATATCTCACAAACTAGTATTAGGTTTAACATATATGTAAGAATTAACACATGAAACTGAACACTTTAAATCCTCGTAGACCTTATGGAATTTAAAATATTTTCTAAATTCTTTTCTAAAATTTTGAATCACAATCCATTCAATTCTACTAACAAAGTCTTTGGGCAATTATGGACTAGAAATAAAGATTTAGGTGCTATTTGATAACTCAAATCAATGTTTAATTCTGAACATATTAAGCATTTATCTAATTAAGTGCATTTGATAATCAATATTACTGAAAATAGTAAGAGCGATTTAAAATGGGATAAAATTTTAGGTGACATAGATATCACTTATCACTAAATATTGCTTAAAAGCTTCAGTATATTTTTACTTTTATGAAACACCACCATACATTCTAGTCAGAATCAAATTCAAAATCTTCCAACTTCAACATTTCAGTACCAAATCTTAAGTTTTTTAATGATTCTTGAAAAGAAATGTTGGAGTTATGTTTCGAATTGATTTTATTAATCTATATTTATAAAGACTTTAAGTATTTTACAAACACTAAACATAAAAGTTCTTCACCTGATGCATTTAATCTACTTTATTTAATATGTTATTTATCAATATAATGAATATATGTTCATTAATACCAAGCTAATTACATTCCCACTTCTACTAGTATAAATAGTAGGTTTATGAATCCTACAAAATACATAATCTCAATACAAGAAAGAAAAAGAGATTTGAAAAAGTGTTTTCAAATTATTGAGTTTGATTGTGTGAGTTTTATATTTTCAGTTGATCGGATGGAGATAAATACACAAGTTCATGAAGAAGAAGTGCAACCTTCATGAATGCATAGATTTGATATCTGGGCTTAGTTGAATCTTGGAGATAGTGCTGCCATTTGTCTTCCGTTGCACTTGGGAGAGACTTCAACCATATTTAAGAAGTGATTACGGGCCTTTAAGTGATGAGCGCTGAAAAGTGCGCATTTATACCCGTTAAGCTTAGGTATTTTAGGACCTTTATTTATCTTATTTTCCCGCTTTGGATTGATTTCATGTTATTTGCATTTTCAGGCACTTATCCCCAAAATAAGCTAATTCAGCCAAATAAGAGCATAATTGAAGCAATCTTGAGATGAATGAAAGAAAGGAGCAAAGTGGAAGCAAAATGAAGCAAGTGGTGGAAGTTCAGCAAAGTTCGATCGATCACAGAATTTCTTAGATCGATCTGACAAAGATCGATCTCTGCACTCCAAGACGGATTCAAGCTCTTTTGCCCTTATCCAAAGATCCCACAATGTTCGATCAATCCAACATTTATCAAATTAATAAAAAAGATTCCATCTTATCCTGTTATACCACCCCACCTACCACTTTTGTCTTTTTCCCAAAATATCCCAAAATATCTCAGATTTGTCTTTATCCAAAAAGGCGTCGCCATGGGAGGATCGATCCAGCCAAAGTTTGATAGATCTCAGCCAAGTTCGATCGATCTTAGCATAGGTTCGATCGATCGAACCTTCTCAAGTCACTACAACAGTTTTGGCTTTTACCAGCGCTCAAAAACGCTGGTAAAAGCCTTAAAAAGTGTTGGTAATTTAATTACCAGCACTTTACCAGCGCTTCTGGAAAAGCGCTGGTAAATCCAGTGTCGGTAGGGCTTTACCAGCGCTTTTGCAGAAGCGCTGGTAAAGACCCTTTACCAACGCTTTTTCAAAAAGCCCTGGCAAAGGGTATTTACCAAATTTTTTTTATGTTTTGGTCTATACCAGCGCTCTTTAAAAGAGCCCTAGTGATTACCAATTTATTTAGTTTTTTTTTTTTTGTTTTATTTTTTGTTTTGTTTTGGTTTTTTTCTTTCCCTAAAGAAACCCATTTATAAAACATGTTTATATATAAAAACAATTATCATCCAGATGTATACTAATGGATTTAGGCAACTACAAGTTAATCTGCAAATATGAAAATACCATCCAAATTGAATGTCTACTAATAGATAATACTGTACTGAACACCAAGTTTTTACAAAAGAAGTATACACAATGAAAATAATTTTTCACAAAAGTTGTGAACACAACCACAAGTTTCCTCAAAAGAACCCATCAAAATGTATTAGAAGTTTTCACATCGGCTAAGGAAATTCAGAAAGCACAACCATGACCCCATCTTCAAACTTTCTTTTTTCTAGCTTCAACTTCAAACTCTCTAAAACACTTCTTTAAGTTGCCTCTGAAAACGTAGTTTGCATGGAGAAACTATTCAAAGTGAACCATTGCAACTTATATCATCAACAGCTTTCTTTAGTGCTCTTACTTGCTCCCTTGAGACTGTCCTCACCTACAAATGCAAAATTGTAGGTTAGCAGGTTGTAAAAAGCCATAATTTACTGATCAACTCATAAGTCATGATTCTATCTTAGTGCATAAGCTTCTAACAAATTCATTGACAAACATCACAAAATTCTCCATCTTTGTAAATTTGAATACCATATTATTAAGAGGGGAAAAAAAAAAAAAAGAGGGAAATGGGCCCTAAGAAGACAAAGCTCTACAATAGTTATTATTATTATTATTATTATTTCTATTGCATGGTCACAAGAAACAAAGATTCTTTTTACAGTTAAAATTAATTTGAGAAGACAAACCTCTACAATAAATATTTTTGTTACCATCTGATCTATTCACAGAAGACCAAAAGGCATAGATTCTTTACACCATTTAAATTAACTGGACATGTTGGATGGCCCATATACCTTGTAAGTTGTTATTTCCCTCTTAAATGAACAAAGGAAGAGTCCAAATCTATTACTGACAAACACCATATGTATATTATATCCATTGCCCTCTATTTTATATCCAAGAACGGATCAATGTTTCCAAGAACAGATCAATTTAGTTGAGCAAATTAAGTACCTCAATGGAAGGCATGGTGACGGAGACGTGAAGATCCTTTCCATTGTTAACGGCTTCCATCATGGTGATGCAGTGAGAGCTCTCCAAGTTCAGAGCCGGGTGTGGGACGGATTCACCTGCCACCCATAAGCTTATCAGATTGTTTGCGAAACTAATCCACCATTACTATGCACATTTATGACCAGTAACTTTAAGGCAACATTATTTTTTTCTTTATAGTTTTTTCCTGAATTCTTTGAAGGGACAATATGAATCAAGATAGAATAAGTAGTATTAAGTTGTTAATAGAAAATAACTTGATGGAAATATGAACATAAAGACAAATAGTGCTTTCATTCACTTACATGTTGTGCATGAATAAGGAATGGTAGGCCAGGAGATGTTAATGAAGACACTTTTCAGAAAAGTGATTTCTTCCACTGATAAAAACTTAAACAGATAACATGTAAAACCAAGACTATCCCTACCAGTGAGTACGCAAAATTTTGTGTTAATAATCTATTAAGGTCATATATTTTGGCTTTAAGAGGGAAAAAAGGTAATTAAATTAAGATAGCTGGGAATCAAAACAGAAATGGAAGAGGCAAATTATTGATGATGTCATTTGTGGAAAATGAAATAAAATTTGTAGCTGTTGAAATAGTTTACTCAGTTAACTGCCAAAAAAAAAAGTTCAATATGATTTATATTACATGAACAGAAGGTGAGCAAATTAAATATCAATAGCTCCTATCTGTACAGCATTAAGGAATAAGGATAATAAGATAGAGCCAAATCAAAAATTTAATGGAATATGTGTTTTAACTAAGAGTCATAACACTGGAGAAATAGAAAAACACATGAAAGACAGAATTAATGCATGTTGTCTCAATCAATAATCCTAACATGAAATATTTTTCTGTTGTACAAGAACAGTCACTACACTATCTTAATTACTATCTGGAATGCAAGGAAGGAAGACTTACAAAAATATAGACAACAAACTTCCCAAGAGTAGAAAGTAGCCCCCACAAGCACCACAAGTTCACACTTCAAAATCCAACTCAAAGCCCCATTCTAGTTTGAAAACAAAAATAGCAGAGAAACAAAAATTAAAAGGGGATCTAACTTGAAGTCCGAATGACTAAGTCGGTTAACTTCTCTTGCAGCTCAGATGGATCGATGCTCCTCCCATCATTCACCTGTACATAAAATTAGGAATAACATAGTGTTGTTGCAAGAAAATGTGCAATTAAAGAAAAAAAAAAAAAAAAAAAAAAAGAGCAAAAAAGGTGCAGCAAACCAATCAAAGGTCTAAAATTAGTCGCATTCAATTTAATGGTCTATCCTTCTTTCAAACAAATGATAGCAGAATACAGTACTAGTGTACCCCATAAGCCACGAGACACTTGAAACCTCTAAACACTATAAGAAAAATGCAGATCCCTTGATCACTAATGGACTTGATCTGGTGTTCAAACCCTCCTAAGTAACCAATGACCTCAATTTGAAACCTTCACCTCCGAAGAAATTGTAACATGAAAGGGGAAAATAATAAAATTACAACCAAAAATCTGAAACTTGATAAGAAAATGCTTTTACATATAACAGCAACTGGCAACGGAAGAATCAAAATTTCATTACAAATGTCTCAGGCATATCAGCACAAGAACAAAACATTTTATCACAATGCATATGAAACATAACATTTGATACTAAACCATATGGTCATTAATACCATCATTTGAAACACATACAAACTTGAGTCTACCTGCTTCCTCCTGACAAATTCCAAAAAATGACTTTAATCAGTGAACAACTCCATGAAGAAAATTATATAGAACTTGATGATAATTTTCTGAAATAGGAAAAGTAAGTGCAAAAGCTCCATCACTTGCTTACTAGAGAATGTTTTAAGATGTCGTTTACATGCCAAGACTTTAAAACATCTTTTGGGTAGTTAAAAGCAACACCCTGATTTAGTCAAATTGGTTATAAACTAAGAAACTATATGACAAACACGTGCAAATAGTAGTGGTAGAAGCTAAAGGACAAAATTGATACTGTTTCCACTCAATTAACATAGGAATTTACCACTGACATGGTCATATAGATACACCCACACATTGTCTCACATCCATGCATTCACTACACAGGAACACCATTAAGATTTGGATACTTCTAACAAAGAAAAATTAAGCATAAAAACCACAAGGTCGATAAAGAAGAACTGACTAACCACAATGATACCACAATATTCTACAAATTTTGTAAGAATATCCTCAAGATAAAGAATTGTAAATGAACTCTCTGCAAGTTTCCCATTCCCAACTATTTAAGATAAGTCCAACTTTTCCTCCCTTTGTTTGAATAATATATGAAACATATCTTTAAAGGAATCAAGGAGTGAGTAGAGAAAACCAAAACAACAAATCAATACCAAATAGTCAGCAATAGAGCTAACCCATATTCCTTATACATTAGTTAATCGCTCATCTGTGACATCTCAATTAATCAGCAAAATCTCGGTTTATCCTGCACTACTCCACATGAATTAAATCAAACTTTCCAACTTCACGACCAATCACAGTTCACAGCCTCATTGGAAATTTGAAATACAGACTATATATGCATATCAAAATAGAGTTTTCAAATTTTCAACACACACAACACATATGCGTCATCAAGGTTATAGCCTCCACAAAAATTTAAAACTCAAAACATAGAAATATATATCAAAACATAGAGCATGCTTCACAAAAATTTATTATGACAACACAGATAAATTTGGAACTTCAAATCTCCAAAGTTAGGGACACAACCCTTCACAAAATTTTCAAAAATAATTTTTAAACACAGCCCATCATCACTAACCATCCTCATTTTTCAACATCACAGAATATATATCAAAGTATTCATAAAATCGCAGTCCCAATGATCAAATACAGGTTCACAGTGATTTCTCAATTTTTTCAGTCTTCATTATCACAGTTTCATGCTTCATAATATTTGTAACATGGCAAAACATATATAAAATCTCACATAACTAAAATCCCGAATTCCCATTTCAAAATAAAATTCCAAAAATCTCCAAAACAGTTTAATTAACCTTTCCTTCAGAAATTTTCAAACATGAACTCATATATATATTTATATGAATGACAGGGGAAAGATGCTTACCCGAAAGATAGAGAGAATAGCAAAGGAATGAAGAGAAAAATCCGAGAGAGAGACCAAACCGAGAACAATGAGATGACGGCCTTAGATTCGCTGGAGAAGATGACAAAAAATTGCAACGGTGGATGGCGGCGAGATGAGAATGTTATCTCCTTAGCTGAGGGTCGGCCGGAGAGCAAGAAGCCAAGGTTTGGCTAGAGATCTCGCCGAAAAACCCATAGCAGAGAGCTCGAACAGAGAGAGAGGGGTTGGCTTCAGTGGTGGTGTGAGGATATGGGGTGGAGTGATGGTGGTGGCTGTGGTGCAATAGGTTTTGAACTTTTGATTCTTGCAGACAGACAAAATAAACTGAAATATATGAGTTTTAAACTTCTGATTCTTGTAGATTTTCTAGTTAGCAGTTGCAGAGAGAGAGAAGGGGCAAGTTTAGAGTTGAGAAAAGAGAATAGAGATAGTGGCAATTGGGGAGTTGCAGAGATCGAGAGGGGGCAAGTTCAAGGTTGAGAACGAGAATAGAGATGGAGGCGATTGGGGAGTCAGAGAGAGAGAGGGCATGTTCAGAGTTGAGATCGAGAATAGAGATGGAGGCGTGCGATTGGGGAGTTACAGAGAGAAAAAGGGGGCCAAGTTCAGAGTTGAGACCGAGAATAGAGATGGAGGTGATTGAGGAGGCTGAAGAGAAAACCTAGGGCTCGGATGAGATAAGGTTAGAAATAAATGGAAAATTAAGGAAATAAAAAAGTGAAATAATGTTAAAGTGCGAAATTTCCTGCACTAAATTTCACACTTACCGTCGCTTTTTCAATAAGCGCTGGTAAAAACACCAGCGCTTTTTTAACAAGCGCCGGCAAAAACGTACCTATACCAGCGTTTTTTAAACAAGCGCTGCAAAAAACGTACCTACACCAGCGCTTGCTAAACAAGCGTTGGTAAAAACGTACCTATACTAGCGCTCCTATATAAACGATAGTAATTAGTACACAACACCAGCGTTCTTTAAAAAAGCGCTGGTAAATCCCTAATTTGTTGTAGTGAGTACAAATTAAATCAATTTCAAGCTCATTAAAAGTTGTCTCATGGTGCAATCATTGAAGGAGCCCTTGTGTACGAGCCAAGACCATTGGGTGTGACATTTGAGCTACCTATATAAGGATTATGAGCCACCTTTACATATATGTTTTTTTAGATACAACATTTGATATCATTCTTAGAGAGGAAGAAAAAAGAAGAGGTGGTTAGAGACACATTCATGGGAAGTCTTCCATCTACCTCAAGAAGAGGAGCATTTCTACCATGGAGATAGCCCTTGAGGGTTGGAGGACACCATCTATGAGTGGCTAAACATCCTCTTGAGGCTAGAGTTATCTCTAAGCATGCCTTCTTTACCTTTATTTATGTATTTTTGAGGGGATTTGTGTTGTAATACATATTTTGACATTTTTATATACATAGATCTTGTTTATTCAATGATTTGTGTGGTTTAATTCTTCCAATTGATCATTTCATTCCATCTATATGTCTATGTATGCTAGAATAGATGTTCATGTGTTTATCTCTAGCTCTTGTGTTGTTGATGCATGTCTATGGGTGTTAATGCTATAGATTTAGAGATTGTCAAGACATAGTGCTTAATAGAATGCTTTTGAGGTTTATTTGATGGTTCATACTCATTTCTTGATGGATTATGCCTCTCCCTTAGTTTAATTAGTTTAATTTTCATGTCATTAGCTTAGATGTAGAATAGTTACCTTAGTTGTTAAATGGGAGGACAATCTATGTTTGTTATTTGATGTTCCATACTTATCAACGCAAGTAGTATATTTCTCTAATCATGTGATGTGTTTGGATTGTGAGCTTAAAGGAAGGATTAATGGCTTAGTTTGATATATTGCGTTATTCATTGTGTTGTTTAGACAATATATACTTAATTGGTCATCCATGCTTGTTGAAACAACCACACACACTCACTATTGTTACAACATATGTTTTCCCCCTCATTAATTATAAATTGAGTGTATAAAAAGGTGATGCTTAGTGGTGACCTCTAAGTCCCAAGACTTCTCTCTCTTGTTTTTTCTATCCTTTAATTACTTATTTTATATTGAGCTTGTTTAGTCTTAATTGTAGTTTAATCAACCAAACCAACAACATTTTGATCACTCGACCCACTAACCCTAATATTGTTTCCATAGTAACATGACCCACCAATCCCTTGGGATGATCCATCCTCACTAGTTATATTTTTAGTTAGAGGTAGTAGTGGCATTTATAAATTTAAAACTTGGCCACATTGCATACTCACACTTTTAGTTCATCTCTTTGAAAACTTTTGGTGCAATGTGACGGCAACCACCAAGTTTCTGGCGCCGTTGCCGGGAATTGATTTTAGGCAACATCGTATTCTGGAAACAATTAGGAATTAGTACTCTTTTGATCGTGTCTTTACTTTATTTTTATTTTTGATTACTTATTGTGTTGGTTCTTGATTGACTAGGTACATTGGGCTAAGGAAAGTGAGCAGGAAATATTCTAAGCAAGGAGCTAAGCAAAAGAAAGGAAAAAGCTAAAAATCTAAAAATTGCAAAGCTAAAGTTGAAAAATTAATTTGAAGTGCTTAAGGACCCTTTGTGAGCCCTTCCTAAACTCAATCTCTAGTTAAATCGTCAGCCCGCGTGGAGGCTTGTTTTTATATTTCTAGATAAATCATGAGCCCACATGGAGGCAATTTACTTTTCTTGCATTATTGTTGAAAGTATAGGAGTATGGGATCATTGTATGTGGAGGAAGTTTGTTGATTGATTTGTCGCGAATGTGAAGTGATTGCTTACTATTCGTTGCTTGTTTGTGTTTTGTTTGTGCATGCATGGTCGGACATCTTAAATCCTACTCTTGTCCCATTTAATTTTCATCCTGAATTCGTTATTCGAAATCCTAGGGGAAGAGGTAGTTCTAGTCATTCCATTTCATTAATGGAAGACCATAATGAGGACCATGTGGAGGACCTTGGTCACATAGACCAACAAGGTATCCTCCTCCCCAATGTGCATCATGACAACATCCAAGTTCCATTAGGCATGCTGAGGCCATTCATTCACCCACCACAACAACAAAGCCAAGTCCCATTGGGAATGCCTAGACCAATGTATGCTCCATAACCTCCCATAATCCAAGGCAATCAAGGTGCTCATATAACACTACCAATTGTAAATCCCCCTCTTGCTTTGCGTGATCATTATGTGTTGAATGAATATAATGCACCCACATACATTCAATTGCTACCATTTAGAGCACATCAGTATGAGATTAAACCACAAACCATTCAAATGCTTCCTAACTATCATGGACTTTTAAATGAAGAACCTTACAAGCATTTGGATGAATTTCTTGAAGTATGTTCCACCGTGAAATACACGGACATGCCGGAAGAGGTTTTAAGACTTAAAATTTTTCCATTCACCCTTAAAGACAAGGAAAAATATTGGTTCAATAATCTTAGGCCTTTTTCAATAACTTCTTGGGCAAAAATGCAACAAGAGTTCTTAAAAAAGTACTATCCGGTTTCTAAGACTAATGCCATGAGAACCTCAATTTGAGAGTTTTCACAAGGGGATGGGGAAACATTTCATGAAGCATAGGAGCGCCTAAATGACTTACTTAGGAAGTGTCCACACCACGACATACTCAAATGGCAATTAGTTCAATGTTTCTTTGAAGGTTTGTCGGATAATTTCAAAGGAATGGTTGATACTTCCATGGGTGGCTCTTATATTGATAGGCATGAGGATGATGCGTGGCATCTTTATGAAAGCATGAGCAAGAATTCAATGCATAGATCATTATCTTCCAAGAATGGTAGAAATTCAAGTGGAAGGAAGAATGTTGGCTTATATCAAGTGGACAACTCTAATGAAATAGCCGCCGAGATGAAATCCTTATCTCAACGGTTTGATCAATTTTTTATTAACCAAAACTCGGCAAACCAAGTGTCTTCCTCCCCTAATCATGTTTATCATCTATCTAATGAATAATGCATGACGTGTTCTAGTGTCTTACATTCTACTTCCAATTGTCCCCATGAACATGTCCAAAATGAGCATCATGAACAAGTCAATGCAGCATTTGTTAATCAAGGGAACAATCCTTATGGCAACCATTACAATTCTAGTTAGAGGAATCACCCGAATTTCTCTTGGAAAAGCCAAAGGGAAGGCTCAAACCCTCCCCAAGGTGGTTTTCAAGGGAAGTATATTCCACCTCCAATGCAAAGCCAAAGATCCCAAGGATTTAGATCGTCATATCAATCACATGGAAAC
Organism: Cornus florida; assembly: GCF_030987335.1. Lineage (NCBI taxonomy): Eukaryota > Viridiplantae > Streptophyta > Magnoliopsida > Cornales > Cornaceae > Cornus > Cornus florida. The sequence goes on along the minus strand of NW_026775572.1, from coordinate 62,311,873 downwards.
CAATTCTCTAATTATCATTGTCCAAATCAATCATATTCTCAATGAAATTCTAGAAGTCCCACTTTTGAGGAAAAAGTTTTAACTATTTTGGGCACTTTAGAGGCGAACACGCAATTGCTTCACTCTCATTCTCAATCCATTGCTAAGCTAGAAATCCAAGTAGTGCAAATAGCTAGTACTCTAAATGCTAGAGAGAAAGGGAAAATGCCTTTGAATGCCCTACCAAAGCAACAATGCATTGTGGAGACTCATTCCTCATCGGAAGGTCACACAATAGAGCATGTTAATACAGTGACAACCTTGAGAAGTGGGAAGATTGTGGACAACCAAGTGGGTATGTCCAATGAAGAGAGTGAACCGGTGCAACCAAGAGTTGACACCCGTCCCGTTTCACATCATATTCCTCCTTCATTGCATATGCATGATCATTCAAATGAGAAAGTGTTAGAAAGTGATCTGAAAAGTGAGTTCAAAATTGATTTGAAAAATAAATTCAAAAATTGTTGTGTTGAAGAAACTTCAAAGAAAACTTTTGAAAAAGATTTTGAGCCAAAAGCTCCATTTCTGGATGCCTTAAAAGGATCAATTTCCATTGACAAACAAAAGACCAAGACCAATGAAATTATTAAAATGTTTAGGCAAGTGAAGGTTAATCTTCCACCTTTGGATGTAATTAAGCAAATTCTGGCTTATGCCAAGTTCTTAAAAGATATTTGCACCTAAAAGAGGAAGAATAAGAGCCAAGCACCTAGGAAAGTGGTCTTGACCGAGCAAGTGAGCTCAATCTTGCAGCATAACACTCTTCCAAAATTTAAGGACCTCGGTTCACCTACTACTTCTTGCATCATTGGTGACCATGTCATTAATCGGGCTCTTCTTAATTTGGGAGCAAGTGTCAATCTTCTTTCATACTCGGTATATGTCAAATTAGGCTTAGGAGACTTGAAACCGACGTTGATGGTTTTGCAACTTGCCGACCGATCCATCAAAAAGCCTAGGGGTGTCATTGAGGATGTCTTGATTAAAATTGATAAATTCTTCTTCCTAGTCGATTTCATTGTCATTGATATGGAACTGGTTCCAAATCCCAAGAGCCAAATTCCCGTTATCCTTGGCCGTCCTTTCTTGGCAACCGCATATGCCAACATCAATTGTAGGATGGAAATAATGAAGATCTCATTTGGCCATATAAAGGTGAAGTTGAATATCTTCAATCCGACCCCAAATTCATTTGACAAGCATGAAGAAGTAAGTGTTGTAGAAAAATGTCATGACAATGAATATGAAATAATGGAGTTTTTGCTTGAAACCAAAACTTCAAAAAGTTCATCTTCTACCTTGAAAATAAAGAATGATGTCTTAAAAACTTACTTTGAGAGGGCATGGAAGCCCAAAGATTACATTGACAAAGGACCAACAATCTCATTTGAACCTAATCCAACAAGTTCTTTAGGGAACCATTTCTTGGGTGGAGTTCAAAGTACTTATCACCCCGTCAAGGAGGGGATGCACTACAAGATGTTTGATCCAGGCTAAAAGAGCCCAACGTCTTACTAGAGACGTTAAAGACTAGTGCATTTTGTGGGGTTGATAACCCAATTTCTCCCTCATTTCTGTTTTAACTTTCATTTCTTGCGACATCTAGATATTTGTTTTGGGTTCATATACATAACGAGGAACTTTGATTAAGGATTGCATCACTTTCAGGTTAAAAATGAGCATTTTGTGCCTGTTCGATCGATCTCAAAAGAGGTTCGATCAATCTAACTTCCATACCTGCATCCAATCACCTCTCTGTTTAATCGTGCGAAGGAAACCTGCATATTTCAGCTCTCTGTTCCATCATGCGAACTTCAGTTCTGATCGATCTTAAGTTCAAAGATCGATCCAACTTCCTCTTGGATCGATCCTCAATTCCAACACTTAGAAAAATTTTGAACCCCATGAAAACAAGCTCTCTGTTCCATCGTTCGAACATGTATGCAAGTTTTTGCATGTTCGATTGATCTGAGCCTCTTTGAGATCAATCTTGGATTGATCAATCTAGGTTCTTTGTTCATTGTTGATTTTGACTTCTAAATTTCAAATTTTTTTTTTTTTTTTTTTTTTAAAAAAAAAAATCCCAAAATTATTTTTCCTTTACTTTATTTTATTTTACTTTACTTTATTTTATTTTATTTCATTTCTTTTTATCTTATTTCCAAAAATCCAAAAATATTTTGTTTAACTTTGATTTTTAATTTTTAATTTTTAATTTTCAAATATTCAAAAAATACTTGTCGTTTAGTGAAGGAAGATCGATCTCAAGATTTTTCAGATCGATTTTAGTTCGATCGATCTGAGTTCCTTTCAGATCGATCGAACATTCTAGAGATCATTTTTAAAATAAAACTCTAGGGTCATTAGATCAATTTCAAAGATCGATCCAAGACCCATCTCTTCTCCCGTCACTGCAATCCACCTCTCCCAACTCCAGCGAACCCTTCGGCGACCATCCCAAGCTTCCACATCATCTCTCATCTCCGATTTCATCATTTCTCTCGATTTCCCCTCTCTCTCTCTCGGATTTGGTAAGTCCTGAGTTTTTCTTTTGATTTCGAGTTTTAATCTTCATGAATCTGAGCTTTACATGTTAGATCTAGAATTGACATGCTTAATCTTTGCTATATTTGAAGATTCCATGTTTGTGTATATATGTGTATATATAGGTATATAGATTTGTATATATTTTGATTCAAATCATGTATTTGGGGGTCACGAGCCAAAGAAAGTGACCAGTCTTGTTATGTTGTTGTGTAGAAAGGCCCACGAGCTTGCTCGGGAGGCCCTTGTGCCATCCACATCACAGATCTGTGACTTTTCAAATTTCACATCACAGTTCGATTGATCGAACTTTTCTCAAATCGATCTGAAAGAGATCGATCTCATATTTTTGTGATTGATCAAACTTCACAAATTTGCATCCCACACTTCGCACACATTCTTTTGTGATTCCATGCTATCTTATATATGCCCAATGCCTGTGTTTTCCACATTGGATGCATTCCATACTTATAATGTTTAGCATGTTTCACTTAATGTCACTTATTCCTTATGACTTGTATAGATTCATATCCTTCATACTGTGTTGTCTATCTTATTTGACATACATGTTTCTATATAGTGTACTTTAATTCTTTATACCTATACTGACTTCTTCTGCAAGTGTTTTTCTTTCTATTTTGCAGGCCATGGCTAGGGTAAAGACTGTTGCTCGTAAGCATTATACACGCTGAGTGAGGCAGAGGATAGAGGAGCCATGAGAGCCTTCTTATATTTAAGAGCAGCCTGCATCACCAGTTCCAGCCCAGTCTTCATCAGACAACAGACTACACTCTTCTACTTCTGCATCATCATCATTATCTCATGATGAGCCTGAGTATGTCCCATCTTTTTTACCGCCACCTGCAGAGCCAGGACGGGTCAGAGACAGACCTACTCGGAGATATTCAGACCTTTCAGTGGCTCATGAGTCGGTATTCGACATTGACTTCTTTTCTCGGTCTATCCTAACCTGGGCTGCATATGATGATATAGACCACAGGGGTATTTTTGCTATTTTAGCCCTAGTTACATACCTAGTTTACCCGAGGCTTGTGCGGATGTTCTTCCAGAACTTCTGCCCTACCCCGAGTAATCTGGCGAAGCTGCGCACTACCGTAGACGGCCATCTTATCAGTATTATAGTGGATACACTGGCCCGATCTTCCAGATGCCCGCATGTATGCCCTCCCGATCTTCAGCTTAACTATCCCCAGATGTGGAGGTCGTCTGACGCAGACATGGCTGTGGCACTTATAAGCCACTTCAGTGAGGGCGAGACATTTGCTACTCGGACCTATTTGCCCGATGATCTGTGGTTCTTTGATTCAGTCTTGTACCGAAATGTGTTTATGGCTGGCCATAAGATTCAGAGGCCCGGTGGCTATCTGGCAGCCCTTTATGCTTTCTACACAGGGTACTGGCATTCTATTCCGGCCCTATATTAGAGCATTATGATGAAGCTTTACACAGACTATATCAGCAAGGCCAAGCCCAAATGGACTAAGTTCATTCCCTTCGGCCATCTTATCACTCAGATACTCCTGGATCAGTACTACCCATTCCATCCCCAGGAGCATACTGAGTCTGGAGCTTGCCGTTTGTGCCAGAAAGATTAGAACATGACTTACAATGCTCTGATTAAGAGACTACATGAGGATGCCCTCATAGCTGCAGAGGAGGTAGCTGAGGAGGAGGCAGCCGTAGTGGCAGCAGAAGTAGACGCACCGGTAGCAGCGGAGATCCAGTAGTCGATCCAGCTGCCGTACATTTAGATATAGACTTGGAGCAGTATCTTGCAGAAGTTCTACAGCATCACTCTCCAACGAGGTCACCATTACATTTCCAGGAACAGGCTCAGGATGCACATCATTTTCCTGATCTAGTGGTACCTGAAGCTCCAGCACCGACACCCGACTTTAGAAAGCATATCCAGGCTTTGGAGGATGCCGTAGTCTCCATTCGTGAAGACATTGTCTCTATCCTAGCTGACATTTCTTCCCTACGTACGGATATCATGGCTGCACTACGAGACATTTCAAGAGACATACGAGGATCGCGCCCTACCCATCCTACCTCCTCAGCATGATCTTCACATCTCTCTTTTACCTGCTCTATATATCTGTGATATCTGCTATTTTGATACAGTTATATTATTTTTGCAGCCAGCCTGTTGGCCTAGACACTGGATGTACTATTTTTTTATTTTTTTTTTATTATTTTTTTTTATGCATGGTTATATTTTGGATGTTATATCTTTGTATTGATATATCTGTCTGTGATTGACTCCATTAGGTGCATCCTAGTGACTTCAGTGAGAAAGAGTGCTGCCCAAATTTTCAGGACCACCCTTATTCCTCTTTCATTATTTCAGTTAAGTATCCCATTTACACTTGTATGTCCACTATGCACTGTTATTATCCCTTTTTGTTATCTGATGAGTTTTATCCCAGTGCCATCTTTTCAGGACCACAATTAATCCCAAGTTTGGGGGAGTTACACCACCCACTTTGGATACTTTTGTCCCGGCCTTTCTTTGCCTTAGTTGCACTGGTATACTCTTTCCTTTTGTTCTCTTTGCACATTGAGGACACTGTGCCATTTAAGTTTGGGGGTAATGTATGCTTTATAGTGTTTTGTTTTTAAATTCAAAATTTTGAGCATGACTTGTGTATTTGAGGGATTTGCTATGATTGGTCCATGACTAGCTATGATTTTGATCTTTTGAGGACTATATTGCTTAGAATTTAAAAATTGCTCAACTTGAGAGTCCATTACTCCTAGTATGTCTTGTGGATGCCATTTAGGAGTAAATTTTTCAAAAGATTGATATCTTGCTTACACTGATAGTCCACATCATCCTGATTTTGAGATTATTTTGAGATTCACTCTAAAATTCTACACTAGCATAGGTGCACACTAGCATTCATTTGTGGGGTATATACTTTGTTGATTATTGAATTGGTTATATCCCAATTGGGCTAATAGTGCATTGAAAGCTTTCATTCTTGATAAAAGTGAATAACAACCCCTTTTTACTAAGTAGCCGGGATTCTAGCCTCATCAAGCACTGAATTTCTCGCGCTGAAAAGTGGAGGGCCCAAACTCTAGGTTAATAATTGAATACAAAAAAAAAAAAAAAAAAAAAGGTTGCAAAGGCAAATAAAAAGTGAGGATTTCTCCCAAAAGGTGAGAAGTGAAAAATGATTAGATGGAGGTTGTTTTGATTTGTAACCTAGTTGATTTGAACTTGTACGTCCTTAGGGGTGTTTGAACACCTAATGGCTTAAAGCCGCCCGGTTTGGGAATCATTGACCTAATGCTCGACCTCATTGATCACTAGAAAGCTTAATAGATCAACACATTGCACTATGCTTCCATCTTTGATCCTTAGGATAGAAATAAATAAATAATCGAGTGAAAAGAATAAACGCACCTAGATCAATAAAGCTTTAATAAAAGGTTCACACTTTGTCTTGATGATCGGTACTAGATTTGTTTACTAGTTTTAGGGTAAGGATGTGATCATTTATTTAGTTGGCTAAGATAGCAACATATTTGATGCCGGTACACTCAAAAAGGATTCTAGAGTTGTTTTGATTTGCATGATCATTTTCTTGATGTGTAGAGGACCATACTTGCTTACTTGATGTTGAAATTTTGGGAGATTACTTGGAAATGGTTGGAAAATTGCATACTTGAGGTAGTTTTCTTCCAATGCTTGTTTGCAATATTGGTGCCTTTTTTGAAAGAATGAGCTTAATGTTTATGGATATCCTTTCTGGAAACCCTCACCAGACTTCACTCGTCCACTAGGGTAACCTAGGGGTTTAAAAAGCTTGTTGCATATGCTAAATGCAATCGTGTTCCCTATAAAAGTGGCGTTATCCATTTATTGCTTTCTAGTTCATAGTTGTATAGTTGTTCATTTCATTCCTTTACTTTCTAGTTCATTGCTAGGGACTAGCAATATTTAAGTTTGGGGGTGTGATGAGTGCTGAAAAGTGCGCATTTAAACCTATTAAGCTTAGGTATTCTAGGACCTTTATCTATCTTATTTTCTCGCTTTGAATTAATTTCATGTTATTTCCATTTTCAGGCACTTATCCCTAAAATAAGATAATTCAACCAAATAAGAGCATAATTGAAGCAATCTTAAGATGAATGAAAGAAAGGAGCAAAGTGGAAGCAAAATGAAGCAAGTGGTGGAAGTTCAGCAAAGTTCAATCGATCACAAAATTTTTTCGATCGATCTGACATAGATCGATCTCTGCACTCCAATATGGATCCAAGCTCTTTTGTCCTTATCCAAAAATCGCACAATGTTTAATCAATCCAACATTTATCAGATCAATCAAAAAGATTCCATCTTATCCTGTTGTACCACCCCACCTACCACTTCTGTCTCTTTCCCAAAATATCCCAAAATATCTCAGATTTATCTTTATCCAAAAAGGCGTCGCCATGGGAGGATCGATCTAGCCAAAGTTTTATAGATCTCAGCCAAGTTCGATCGATCTCAGCATAGGTTCGATCGATCGAACCCTCTCAAGTGCGAATTAAATCAATTTCCAGCTTATTAAAAGTTGTCTCATGGTGCAATCATTAGAGGAGCCCTTGTGTACGAGCCTAGACCATTGGGTGTGACATTTGAGCTACCTATATAAGGATTTTGAGCCACTTTTACATATATGTTTTTTTAGATACAACATTTGATATCATTCTTAGATAGGAAGAAAAAAGAAGAGGAGGTTAGAGACACATTCATGGGAAGTCTTCCATATACCTCAAGAAGATGAGCATTTCTACCATGGAGATAGCCCTTGAGGGTTGGAGGACACCATCCATGAGTGGCTAGACATCCTCTTGGGGCTAGAGTTAGCCCTAAGCATGCCTTCTTTACCTTTATTTATGTATTTTTTAGGGGATTTGTGTTGTAATACATGTTTTGATATTTTTATATACATAGACCTTGTTTATTCAATGATTTGTGTGGTTTAATTCTTCTAATTGATCATTTCATTCTATCTATATGTCTATGTATGCTAGAATAGATGTTCATGTGTTTATCTCTAGCTCTTGTATTGTTGATGCATGTCTATGTGTGTTGATGCTATAAATTTAGAGATTGTCAAGACATAGTGCTTAATAGAATGCTCTTGTGATTTATTTGATGGTTCATACTCATTTCTTGATGGATTTTGCCTGTCCCTTAGTTTAATTAGTTTAATTTTCATGTCATTCGCTTAGATGTAGTGTGGTTACCTTAGTTGTTAAATGGGAGGACAATCCATTCTTGTTATTTGATGTTCCATACTTATGAATACAAGTAGTATATTTCTCTAATCATATGATGTGTTTGGGTTGTGAGCTTAAATGAAGGATTAATGACTTAGTTTGATATATTGTTCTGTTCATTGTGTTGTTTAGAGAATATATACTTAATTGGTCATCCATGCTTGTTGAAGCAACCACACACACTCACTATTGTTACAACATATGTTTTCCCCCTCATTAATTATGAATTGAGTATATAGAAAGGTGATGCTTAGTGGTGACCTCTAAGTCCTAAGACCTCTCTCTCTTGTTTTCTCTATCCTTTAGTTACTTATTTTATATTAAGTTTGTTTAGTCTTAATTGTAGTTTATCAACCAAACCAACCACATTTTGATGACTTGACCTACTAACCCTAATCTTGTTTCTATAGTAACATGACCCACTAATCCCTTGGGACGATCCCTACTCACTCTAGCTATATTTTTAGTTAAAGGTAATAGTGGCATTTATAAATTTAAAACTTGGCCACATTGCACACTCACACTCTTAGTTCATCTCTTTGCAAACTTTTGGTGCAACGCGACGGCAACCGCCACTAAGCCTCAATACTCACCGTTTTAATATATTGGTTCCAATAATTTAAAGATAGTTTTCTCTCAATGGATTCATTTTCATTGTTGTCCAACACTATTTATTCAGTTTCTCAACCGAATAGCGGGGCATTTGATGGTTAAAAAATGCCAACGGTGGAAAGGGAAATTTTTATTTTCCTTCAACAATTGAAAAATCGCTTTTGGACTAAGCCATGTCCGGCTATTCTGGGTGATAAAACACCATTTGATCAAATTTTAATTTGATCAATGAGAAGATCACAAAGTGGATTGAATTGGCATCAAGCCTATTAAAGGTGATCATAATTCTTCCATACGTATTAATTAGTGGGGGAATAGTGTAACCTAATATCCTATGTTGGTGGGCATAAAGGCAATTGGATGAAATTGCACTTCTGGTGTGGCTTCAAGGTTATCTTTGAATCTGGTATGTTCTTTGAAATAAACATTTCATTAGAGGTATGTCTAAACTCAGAAATACTTTTGTTTATGTTGCCAAGTTTATTAATTAATAACATGTTATAAACTTAATCAATGAACTGAATTCTTTTATCAAATGATCTGTTAGGGATTAATCGAAAGGATATGGTAAAACTTATTTGATTTAATGCATTATTGGTAGCATATGAAAATTTAGTGGTCTTTCATATATGTTGAAAGAAATATGGTACCTTAGAACTGATCTCCATCGATCACATTATTGATCCAAAAGTGATATATTTGTCGAAATGAGCCACTCCATTAATGGTATGTTTGCATTTATAAAATGCTTTTATTGCTATATTGTTGGTTTATCACATGTCATAATCATTTTTCACACGAATCTAAAACCATTAATATGAGGCATAGATAATGGTTAATGAAAGATTGAGATAAGGCTCGTATGATTTACTAAATGACACTAATCTTATGGAAATTTTATCCATATTGACATGTTTGAAATGAGCTAATTATATTAATAAAGGAATGTGATATGTTATCATTTTGTTGATGATACTAATTTTTATCCCTGAAAGCTCATTTTTTAAAGTTCCTAAATAGAGGAATGAATGTTTGAGAAAGCAATGATTGCAGGTGAATTTCAGATTGATAAAAAAAGATTCTAAGGAAATTCTGGCAATTATTATTTGTCTAAAAAGTTCTTAATTTAAACTTTTGACATGATGGATCTTAGGGAAGCTGGTGTGATTATGTAAATCAAAGTGTGGGGCCTCAACATGGATTTACTCTCACACAATCTAATTTTATCAATTAATCTTGAAAGGTTTAAAATCTTATCAGATGCTACAGTCTTTGTTCTTATTGATTCCAGATCAGAGTCAGTTTGCAATCAAGGCAGTGCAAAGAATCGACTTGAATTCTTAAATTATTGGTGGTCTTTATGATGCAATGAACTGCACCAGGGCAAACACACAACTTGTTATGAAGTACAGAAATAATCTGGGAAGAGATAATTGAATTTCTCTAATGAGAATATAGAGGCACTTGCAGAGTACTATGGATCATGGGTTAGATTATTGCAAATACCCAGCTGTTCTTTGATATTGATGCTTAATGTTCGTACCATCTTGGATCTTCACCATGGGTGGAGTTATGATTTCTTGAAAATCAAAAGGGTGGACTTGTATAACTCATTCCTCAATGGAATCTGAATGTTATTGCACTTTTTCTACTGGAGAGGAAGTTGACTGGGTAAGGATCTTACTGGAGAGTATTATTACAATATGAAGTAAGCCTATACCGCTCTTGAAATATTTTTGTGACAATAAGGTTGCGTTGCTTCAAGCTCATAGCCAATGTTACAATGAAAAATCCATACATATGCAGTTGAAACACAATCATCTGGAAGAGATCCTGCCAAATGGATTATCATAGTTTACTGTGTGAAGGCCAAATCTAATTTAGCAGATCCACTGTCGAAAGACATGTGAAGGGACTTAGTGTCCAAAGCCAAATCTAATTTGGCAGATCCACTATCGAAAGACATGTGAAGGGACCTAGTGTCGGGGGCCGAATCTAATTTGGCATATCTGTAATGTCTGTGTCTAATATATATATATGTGTGTGTGCATATGTGTATATATTTGTGTGTGTGTGGTGTAGTTTAAAACGAAAAGAAAAAGGAAAGAAAAAGGAAAGTGGGTGGGACCCACAAGCTATTTAGATTAGTGGCATTGGGCTGATTTCATTTCTATATTCTCTCACGTTCGGCTCTCTCTCTCTCGCTCACTGGTTTCTTTTTCTTTTTCTTTTCCACATCAAATTCAAGGCTTGATTTTTCCATCATTCCTTGGTAGATTTGAGAGCCGTTTAAGGCAAAACAAAGCCCACGACGAGCTCTACACACTTGTGTAAGCAATTTCAGATTTGGTGTTTCCTAGGGAGTTTGAAATTAAAGACCCATTTCAAGGGTTTTGTACAATCTTGAGGTAGGGGCTCTTAATCCACAATTTTCTTACTCCTATGTGAATTACATTTTCTAAATTGTTGCAGGACTTGCTTATTTGTGCTAGTTGCAGTTTAGAAGTAGTTAGAACATGTGTATGTGGTTATGTGAGAGCTTGTATTAAATGTTTTATGTGGAAAGCTTGCCTATGTGATGATTTATATATGTTCGTTAGGCTAGATGTATTGTTGTATAAGAGCATGTTGAAATTCCTTGAAAAATTCTTGTGAAATTATGCCTTGCTTACTTAAATTGAATTGGTTGTTGAATGATGAGTATATTCATGGTATTGATGCACTCATGCACTTACATTGGGCATGAAATGGGAGAAATTGTTTTGGAACAAAAAGGGAAATTTTGGGAAAAGAGTTTTTACGAACTGGTTTTATGAAAACCCGGTCGCCGCGGGGGTACCAAAGGGCCAGAGTGTTAATATAGCTTAGAGTGGACTAGGGAGTCGCCCTAGCGTGGTTGAGCTATCTGGGCCCCTTGATGACGCTGCGGGGTTACCAAAGCTCTAGGGACAGTAGCCAATCCTCCTCTCGTGCCGCTGCGGGGTCACCAAAGGGCGGGTTGTATTAACAATTTGAAAGTGATGGTTTGAAATGTGGAAATGGGGAGCGACATCGGCATGCATTTGCATTTCATGGCATTGTATTGCTTGTACTTGAGTTTAGTTGAAATGTTGTATTATCCCGATATTGTATGATCCCTATTCCCATTGATTTATTCTTTGTATGGATTCACAAGGACACAAGATGCGTGTCTTAAGTGCTACCTACTGAGCTTTATGCTCACCCTCTTATTTAATAATTTTTTTCAGGAAACGTGAAAGAAGTGGCAGATGACTTTACACCATAGGCCTAATTTAGATTAGAAGACTTTTTTGCTATTTTTGTATTCAGTCCCATATTTTTTTTTTTTTTTTTTTTTTTTTTTTTTTTTTTTTTTTTTTTTTTTGTAAAAGCTTAGTCTGTTATATTCGGTATAGAGGTTTGTGGACTTTTGTTATTATAATTATACCTATGGGCTGTAACTTTTGTATGAGCTGTCTAAATGTTGTAAAATATGGACATTTTATATTAATCTTGTATTTTGGGACTGTAATTATGATATTCGGATGATATAGTATGTGGTTGTACCACTATGGAATGAACTAAGTTAAGGCATGGTGAATGGATGTTGGAATGTATTATATGTTTATTGTGCTGGGACAGGTTAAAAATGCATTTAAATAGGTTGTGGTAAGCCCATTTTTTAGGGGAGGTCATGCCGAATTTTTTTTTAAAATGGTATTAGTTTAGGGTTGTTACAAATTTGGTATCAGAGCGATGGTTCGAATACCATTAGGACGACGGGTAAAGGCTTACCTAGGGTTGTCTGGGAAGTCATTTGCATTGTTATTTCCTTATTTGCAAAAGTGTTTTGCTATGTGAAAAAGCATGCTTAACTGCTTACTTGCTTACGTGCTTATATGCTTATATTAATATGTTCATTGCATAGTATTACATACTAAATGTTTGTACAGTATCTTTTTGCATTGGGTTGTTCACGGTTAGACCTTAGTGTTATCGTTATTGAATTGTTTTCTTTATTTTATAGAACGATGTCACGGCGTGAGGAAACCAGGGAAGTTAGCCCTAGACCGACTAGGGGTGATGTTGGCGAGAGCTCCAACTCCAATCCAGAGGAGCTAAATGATGAGGACACACTTCTTAGGGACTTGATTCCCCCAAGAGTTGTCCCCACAAGGAGGGATAATGTTGAAGCACCTGTAGAAGTGGGTAAAGGTTCTGTGGCACTGGAGTTGAATCATTTGTTGCGAAATGCCGTGAGGGCAACGATTGCTGCTTAGTCGCAGTCGGCACCACAACCTACAGTTCAAGTTGAGGAGACGCTAGCTCAAAAGCATCTCAAGATCATTAAAGGTTTTCTCAGCTGATGCCGGTTATGTTTGAGGGCGGTGCAGATCCAATGGTAGCAGATGACTACCTGGATCAAGTTGAGACTTAACTAATTTCAATGGATGTGACGGAGGATCATTTATAGATCATCCTAGCTACTTATAAGTTTGCTAAGGATGCCAAACGATGGTGGAAGTCGGTTACGAGCCGGTACAAGGTGGAGGAGATGAGTTGGGATAAGTTCAAGCAATTGTTTTATGAAAAGTATTTTCCAATTTCTAAAAGATAAGAGCTAAAGGACCAGTTTCATAACCTTATCCAAGGCAATATGTCGGTGGCGGAATATGAGAACAAGTGTGATACCCCTCGGATCCGAGACACGGGTTGATCAGGCCTAGGCCCGAACCCGAGGGAATATCTAACAATTAATATTTTATAATGAACACGGAATACAAAATGAATTAAGAAAAGAAATTCAAGCTGGAAGGAACTAAAAATAGAATCCGTAAAATATTATAATTATTAAAATCCATCAAACCCAAACTCCAAAACTCCATCAGTTTACAACTCAGGAATCCATCTCTAGTGGACCCCTATTAAACATCCAAACAGAAGATAAAACAACAGTAATAAACATCCAGAAATAAAACTATGGAGAGAGCCCTACATCGTCGGAAGAGGGAATAGAGACCTCTGCTCAGCACGAACACGTCTAAGCCGGGAACTGTCGTGTACCTGAAAAATGGAAGTGGGTCAAGCCCACGCGCAAGTTCTATCCTACTACAATCCAAGCAGAGACTCGATACGCATGTACATTCTAACCAACTCAACAATAGCTAATAGTCCGTATGTGTATATATAATCACACTAAAGGACTCTCACTGGACTACAGGCCGGTCTCAACCTGAATAGAGGCAACATGCAAAACGCACACAAAGTGGGCATGTGTACCTAAGCCTAACAAGGTACACCTCCAACCATCATAGCCAGCTATGCATCCCAATGCATATACGCTCCCTAATTGTCGATCCTAAGACTCAAGCTCATATCGAGGTACCATAAAAAATATATATTTAAAATCCATCCAGAATCCATAGTAGTGCCGCTCAACTATATGTTGCCTTGACACTACAAATCCATAGGATTTAACCTTTAGTCAATCCATTTCCTTAATCCCAGAGTAGGTAGGACCTAACGGTTTTTGAGCTAATCCCCCTTGTATGCCACCGTCCCATACCGGTGCATACATTTCATCCATCCAGTAGTTGATAATACAGACCATGCATGTAAATATCAACTGATCCATAAATCCAACAATTTAAAATAAAAATATTAAACTAGACATTCAATTGTTCCATAAAGAGCATACAAAAATTATGTAATTTAATATGCTGATTTTAAACTACGTAACCATAATCCAGCAATTGGCAATACAACAGTATATGTAATTATCAATTTATTCCAGAATCCATATAATTGAGAGAACATGAATAAATGTCTACCTCAATTAATTCCATAGCAAGCATAATAAACATTGACAAATTATCATGCTTATATCCCCAGTCCAACAATTGATGTGATAAATGCTGAAATTTAAACTTCAATTACTCCTTAACAAGCATAGTAAAAATACATATATTTTAACAATGCTTATTTTATACCATTAATACATGATTAGAATTTGATAATCATTTACAGAAAGTTTCTACAACAAGTTAAGCAACTTAAACCACTTGCATTCCCTAACAGTTTACAACTTTGTTTAGAATTGATTATTGTTCAACTTATAAAGCCCAAGTGGTTTATTAACCATTCCCACACCTTCTGGAGCTTTAATATAACCTTAAAACTCATTTAGGTTCCCATGTACAGTCCCTGAATGTCCCAAACAGATCAAAAACTCAGCCCAGAAGCAAAATTCATCAAAAATTTCATCAAAAGGGGAAGGAGCCGCCTCCCCCACATGGGGAGCCGCCTCCCCCTTGTGTGGAGCCAGCTCCACACCATGTGGAGCTGCCTCCACACACCCTAGAGCCGGCTCCACCTTGTGTGGAGCCGCCTCTTCCTCCTGTTCCCCTCTCTGCTTGCGTTCCTTCTTCAGTTTCATCTCCGACGACCCCCAGTTTGATCTGTCCTTAACTCTAAAGGTTTCTCTTGACTAAAACTAGGTTTCCAATGCTCCAGCTAATTTAAAACTCATTAATCTTCAATCCACTTGAATCAGAACAGGAAATAAGTAAAGATGAGTTATAACAAGAAATTTTAAAGCATGTAAACACATGCAGTTCCAAACGAACCTACCATACAAACTAGATCTTTGTTATTACTTCCCAGTGTGTTACAGACTAATTGAACTCTGTTCACATTAATTTACATGAATTAATTCAGGAGTTACGCAAGAAAGAATCTGAAACAACCAATACGTAACATGTAACCACAACCAGTTTTGTTTTTCATTCAGACAAGCCATCTGGTTTAATATTAATCTTTATTAGTCCTGGAGTTGCATTAAACATGTAAAGAACACAAGTCCAAGGGAGAGAGTTAGGAATAGAACTTGCCTTTTTGAGATTTTTGTTAAAAATCTCCACGTTGTCTTCTACGATCTCCGGCGATTCCTGCTGCAAACTTCCTCTGATCCTCGTCTCTATTTCCACAGACATGTTTTGGGTTTTGTTTTTCTTTTTTAAAAAACCCTAGTATAACATTATTACATCTATTTATAAGGTTACACAAACCTAAAGTTAATTGAAGCCCTAATGTGAAACCTAATCGGCCCATAACACCATCTAAGTGAAAAACATGTCGGCTACTTACCCCCAATCCTACAGTAACGTGAATTTAGGAAAACACTTTAATTTATTTTAATTACCAATTAACCAAAAACTAAATAAAACAATAATCAAAGAATTTACAGAACACAATTAAACCAATTAAACATTAAATAAAACAATTAATGAAAAGAAAACAACTAATTACACTTAAACCAATTAAAACATTAAATAAAACAATTAATGAAAAGAAAATAATTAAACAAAATACCGAGACTATCCTTTTGAAAATTAGAGGCATTACATTCTTCCCCCCTAACAAAAGGAATTCCGTCCTCGGAATTCGCTCTTACCTTCTTCCAAAATTTCAGGAAACTGTGAGCGAATGACATCCTCCTGTTCCCAAGTAGACTCAGCCTCATTGTGATGACTCCACTGAACACGAACCAAAGGAATAACCTTATTACGAAGAATCTGATCTCGACGGTCGACAATACGACACGGTGGCTCTAAATAAGTTGCATCCGGCTGTAACTCAATCTCCCCAACATCGATATGTTGATACCGATCCTCATCTCGCAGAAATTTCCGAAACCTGAAAATGTGAAACACATTGTGGACGCGATCCAAAGTATCCGGAAGTGCCAACAGATAAGCAACAGCTCCAATGCGATCCGTAATTATGAATGGACCGACAAATCGCGGTGACAACTTCCCTTTTTTCCCAAAGCGCATAACACCCTTCATAGGAGACACTTTGAGTAGAATCTGATCCCCAACCTGAAACTCCAATGCCCGAGTACAACGATCAGCATAGCTCTTCTGCCTACTTTGGGCAGTACGCATGCGATCTCGAATAAGAGCTATCTTCTCAGAAGTATCCGTAATAAACTCAGGACCTAAGAATTGATTTTCTCCAACCTCCATCCAACAAACAGGTGATCAACACGGTCGACCATATAATGCCTCAAATGGTGCCATACCAATAGTCTTCTGGAAACTATTGTTATAAGCAAACTCCACAAGTGGCAAATATTCCTCCCAGTGGCCCTTGAAATCCAGAACATATAACCGAAGCATATCTTCCATAATCTGATTCACCCTCTCAGTCTGTCTATCAGTCTGAGGATGATAAGCAGTACTAAGGTGTAACTCTGTACCTAAAGCCTGCTGAAAACTCTTCCAAAATCCAGATACAAAGCTCGAATCCCTGTCCGATATAATAGACAATGGAATGCCATGTAGCTTCACAATCTCTAAAATGTAAAGCCTCGCCAACTGCTTTGAAGTGTAGTCAGTGCAAATAGGCAAGAAATAAGCTGACTTGGTCAACCTATCCACAATGACCCATATGGAATTATGCCCCTTGAAAGAATTTGGCAACCCTTCCACAAAATCCATAGATATGCTCTCCCATTTCCACTCCGAAATTGGTAGTGGCTGTAAAGCTCCTGGCGGCCTCTGATGATCAATCTTAACCATCTGACAAGTACCACACTGAGAAACAAAAAGAGCAATGTCCCTCTTCATACCTGCCCACCAAAACTGCCGCTTCATATCTTGATACATCTTATCGCCTCCTGGATGAACAGAGAACTCAGAGTGATGAGTCTCAGTCATCACATCCTTCCTCAAATTATCAGCAGAAGGTACCACTAACCATCCCTTGTACCTTAAACCTCCATCAGCCCTAACATAGTAGAATGGAACCTCTCCGGAAGCTATCTCTGCGACCTTGTCGACACACTGCTGATCGATGAGTTGTGCTTGTAAAACCTTGCGAACGATGAAAGGTGTAACCACCATACAAGCCATAAAAGCGTCTGACAACTCATCTACACTCTTCAAAGCATTCCACTCAGTAGTGAATAGAGCAGAAAGACTACCAACAGGTCGGCGACTGAGTGCATCCGCCACTACATTCGCTTTCCCTGGATGGTACTGTATAGAAAAATAATAGTCTTTTACAAACTCCAACCACCTGCGCTGTCTCATATTCAGCTCCCGCTGAGTGAACAAATACTGCAGACTCTTGTGATCACTAAATAATCTGAAGGACTCACCCAACAGATAATGCCTCCAAATACGCAAGGCAAAAACCACTACTGCCAACTCCAAATCATGTGTTGGATAATTAAGCTCATGAGGCTTAAGTTTCCGAGATCCATTAGAAATCGGTCGCTCCTCCTGCATCAATACACATCTAAGACCCTGTAACGAAGCATCCGTGTAAACAAGATACTCTATCCCGCTCTGCGGAGTAGCCAGAACCGGTGCAGAAGTCAGCTTCCTTTTCAGCTCATCAAAAGCTCGCTGACAGTGTTCATCCCACACGAACTGTACACCCTTCTTGGTCAGATGAGTGAGTGGTCCTGCTATCTTAGAGAACCCCTGGATGAATCTCCTGTAATATCCTGCCAGACCGAGAAAACTCCGAATCTCAGTAGGTGATGTAGGCTGTCCCCACTCAACCACCACTGAAACCTTGGCCGGATCCACTGCTATCCCCTTTTCTGACACCACGTAACCCACCTCCCGCTGCCAAAATTCACACTTCTCGAACTTGGCATATAACTGGTGCTCATGAAGCGTCTGCAAGACTATACGAAGATGGCTAGCATGATCGTCCTCCGACCGAGAATAGATCAAGATGTCATCAATAAAGACAATAACAAACTGATCCAAATAAGCCCGGAAGACTCTATTCATTAAGTCCATGAATACTGCAGGTGCATTAGTCGTCCCAAACGGCATAACACGAAACTCATAAGAACCATATCTCGTGAGAAATACTGTCTTAGGAACATCCTGTTCCCTAACCCTCAGCTGATGATACCCAGAATGCAGATCAATCTTGGAGAAGTATGTGGCTCCCCTTAACTGATCAAACAAGTCATCAATCTTGGGCAAAGGATACTTGTTACGAATCGTAACCTTGTTCAACTCCCTGTAATCTATACACAGGCGAAGCGAACCATCCTTCTTCTTCACAAATAGAACCGGTGCTCCCCAAGGTGATGTACTCCTATGAATAAAACCCTGGCTAAGTAACTGCTGAATCTGATCCCTCAGCTCTCTCATCTCTACCGGTGCCATCCTATATGGTGCCCTAGCAATAGGCGCAGTGCCTGGAGCTAAGTCTATCACAAAATCAATCTTTCGACTAGGCGGCAACCCTGGAATCTCCTGAAATACATCCTGGAAATCCTGTATAATCGGTATGTTATCCAATGGCACAGTAATCCCCTCCTCATTTTCCCCCTCCACATGGAACAAATAGGTGCTACCGCCCCCTTTAGAACGTGGCATAACTACTACATACATATCCTGACCAGGTATGGTAAAAATAATAGATCTATCAAAACAATCAACTTGGGCATGGAAGTGAGACAACCAATCCATCCCAAGTATCACATCATAAGTGTGCATGTCCAGGACTAATAGATTGGCTAGAAATCTGAGTCTGCCAATATCTAGTGTCACAGGCCCATCACTCTCATGTATAATAGCTGTATCACCCAATGGTGTAGAAATACCCTGAGGTCTAGTGCATACCCTCGTCCTCATTCCAGATAAAGCAACAAAAGTTCTAGCTACAAATGAGTGTGTAGTACCTGTATCAAATAAAACACGTCCATGCAAACCATGAATAGGAAACTTACCCTCAATAGTCTGAGGTGCCTGAACATCCTGTGGCATGGGGTTATACACCCTACCATAGTCCAACTGCTGTGGTGCCTGTCCTTGAGTCTACGGCGGTGCCGGTAAAGCCAGATGTGTCTGTCCCTGAATCCGTGGAACCTGTGGAGCTGGTAGAGGCACTGGCGCCCTCTGTCCCTGCTGCACATATTGTCCCTGTCCCTTTCCTGCTTTAGGACACTGCCTGGTGGTATGACCATACTCTCCACAAGTGTAACAACTACCCTGGAAAGTACCAAATGGCCTCCTCTGTCAGTTAGCCTGTTGCTGACCCTATCCTGCCTGTGGTCCCCTATTCTATTGCCTCTGAATAGGTGCCCCATTCTGATGAGCATCTGAACCACCCTTGTGCTTCTTCCAAGGCTGTTGTCCCTGGAACTTGCCTTTGTCATTCTGCCGGTGACCATTGCCATTCCCCTTTTCAGCTGACTAATTAGTAGAGTCTTTATCACCTCGCTTCTTACCACGAGCCTATCTGATGTCCACAGTCAACTGATACTGTTTTAGAGCGGCGTCTACCACCTGAGCATAGGTAGTATAGGCTAGACTACCTGTAATAGCTCTCTTGATAGACCACTTCAGTCCCTTGACAAAACTGTTGCGCTTCTTCTCCTCTGCATCCACCTCCTCCGGTGCAAAGAGAGACAAGCGTGTGAACTGCTGCTCATACTCCGCCACTGTCATGTTTCCCTGCTGCAGACTTAGAAACTCGGTCTTCATAGCTACCCTAACTGCATAGGGAAAATATTTCTCGTCAAAGCGAGCACTGAACTCATCATAAGACAATGTCATCCTCTCCTCTGAGGTGGTAACTGACTCCCACCACTGTAGTGCATCCCCAACTAACTTGAAAGTAGTAAGCATCTGCTTCTGAACCTCCGTGCACTGAACCAAACGAAGATGATGCTCAATGTCCTGTTTCCATTGGTGAGCTGCTCTCGCATCGGTTGAGCCTGAGAACACAGGTGGACTCCCCTTTGTGAAAGAGCTCCTAGCCTTTCCCCAAGAATCCGTCTGAACAATCGGTGCTGGTAGCGGTGTCGGCTGTACCTGAGGCTGATTCCGAAGTGCAGCTGTTACCCCAGCTTCTATAGCCCGAGCAATGAGGTCATTGAGGTGAGGAGGAATCTCTGGATCTCTGATCTGGTCCAGAGTCTGTTGAACATTCTCCTGTTCCTCCTGAAACTGATCCATGTCATCTTGAAACCCAATCCTTTGCTGCTCTTCCTCCATTTGCTGACGCCGTAGGAGATATTGTTGCCTACATGCCGCTCTCCTTTCCTTCCTAGTTCCTTGCATGTTCTGTCCATTTCTAGCGTTAACCATCTGTTAACACGAAAAGACAGACATCAGTACCATTTTTATATGAACCATAAGGAATACAATGAATCCTAACTTAAGCTTTATTCAAGAGAAAACGCTACGTAGAAGACTTAATACGAAAACATCCTAGAGACACTTGAACTTGGAGTGCTCTGATACCAACAGTGCTACCCCTCGGATCCGAGACACGGGTTGATCAGGCCCAGGCCCGAACCCGAGGGAATATCTAACAATTAATATTTTATAATGAACACGGAATACAAAATGAATTCAGAAATGAAATTAAAGCTGGAAGAAACTAAAAATAGAATCCGTAAAATATTATAATTATTAAAATCCATCAAACCCAAACTCCAAAACTCCATCAGTTTACAACTCGGGAATCCATCTCTAGTGGATCCCTATTAAACATCCAAACGGAAGATAAAACAACTGTAATAAACATCCAGAAATAAAACTATGGAGAGAGCCCTACATCGTCGGAAGAAGGAATAGAGACCTTTGCTCAGCACGAACACGTCTAAGCCGGGAATAGTCGTGCTCCTGAAAAATAGAAGTGGGTCAGGCCCACGCGCAAGTTCTATCCTACTACAATCCAAGCAGAGACTCGATACGCATGTACATTCTAACCAACTCAACAATAGCTAATAGTCCATATGTATATATATATAATCACACTAAAGGACTCTCACTGGACTACAGGCCGGTCTCAACCTGAATAGAGGCAACATGCAAAACGCACACAAAGTAGGCATGTGTACCTAAGCCTAACAGGGTACACCTCCAACCATCATAGCCAGCTATGCATCCCAATACATATACGCTCCCTACTCGTCGATCCAGAGACTCAAGCTCATATCGAGGTACCATAAAAAAAATATATTTAAAATCCATCCGGAATCCATAGTAGTGCCGCTCAACTATATGTTGCCTTGACACTACAAATCCATAGGATTTAACCTTTAGTCAAGCCATTTCCTTAATCCCAGAGTAGGTTGGACCTAACGGTTTTTGAGCTAATCCCTCTTGTATGCCACCGTCCCATACCGGTGCATACATTTCATCCATCCAGTAGTTGATAATACAGACCATGCATGTAAATATCAACTGATCCATAAATCCAACAATTTAAAATAAAAATATTAAACTAGACATTCAATTGTTCCATAAAGAGCATACAAAAATTATGTAATTTAATATGCTGATTTTAAACTACGTAACCATAATCCAGCAATTGGCAATACAACAGTATATGTAATTATCAATTTATTCCAGAATCCATATAATTGAGAGAACATGAATAAATGTCTACCTCAATTAATTCCATAGCAAGTATAATAAACATTGACAAATTATCATGCTTATATCCCCAGTCCAACAATTGATGCGATAAATGCTGAAATTTAAACTTCAATTACTCCTTAACAAGCATAGTAAAAATACATAGATTTTAGCAATTCTTATTTTATACCATTAATACATGATTAGAATTTGATAATCATTTACAGAAAGTTTCTACAACAAGTTAAGCAACTTAAACCACTTGCATTCCCTAACAGTTTACAACTTTGATTAGAATTGATTATTGTTCAACCTATAAACCCCAAGTGGTTTATTAACCATTCCCACACCCTCTGGAGCTTTAATATAACCTTAAAACTCATTTAGGTTCCCATGTACAGTCCCTGAATGTCCCAAACAGATCAAAAACTCAGCCCAGAAGCAAAATTCGTCAAAAATTTCATCAAAAGGGGAAGGAGCCGCCTCCCCCACATAGGGAGCCGCCTCCCCCTTGTGTGGAGCCGGCTCCACTCCATGTGGAGCCACCTCCACACACCCTAGAGCCGGCTCCACCTTGTGTGGAGCCGCCTCTTCCTCCTGTTCCCCTCTCTGCTTGCGTTCCTTCTTCAATTTCATCTCCGGCGACCCCCAGTTTGATCTGTCCTTAACTCTAAAGGTTTCTCTTGACTAAAACTAGGTTTCCAATGCTCCAGATAATTTAAAACTCATTAATCTTCAATCCACTTGAATCAGAACCGGAAATAAGCAAAGATGAGTTATAACAAGAAATTTTAAAGCATGTAAACACATGCAGTTCCAAACGAACCTACCATACAAACCAGATCTTTGTTATTACTTCCCTGTGTGTTACAGACTAATTCAACTCTGTTCACATTAATTTACATGAATTAATTCAGGAGTTACGCAAGAAAGAATCCGAAACAACCAATACGTAACATGTAACCACAACCAGTTTTGTTTTTCATTCAGACAAGCCATCTGGTTTAATATTAATCTTTATTAGTCCTGGAGTTGCATTAAACATGTAAAGAACACAAGTCCAAGGGAGAGAGTTAGGAATAGAACTTGCCTTTTTGAGATTTTTGTTAAAAATCTCCACGTTGTCTTTTACGATCTCCGGCGATTCCTACTGCAAACTTCCTCTATTCCTCGTCTCTATTTCCACAGACGTGTTTTGGGTTTTGTTTTTCTTTTTTAAAAAACCCTAGTACAACATTATTACATCTATTTATAAGGTTACACAAATCTAAAGCTAATTGAAGCCCTAATGTGAAACCTAATCGGCCCATAACACCATCTAAGTGAAAAATATGTCGGCTACTTACCCCCAATCCTACAGTAATGTGAATTTAGGAAAACACTTTAATTTATTTTAGTTACCAATTAACCAAAAACTAAATAAAACAATAATCAAAGAATTTACAGAACACAATTAAACCAATTAAACATTAAATAAAACAATTAATGAAAAGAAAACAACTAATTACACTTAAACCAATTAAAACATTAAATAAAACAATTAATGAAAAGAAAACAATTAAACAAAATACCGAGACTATCCACCAAAAACTAAATAAAATAATAATCAAAGAATTTACAGGACACAATTAAACCAATTAAACATTAAATAAACAATTAATGAAAAGAAAACAACTAATTACACTTAAACCAATTAAAACATTAAATAAAACAATTAATGAAAAGAAAACAATTAAACAAAATACCGAGACTATCCTTTTGAAAATTAGGGGTATTACAACAAGTTTACTTCACTTTCTCGCTTTGCTCTAGAAATGGTGAGGGATGAAGTTAACAAGACTCAGAAGTTTGTTTTCGGTCTTAATGATTGAATGGGACCGTTGATCACAGCACAGTTCATTAAGGTTTATTCTGAAGCAGTGGAAATGGCTTTAATGCTGGAGGCTGACATTAAAGATAAAGATGCGAGAAGAGAGTAGTGGAAGTAAAAGAGGGGTGTAGGGCCATCTTCAGAAGGATCTTCTTGGAAAAGGAATAAGGGCGGTCCATCTTAGTTTCAGGGGCAGCAGTCTGCACGATCTGCTCCTACCACTCCTTTGCCAGCTAGGTTTAATAGGAGTAGAGTCGTTTGTTTTCAGTGCCAGCAGCCTGGACATTACAAGTCCAGATGTCCTATGAACTCGACCACGGTTTCTGCGCCATCGAGAGCTTATTATGGGTGTGGCCAGTAGGGCCATCTGATCCGGGATTGTCTTACTCGAGGAGCAGGCACCGGTAGTGGTAGAGGGTCACAACAGAGGCCGTCACAATTGGCTACAGTTCAGTCAGGTTTCAGACCACCACCACCACCACAGCCTGCCGTGTCTTCTCAGGGTTCACGACCAGCAAGGAGGGATACTCCTACTATGTCAGCACAACAGTCTAGTGTTCAGATTAGTAGTTCACAGGCACAGGCACCGCAGGGACGTGTCTTTGCACTTGCACCGACTGATGCATCTCCTGGATCTTCAGTTCTTCGAGGTATTTTTCCATTATTTGGTTGTTGGGCCCGTGTTTTGTTTGACTCTGGTGCATCTCATTCCTTTATATCATCATCATTTGCACTTGCATCGGGGTTAGAGGTCAGTTTCATGGATCAAGCATTATATGTTGATACGCCAGTTGGGGTTTCAATGTTTTTGAGCCGAGTTGTGAGGGATTGTTCCATTGTGATAGCTGGATGGACTTTTGTGTTTGACCTTATCCTCCTGGAGATGACTAGCTTTGATGTCATTCTCAGGATGGATTGGTTAACTTCCTTTCATTCCACGATCGACTGTTTTAAAGGGAGAGTCACAGTTTACACTTCTGAGGGAGACTGTTTATTTTTCGTGGGAGATCGGAGTGATTCCCACATTTCATCATTTTATGAAGTTCATGGACGGAGTAGTGGTGATTATTTCTTGGCTAGTCTTCTAACCGAAGAAGATGATGTTGTGAAAGAGGGTTACCCTATAGTTGTTCGCAATTTTCTGGATGTGTTTCTAGAGGATTTAACAGAGTTGCCTCCACATCGAGAAGTGGAGTTTACTATTGACTTGATGCCTGGTACCACACTGATTTCTATGGCACCATATCATATGGCACCAGTTGAATTGAAAGAATTAAAGAGGCAACTTGATGATTTGAGGATGAAAGGTTTCATCCGACCGAGTGTGTCGCCTTGGGGCGCACCGGTCTTGTTTACTAAGAAAAAAGATGGTTCTTTGAGGTTGTGCATTGATTATCGGAAGTTGAATCATGCCACCATCAAGAATAAGTATCATTTGCCAAGGATAGATGATTTATTTGATCAGTTGAGGGGAGCCAGTTGTTTCTCGAAGATTGACTTGAGGTTTGGCTATTATCAGTTGCGGGTTAGGGATGAGGATATTCTGAAGACATCATTTCGTACACGGTATGGACACTATGAGTTCCTTGTTATGCCTTTTGGCTTAACTAATGCGCCAGCGGCATTCATGGACTTAATGAACTGCGTCTTTCACGATTACTTTGACCAGTTTGTGGTAGTTTTCGTGGATGACATTCTTGTGTATTCACGATCTTGGGAGGAGCACGAGATCCATTTAAATATTATTTTACAGATTTTGCGGGAGCACCGGTTGTATGCCAAATATGAGAAATGTGAGTTTTGGCTACAAGAGGTGAAGTTTTTGGGACATGTTATTTCAGAAGGCGGAGTGTCAGTTGATCCATCAAAGATTGAAGCTTTTTTGAATTGAGAGCAACCCAAGAATGTTTTTGAGATTCAGAGTTTTCTTGGTTTAGCGAGTTACTACCGAAGATTTGTGAAGGTTTTTCTTGCTTGGCAGCGCCTAGACTCGTTTGACCCGAAAGGGGATTAAGTTTGCATGGAATGAAGCCTGTGAGTCATCCTTTTAAGAATTGAAGACAAGGTTGACTACGGCTCCAGTGTTGGTGATACCTGAGCGTGGCTTGGGTTATGTGATCTATTGTGATGCTTCACGTGATGGTTTAGGGTGTGTGTTGATGCAGAATGGTAGAGTAGTGGCTTATGGGTCTCAGCAGTTGAAGACTCACGAGTACAACTACCCTACTCATGATCTGGAGTTGGCGACAGTTGTGTTTGCTTTGAAGTGTTGGAGACACTACTTGTATGGTGAGAGATTCGAGGTATACTCGGATCATAAGAGTCTCAAGTACTTTTTCTCCCAAAGGGACTTGAACAACAGGCAGAGATGATGGGTTGAGTACTTGGAAGATTACAATTTTAACTTGCAATATCATCCGTGCAAGGCAAATATGGTAGCAGATGCCTTAAGCCGGAAATCCCGTAGAACTTTGGCTAGTCTGGCCATTTGAAAGTGGAAGATGCTTGAAGATCTAGCAGAGATGGGATTGTATTGTTTTGATGATGATGTTGACAGCGAGCCGGCATTCTTGTTTAGTCTTGTGGCTCAGCCTACTATTGTTGTACGAGTGATTGAGTCACAGAGACAGGACCCGAATTTAGATGCCATTTACGCCTTGATCTCTAGTGGTGAGACAGTGAAAGATTGGGCCTTGCATGCAAATGGGGGTCTACGGTTCAAGGGTTTGTTGGTAGTTTCCACAGGTTGTCGTGAGGACGTCTTACGGGAGTTTCACACTTCCCACTTTGCAGTTCATCCAAGTGGTACCAAGAAGTATCACAATTTGAGACGTTAGTATTGGTGGAACGGGATGAAGAAGGATGTTGCACAGTTTGTGGCTAGATGCCTTACCTGTCAGCAGGTGAAGGCCGAGTATCAGAGACCAACCAGTTTATTGCAACCATTGCCTGTAACGCAGTGGAAATGGGAACATATCGCTATGGATTTTGTGACAGGTCTTCCAAGGTCACGGAGGGGCAATGAGGCCGTATGGGTCATCATTGATAGATTGACCAAGACGGCTCACTTTTTACCTATTAAGGCAACAGATGATGCAGAGAAACTTGGTGTTCTTTATGTGAAGGAGATTATAAGGTTGCATGGAGCTCCAGTAACCATTGTTTTAGATAGGGATGCCAAGTTCACTTCGAAGTTCTGGGGAAGACTTCAAGCAGCGTTTGGCTTAGCGTTGCATCTGAGCACGGCATTCAATCCACAGACTGACGGTCAGTCTGAGCGTACTATCCAGATTTTGGAGGATATGTTTCGGGCATGTGTGCTTGATTTGGGTGGTAGTTGGGAGGATCACCTTCCACTTATTGAGTTTGCTTACAACAACAGTTATCAGGCGAGTATTCAGATGGCTCCATTTGAGGCGTTGTATGGTAGACCTTGTAGGTCTCCTATTTGTTGGACTGAGGTAGGTGAGACAGCCGCCTTAGGACCCGATATTGTACTTGAGACTACTGAGAAGATTAAGTTGATAAGACAGAGGTTACTTACAGCTCAGGGCCGACAGAAGAGTTATGTGGATAAGCGGAGACGGCCGTTATCCTTTGAGGTGGGAGACCATGTTTTTCTACGGGTTTTTTCATGGAAAGGATTGATAAGATTCAGGAAAAGTGGCAAGTTGTCGCCACGATTCATTGGACCGTTTGAGATTTTGGACCATGTAGGAGAGGTTGCCTACAGACTTGCTTTGCCACCACAGTTGGACAAGGTTCACAATGTCTTTCATGTATCGATGTTACGGAAGTACGAGCCGGATCCATCTCACATTTTGAGTTGGGTTGATGTAGACATTGATGAGGATGCTTCCTACGAGAAAGGACCAGTTCAGATTCTTGACACACAACAGAAGGTGTTGAGGAACAAAACGATACCAATGGTGAAAGTCCTTTGGAGACACCACGGAGTCGAGGAAGCTACTTGGGAGCTCGAACAGGAGGTTCGCTCCAAGTATCCAGAGTAGTTTTCTTCTCTAGGTATGTCTTGATTTCGGGAACGAAATCTTTTTTAAAGTTGGGGAGAATGTAATGTCTGTGTCTAATATATATATATATGTGTGTGTGTGTATGCATATGTGTATATATTTGTGTGTGTGTGGTGCAGTTTAAAACGAAAAGAAAAAGGAAAATAAAAAGGAAAGTAGGTGGGACCCACAAGCTATTTAGATTAGTGGCATTGGGCTGATTTCATTTTTGTATTCTCTCACGTTTGGCTCTTTCTCTCGCACACTGGTTTTTTTTTCTTTTTCTTTTCCACATCAAATTTAAGGCTTGATTTCTCCATCATTCCTTGGTAGATTTGAGAGCCGTTTAAGGCAAAACAAAGCCCATGACGAGCTCTACACGCTAGTGTAAGCAATTTCAGATTTGGTGCTTCCTATGGAGTTCGAAATTAGAGACCCATTTCAAGGGTTTTATACAATCTTGAGGTAGGGACTTTTAATCCACAATTTTCTTACTCCTATGTGAATTACATCTTCTAAATTGTTGCAGGACATGCTTATTTGTGCTAGTTGTAGTTTAGAAGTAGTTAGAACATGTGTATGTGGTTATGTAAGAGCTTGTATTAAATGTTTTATGTGGAAAACTTACCTATGTGATGATTTATATATGTTCATTAGGCTAGATGTATTGTTATATAAGAGCATGTTGAAATTCTTTGAGAAATTCTTGTGAAATTATGCCTTGTTTACTTAAATTGAGTTGGTTGTGGAATGATAAGTATATTCATGGTACTGATGCACTTATGCACTTACATTGGGCATGAAATGGGAGAAATTGTTTTAGAACAAAAAGGGAAATTTTGGGAAAAGAGTTTTTACGAAATGGTTTTATGAAAATCCGGTCGCCGCGGGAGTACCAAAGGGCCGGAGTGTTAATATAGCTTAGAAGGGACTAGGGAGTCGCCCTAGCATGGTTGAGCTATCTGGGCCCCTCGATGACGCTACGGGGTTACCAAAGGTCTAAGGACAGTAGCCAATCCTCCTCTCGTGCCGCTGCGGGGTCACCAAAGGGCGGGTTGTATTAACAGTTTGAAAGTGATGGTTTGAAATGTGGAAATGGAGAGCGACATGGGCATGCATTTGCATTTCATGGCATTGTATTGTTTGCACTTTAGTTAAGTTGAAATGTTGTATTATCCCAACATTGTATGATCCCTATTCCCATTGATCTATTCTTTGTATGGATTCACAAGGACACAAGATGCGTGTCTTAAGTGCTACCTACTGAGCTTTATGCTCACCCTATTATTTAATAATTTTTTTCAGGAAACGGGAAAGAAGTAGCAGATGACTTTCCACCACAGGCCTAATTTGGATTAGAAGACTTTTTTGCTATTTTTGTATTCAGTCCCATATTTTTTTTTTTTTTTTGTAAAAGCTTAGTCTATTATATTCGGTATAGAGGTTTGTGAACTCTTGTTATTATAATTATACCTATGGGCTGGTACTTTTGTATGAGCTGTCTAAATGTTGTAAAATATGGACATTTGATATTAATCTTGTATTTTGGGACTGTAATTATGATATTCGGATGATATAGTATGTGGTTGTATCACTATGAAATGAACTAAGTTAAGGCATGGTGAATGGATGAAACGGATGTTGGAATGTATTATATATTTATTGTGCTGGGACATGTTAAAAATGCATTTAAACAGGTTGTGGTAGGCCCATTTTTTAGGGGAGGTCATGCCAAAATTTTTTTTTAAATGGTATCAGTTTAGGGTCGTTACAATATCCACTGTCGAAAGACATGTGAAAGGACTTAATGTCTAAGGCCATATCTCATTTGGCATATCCACTGTCAAAAGACATGTGAAGGGACCTTGTGTTCAAGACATCTAAATGGATTGGAAAGAGCCTGTAATCGATGTTGTGATGTTATGGGAACCCAACCCAGTGATATTTCTCATGTGTTCAATGGGAAAAACAAGTAACATAACAACTTGTGTGAGCACATCAATGTTCCTTTCCCTATGATGTGATTTGAGTGCTCAATCCTGTAACTGAGGAGGTTGAGATTTAGATCTCTTAATGAATCTATAGATCGATTTTCGATTTGAGTGTATAAGATCACTTTTGATAAATTCATTGACTAACCTTTGAGAAGGCTAAGATTTGTATCTCTTAATGAATTCTATAGATCGGATTTTCGATTGGGGTGTACACAATCACTCTTGATAGATTCACCGATTTATCTTGCAATGAGGATAATGAGATTAAATTCTCTTAATGAGTCCATAACTAGTATTCGGTTGGACTGTGCAAGGTCACTCTTGATGGACACACCGATCTGAGTGTGGAAGTAGGGCCGCTTCTATAAGATCTAGACAGGCTTGATCCTTAACGACACTCAAAAGTATGGATTCTGGACACATGGCCAAAACGTGTCAAGCTTTAGTACTTTATCTCCGAATAGATGTGTGTGTGTAGTATTTCTTATCCATCAACGTGGTTCTTGGTTCAAGACATCGTTCACCAAGTTCCTAGATGAAATCAAGGGTACTTACACTAGGTAATGGTTCAAGTCCAAAAGACACCATTATTGATGCACATGAAGGTACCGATCAACAAAAGAAATTTGAAACAAGTGGGGAATTGTTGGAGTTATGTTTCAAATTGATTTTATTAATCTATATTTATGAAGACTTTAAGTATTTTACAAACGCTAAACTTAAAAGTTCTTCACCTGATACATTTAATCTACTTTATTTAATATGTTATTTATGAACATAATGAATATATGTTCATCAATACCAAGTTAATTACATTCCCATTTCTACTAATATAAATAGTATGTTTACGAATCCTACAAAATACACACTCTCAATACAAGTAAGAAAGAAAAAGAGATTTGAAAAAGTATTTTCAAATTATTGAGTTTGAGTGTGTGAATTTTATATTTTCAGTTGATCGGACGGAGATAAATACACAGGTTCATGAAGAAGAAATGCAACATTCATGAACGCATAGATTTGATATCTGGGCTTAGTTGAATTTCGGAGATAGTGCTGCCATTTGTTTTCCGTTGCACGTGGGAGAGGCTTCAACTATCTTCAAGAAGCGATTACGCGCCTCTAAGCCTAGATACTCAATGTTTTAATCTATTGATTCCAACAAGAAATACATCCCACACTTGAGTTTAAACCCATTTTATTGAGCCAATAATGGATTATTTATCCCAGTACAATACAACAACAAAAACAAGAGAGGGAGAGAGAAAAGACATGCAAATTACCCTTGTACTGAGGCCAAGATGAAGACCATCTCCAACTCGTATCATTTATGTTTCAAAATAAAAAATACTATATTTTTTTGCTTGTCGCCTTCGTCCAACACGCAGGAAAACTCTGAACTTTTTTGAAAAATCCTTTCAAACATTTCATTAACAATCTCACTTCCAAAATGTTTGGTGAAAACTCCTTCCAGGAAAGCTCTTACGTGCATTATGAATTTATGCACATCATATGGGGAATTCATGTTTGACCTGGGATCCATCAACTCCATTCTCTCAATCCTGAAACACCCGTTTTCTTCTACAAGACGTGCTATCTCCTTGGGGGAGGGACAATACACGGGCAAGTTAAATGAATCCACTTGAGCTTCACTCACTAATCCCTATAATAAAGGTTTGCAATAAGTGCAATATAAATTTTTCGGACTTCAATTTGAAAAGCTAATCATTATTGACTTACCTCATTCACCATATCCATGAGAGTAGACCCAAGGAAATCAAACATCAGACCTGCTGAGCGCTGAGAATAATGGATATCATCCGGACAACCGGGCATGAGCACTACCATCATACCTCCAGCCACAATCTCTTTAGCTCTGGCATTCAGAAACATCTTCATGTCCTTTCTAAACTGAGCTGCATAAGCATTTGCTACTTCCTCCGAGGCACTTGTGTAGTAAATTCTTCCATTGTTCCATGCTTGTGATTTTTTGTCAAGCAACGCATCAGGCAACTGAGAGAGCCATTGGAGTGCAGTGGAGGAATACACAAAATGGAGAGAGGACTCTGGGAATAAGCGGCCATAGAATGAACCTGGCACTCCAGCAGCAAAGTATTGCCTATCCTGAGGGAGGGATGTGAAAAGTGTATTGAAATCATTGGTAGCATGATCGTTGAAGAACACTTGGAATTCGGGCACTTTAGAGGCAAGGCCTTGGGAAAGATACTTTTTTTCTATGGCTTGAAGTACATTTTGCATGGCAATGAAGGTATTTGCCCCAACTGAACATCCCAAATCTGCTATGCGCAACGTGCTTGAATAAGAAATGAGGCTTTTCATGTCAAGCTTCTTTGCAATTGCTTCATTGATCATTTCTTTAGCAACATCATAAACTTCTCTCTGTAAAACCGGCAAAAGATGTTATTGCTCTTGGTGCTATAATTATCATTGCCATTGCTATGCGCAACGTGCTTGAATAAGAAATGAGGATTTTCATGTCAAGCTTCTTTGCAATTGCTTCATTGATCATTTCTTTAGTAACATCATAAAATTCACTCTGTAAAGCCGGCAAAAGATGTTATTGCTCTTTGTGCTAAAATTATCATTGCCATGGCAATCAGATTCGGTGTTGTTGCTTTGATAATCATTAACAAATCCAATTAGTTATAGTCCTGAAATCTGTGATACCAAATGGTATCACTATATCCAAAAGATTATACAAGTGAACTAAGAAATTAACATATGGTATAGTTATTGAAATCTGCAATTCAAAATTGGAGAGCAGCATCCATAAAACAACTGTAGTATTATAAACACATCAGTTAAAATATATATATAACAGATAAAGGCCACCATTGTGACAACATATATTTAGCTCAAAATGAGACTCATACAATATTGCAGACTCAAAATGGACTACAAAATTAAGTAAATTCTAAAAGGAAAAAAAAAAACCTAAAATTCAAGATTTATAATTATCATTGCCATTGCTATGAGTAACGTGCTTGAATAAGAAATGAGGCTTTTCATGTCAAGCTTCTTTGCAATTGCTTCATTGATCATTTCTTTAGCAACATCATAAACTTCTCTCTGTAAAACCGGCAAAAGATGTTATTGCTCTTGGTGCTATAATTATCATTGCCATTGCTATCAGATTCGGTGTTGTTCCTTTGATAATCATTAACAAATCCAATTAATTATAGTCCTGAAATCTGTTGTACCAAATGGTATCGCTATATCCTAAAGATTATCCAATATGGTATAGTTATTGAAATCTGCTATTCAAAATTCGAGAGCGGCATCCATAAAACAACTATTATTATAAGCACATCCAAATATTGACAACATATATTTAGCTCAAAATGAGACTCATATAATATTGAATATCTGTTTGACAACATTTATTTAGGTCAAAATGAGACTCGATCATATAATATTGCAGACTCACAATGGACTACAAAATTAAGCAAATTCCAAAAGAAAAAAAGAACCTAAAATTCAAGATTTATACTTCAGCCACCAATTTATTGGGTCTAGCATTATCTGTTTTAAAATTTTCAATTATGGGAGCAAACTGTAAAAAAGGTAAATTCAATGCACGAGTCTCTCCTCATTGCAGAAATTCCTTATTTCAAACACATGACTTACAGAACATAATGGAGTAACCTTACACCAAGGCTCTGACTTTCTCTGGGGACAAACTGTGTGAAGACAAATATCAGATTCCTTTTTCTGTTTCTAGAATTTGAATACCTTTAAGTGAAAATATAGATGTTTTCCCTTACAAGTAACTGAAAGAATTATTTTTATTGGGGTCAATAAGACATCCAAATACCCAGTTGCTGATATAGATACATATATATATATATATATATATGAAGCGTGTAATCTACTTACCTGATGGGTGGAGTTCTTGGTGTAGCTGTAAGTGCCATCTCCGCTATTCATCGGATATGATTCTTTCATATTTCCCTCTCTGCCAAATTAATTGTGTGAGACTTCAGAGCTCTTTGCTATGTTAGCGTTTCAGACACTTTTCGCTTTGTATACAGTCAGTCGTCTCTCATACAATTGGGGGGGCAGGAACTTCTAGTCTCCATTGGCGGCTCCTCGTGACTTCATACGAGGTTATCAAAGGATATACAATTGAGAGGCAGGAATTTGTAGTCTCCACTGACAGCTCCATGTGCCGTGTAACATTGCGATTGTAGTACCATTTTTGTCACTATGTATGACCAAATTTAAGAAATGAAAATGTTTTCTTAATTTTGTATCACGTGATTTTTTTAACAAATCTGTCGTTTCATTACGACTTTCTAGAGCCCCACAGACATTTTACTTGTATTGAACCACCACATTCTTGAGTTCTCAAAATTCAAGCCAAACTAAGATACTGAATAAAAAATATAATTATAATTTGATAGCCATTTGGTTCCACAACATTCTGTCACAACATTCGGTCACCGTTTAATTACCTTGCATATTTTAAGAAGGGCAGTGGGGCGCAAATCCTCTATTGTACTATTTTCATGCCGGTGAGTCTTAAGTGTTAAGTGATTTTAGTTTGGTCACGTTTTACTATACTTAATAGACACTAAGATTGTGTTTGGCAATTCCACCACCATTTATAAGTAATATTTTACCACCATTTATAAGTAACATCACAGGAGTGTAACAAGTAATATCACGGGAGTCTAAAAAGTAACATCACCATTTATAAAAAGGTAACATCATCACTTAAAAAGTAAAGATTATTGACAGTCAAATACCTCATAATCTCCTTCAAAATCCTCTTTAAATTAAGTGTTAATTACAATAACACCCCTTAACGTTTACCTTATTAACAGCCATATACAAGTTAGCCCACTTTTGAACAATGACATCCCCTCAACTTTGCTGCCTTTGACAAAGACACCCTCACATGTGGTAAAATGACCTAAATGCCCTTTGACTTATGACATGACACTTTTAAATAGCAAAATTACTAAATTACCCATTTCTAATAAATTTGAAATGTCCAAAATAACCTCTCTCACATCTCTCTGTATACAAATATGATAAATATATACATTACCTGATATATATATATATATATATATATATATATATATATATATATATATATAAACTCACTTTGTGAGATCTGCGAATATGACGATCTGCAATATGATCAATATATACATAACCTGATATATATATATTGACTCACTTTGCGCGATCTGTGTCTGTCAATATGGAAATATTATATATATATATATATATATATATATAGAAGTTAAGTTACAGACCATATATATATATATATATATATATCGACTCACATATATTGATATGTGGACAGAACAAAGTGTATTTTGCCGCCACCGCTCGAAACATCGCCGGCCAACAATCCTCTGATTTCTTTAAGCCTTTTGCTTCTCGGAGTAGATTCAAGCGATATTTCAGACCGCGCAAAGGAATCAAATGAATCTGATTTAGATAATTCCGGTGATACCACCACCACCTCCGCCGTAACCTCCGACCACGGTTTCATGATGCAAATGGATCTGGATTGATCTGTAGGTTGCTACTCTCTTTATTTTTGCACAAAGCATGGTGGTGATAAGAGATGTGATACTGTGCAATCACCAATGGGTGGAGAGAGACGGTGGTGGCGGCTGTGGTTGAGAAGAAGTGGTGGCGGCGGCTGTGATTGAGAAGAAGATGATGGCGGCGGTTGAGGTTGAGGAGATAGTGGCGGTGGGATGTGGCTGAGGATAAGTGGCGGTGGTTGTGGTTAAAGGGCTGCCTTTGAGGAGATGATAGCGGGTGAAAAGAGAGAAGGGGGTGGGGATCGATGAGTTAGAAGAGATTGGTATAAGGGCAAAAGTGTCATTTTAAAATTTTAATATTTTACAATTAAAATTAGTTAAATATTGATAAGCAATTTTGTCTTTTCAAACCTTTTAAGGGTCTGTTTGGTTCCAAATTTTGTCAGGGGGTGTCATTGTCCAAAAAGCGTCTAACTTGTATATGAGTGTCATTATAACAAACCTCAGGGGGTGTCGTTGTAATTAACTCTTAAATTAACATGTGACTATTTTTTTATTATTATTCTATTTTTTATGATAAAATTTAACTTAAAAAATATATAAATAATATGTTAAATTGAGTTAGATTTATGTGTGACTATTAGTATTTCAGCACTATGTGAATACCTTTTTTTTATGGTGAAGATGGTGAGTGTGACAATTAATATTAAACTTTGCCAATTTTTTTCTTTTGATGGTGAAAGTGGTGAGTGTGGCAATTAATATTAAACTTTGCCAAAAAAATTTCAAAGATATGTTATATAATTTATACCTAAGTGTATGTTTTTTTAATATTTGGAAGAAAAAAAAAAATTTGTGGCCCTTTTCATTATTTTTGGAAACAACAAGTGTTTTATTTGTTGTCTAAAGTTAATACAAGTGATTTTAGTTTTGGTTTAAATTCTTTAAATTAACATGTTAAAGCGTTTTTAAAATACTTTAATTTCGAATTATAACATAAATGATATGTTGAATTGAGTTACGTTTGTATGTGACATTACTTAGTCTGCATTATGTGCATACCTTATTTTGAGAGTGAAGATACTTATAAATGGTGGTGAATTGAGTTACATTTCTATGTAATATTACTTGGTCTGCATTATGTGCATGCCTTATTTTGAAGGTGAAGATACTTATAAATGGTGGTGCAATTACCAAACACAGTCTTAATGTATATTAAGTGGAGTAAAACATACCTAAACCAATACCACTTATCACTCACTACAGTAGACAACACGAAAATTGCACAGCAGAGGATTTGCGCCCAAGGGTAGTGCACTAGTGCTAAATAGGCCGAATAGTTTGATCTAATTTTGGACGATTGCTTGCTGATATGGCAACGCAATAATTTTCCTATTCTAACCATTGGAACATAAAATTTTAAGGGTAAAGTACAATGACACCCCTTGAAGTAAGGACAGACATGTCCAAGTTCGCCTATTTTTAGACAATGACACCCCTTTAAGTTTAAAAAAATTGACAAAGAGATCCTGATAATGGTGAATTGACTTTATTACCCTTTGATATAAAATTAATATTTTAATTGACTTAAATACCCTTAGATCAAACCCTAACCCTAACCCAAACCCTAACCCAAACCCCTCTTAAGTACAACCCATCTGAGAACCCTCTTTTTTTCTCTCTGTATGTGTATATATATACATGCGCGCATACACACACACACACACACACACACATATATCACTACCACCACTACATATACTGCCGCCACCATATCATCATCACACCTCAACTGCCACAACCACCACACTATCATCATCAGCAGTAGCAATATCCTTATCTGCACACATCACCACCTCTAGTTCTCGACCCAGTTCACACCGGCAATATCAATGATCATCAACCGAAGAGACCATAAGTTCATGTGAGCCTCTATCATCGTCGGCCAAATAGGCAAAGTTTGAATGACCCTAATTGATGTATTGTTCCGGTGAACTCTGAGCTTAAACCAAAGGGACTTAGACGGAACAACAAGGAGATCCTGTATTGTGTGATCGATGGGAAAGGGCTCTAATAAGACTACGAAGGCGATAACCTCTTGAATAAAGAGTCGGGTGAGATGGGTCTCGTAGTCATAATACTCGGCGACAGAAAGGGCTCTACTCGGACAGCAAATGCAATGACCACATCTCAAATCGGACGATAGAGGCGATAAGGTTCAAATGAGCACACTTGGGCTAGCGTCACCTGCAAGGCCGATGAGGTGGCGGTTACGATGGCAGAGCTCCTCTTCGGCTCTTCTTTAATGCCCATCTCTGATTCGAGATTCTCTTCTTCATACTCCATCGATAGATTTAGATTGGTGGTGATGGTAAAGGGGAAGATGGGTGTAATGGCAGTGGCAGAGCTCTTCAGGCAGGTAGTAGTTGTAGTGGTGGTGACTAGTGTGCGGTTGTATATATGTGTGTATGTGTGTGTATGTATATATATATATATATGAAAAGGGTAATTTGGTCATTTAATTATTTTGATATTTTACAATTAAAATTAATAAAATAGTGAAAGGTAAAGTACACTTTTCACATATTTTAAGGCTCTGCTTGGATTGCAAATCTCACAAAGGGGTGTCATTGTCTAAAAATAAGATAACTTGTATATATATGTCCGTATCCCAAACTTCACGGAGTGTCATTGTACTTTACCCAAATTTTAAATACTTTAACCATCGTCTAGAATTTCCTCCACTCAATGCTCTTCTTCCACATTCTCCTTATTCTTTTTAATTTCTTCTGTCTCTTTGTAATATCAATTGAAACCCACTTTTATAAAATTACCTCCATTAAAATATAGTTCCATCAAAACTAATGTAAGGCAAAAGGTTAAAAATATATAATATAGTAATGGGAGGGGGACACGTGGGGCCAATGCATAAATGTGAAAGAAAGAAAGAAAAAAAGAAAAAGGGTGTATATATCCTATGTAGCAATATAAATATATATATATATATGTATATCACATATAGGTGGTGTAAGAAAATATTGTAAACAGTAAAGGAGTGAGATGGTGTCTAGCCATCAAAGGCAAACAGCACCCAGAGGCACCCGTAGCTTCTTCCCCCTGGCTCTCTTCTCCCCTTCCATCATTAAAAGGGCATTTAAATATTCTTCACCCAATTAAACACTAAACAAGGCATCATATTTCAATTATTGCCACCAGCCCAATTCATTAATGCCGATCGAAGAGACGGTGAGGACCATTGTTGCCCAAGTATTGACTCTAGAGGGGGGTAAATAGAGTCTTTGGCAAACAATGGCCAATTTTCAGTTTTGCAAATTTTACTAAAATCATTTTAATAATTATACAATTATCAATATATAGACATAAACAATTAATAGCATAAATGTAAAGGAGATAAGGGAAGAGAGATTTGCAAACATTCACACGGCGATTTTAACGAGGTTTGAAAACTGCTACTCCACAACTCAAGACTCCTCTTGAGACTTCCCAATCCACTAGTGCACCTCCTTATGAGTGGAGATCAAACATTTACGTGAAGCAACTCCTTGCTTCACCTTGCTAAAAGAACAACCTTCCCTTAGTCTTCCTTTAGGTCATACCAACTCGGTGGGTCAAACCAACCCATTACAATAGATTGTAACAAATACAAGAAGTACAAGAAATCTCTCAAAGATAGATGTACAAATTTTAGTTCATAACTAGAGTATTGATGAATATAAGTGAAGCTCAAACTCTATGAATGAAATGAATGAGAGAAGATGGTATAAGTGAAGCTCAAACTCTATGAATGAAATGAATGAGAGAAGATGGTATAAGTGAAGAACAAAAATTCTAATGAAATCAATGAGATCTCTCAAGTATAGAATAGAGCAAAAGCTCTATGAAGATTCAAATTAGAGTAAAAGCCCTTGAATCCCTAGTTAAATCTCTCAAGGTTTATATAAGAGTGGATAAGAGAGATGAAGAGAAGATGTGAGAACAAAAGCTCTCTAATGCAATATGATGTCTCTCAAATGGTGTGTATTGCTTCTTAAAGTTCAGCCTATATATATAGTAAGAGAAGCTCAATATAGTTGGTAGAGGTGAAGTATGCAATGACATATACAGAGAGGTGAGGTGTGCGATGACATCTACAGAGAGGTGAGGTATGTAATGACATCTGCAGAGACTGCTTATGCATTTCAGTATGCCGAAATGAACTGCCTCTATAATACCCCGTAATTAATTAAAGAGTTTAGTTTATTTAAATTCAATTATGTGTGGATTCCTTTACCTATTATTGTGCATGCTACATTATTATATTAAGTTCATTTAATGGTGCATGTAAATTAATTGTGTATGTTAAAATAGTAAATTTATTCATTTAATTGTGCATGTATTATTATAATTAATTTTATTTGTTGATTATGTTTAATTAAGCAATATTAGTTAATTAAAGTATTATATTTGTGTTATAAAGTATTATGATGATATAATGTATTATTTTGTAATAACAATAATAATAATTATATTAGTTTAATAATAATAATAATAATAATAATAATAATATAATAATAATAATAATAAAAGTTTTATTAAAAATAATATTAGTAATAATAATATTAGTATTAAATCAATGTAATGATGAAAAATTAAATCTTAGGATAGGATTTACCTTAGGACATCTTGCTTGACTTGGCTTGCTTGGCTTAAATGTTATAGGTAGGGATATGAGAAATGGGTGAGAAGTTAATATAAATTAGATATTTGTATTATATATATTATATAAGTTTGTATATATATATTAGTAGACAACTTACTCTAAAGGTAACTTACTTAAGTTAGAAAGCTTAAACATTACAGAGAGCTATTTTATAGGAGTGAAAGGAAAAGAGAGAGAGAAAGAAGCTTGGACCGGTATAGGCGATTTTACCCGACTACGCGCAATCGGCGGATTTATTTTAAATCCATAAGGCAAGTTATTATCTATTTTTCCCCTTTGAATTAATAAATTAATTGTTTAGTTTATTTATATTATTTTAGAGCATAGAGACCATGTAAGGAGTTTAATAAATTAGGAATTTTAGTTTATTAAATTTGTGAAATTTTAATTATATAGGATGGTATATATTTATTTAATGTCCTATGAAATTAATAATGGCTAAAAATAATTAAATAAGGCTTTAGGGATTTTTCTAGAATTTTCTAGAATTTTTCGGGATTTTTCTGTAATTTCCGGCGAGACTCCGGCGAGATTTCCGGCCACCGACAACGAGGAAGATGACCGGAGTGATCCGGTGTGATGCGGCGCATGGTAGGTTAGTGCACGCGTGCATCCTGGCCATTAGTAGAGTCTGATTGATCCGGTGCATCGCGGTCCATGTTACCGCGGTACACCCGGATCCATGAGCACAGGATTGAGTGATGAGAGGGTGAGATGATTCAGTGTAGCACACCCATAGTAGGATGATGCAACCACCGAATCAGGAGCCGCCGCGTTAGCAAGTTACCATTAGTGCGCGCGTGGCAGCGCGTGCGCGCGCGTGGAACGCTCCAGACGCGCGTAGGAGCGCGTGCGCGCGCGTGGCTGATGCCAGACGTGCGTGGAGGCGCGTGGGAGAGTGGGAAAGGTTGGGCTGCGCGTGGGGAGGCTCTGGGAGGCGCGTGAGGGCGCGTGTGGGGTCCCTACAGCTGCTGGAAATTACCAGAATACCCCTAGGGCCTGTTTTGTAAATTCCAGAACCTTAAACTTGGATTTTTAGGTACTGAGTTGGTATTTACGGGTTGAACGGGCCACGAAATTATTATTTTAATACCCGTTACTTATTCTTATGGCCGATTAATCTTTTCTAAGCATTTATTGGCTCGTTCACAGTACAGATACTAATGTGATTTATTTAACGACATTGTTAAATATAAATAGTGTTATTATCTTATTAAATGGTATCAACCATTACTGATAAATTAAATAAGGCCATGGTTGTAGTCAGATAAATTATCCATGATATCTTATGGGATGTTTATACTGTTAATTGATATATAAACCATGATCATTATGCTGTGTGCATTTTAGGAAATAAATGGACTGTTTAATTATGTCGCATTTATATTATATGGATGTGTTGCCATATAGAACCATATGAGCTGGCTAATAAGTTTAGACTCATTTATACCTTATGCATTCGTTGCGATAGACAGATGTGTGGCTGTCGGGGTATGTGGTTTAATATTATTGGCATGTGTTGCCTAATTGACATACTCGGTATATTTATTAATATTGTTGGCATGTGTTGCCTAATTTATATGCTCAGTATATTCATCAGTACTTTGCGAGGTGTTATCACTGTGTAGTTCGTTATAGTCTGTGTTGTCAGTACCGTGCACCATGTATAATAGCTGATTTCCCGGGTAGGGAAAGGCGACACTTAACCACCTAGTGTGAGTCTAAGTGATCACCGTCTATTCTGGTTGAGGTCATGTTATACATTGGATAGTTCCCTTAGGATGTATATAGATATAGTACTCAACCGATTCATAATGATTAATTTATTTGATTCTCTGATTTGGGTCATAGTAGAGAGGACTTGCTCGTGGGGTTGACCCACCATTGTTGTTATTTCAGGATACGGTCAGTATCCGTTTCAAGGCTGAGGTTAGCAGTGTGGGACCACCATCCGAACTCATCTACTCTTACGATCCAGTTCAGGGTAGAAGTTTTATGTAATACTTCAGTTTCAGTTTTTATTTACTTTTGACGTTGAACTCTCAGGGTTATAATTAGGGGTCCCTGACGTAGGATTTCCAAGTTATAATGAAGTACTGTATTAAATAAAGGATGGATGGATATTGTATTATTTAATGTTTCTTTCTTGTCTAAATTCTTTTATTTCCATCATTTTGTATTCCATGCTTGTATATTGCCAATTGTTTTTGATATCTCTCGTTTTTCGTGTATAAGCCTGATCAACTTATGCGTGGAAAATGTGGGGGTGTTACAGCCTCAGAAAAACTGCTACTTCAGAATTTTGTTTTAAGTTAACAAATTACATAGTTTTTATGCAGGACATCTGCACATACCATTCTAAACATTTAAGTAAATGTCTTACAGTATTTATATGTCTATTTACTTTAAGTTTACAATGTAAATAAGGAAGTACTCCCTATTTGGATTCAATAAAAAATACAAGAAAATTGGAATCCAACTAAATCAAAATATAAAAATCGAGTTTTAGTACAAATTTGGATTTTTAACAGTTTTGGTAAAAATGAATCCGTATGTAGACTTGGTAAATTTTTTTGATAAAATCAGTTTAGACTATTTGAAGTGTAAGGAGTTATTACCAGGAAAACTTTTTTTGAAATAATCATTATTTAAAAAATCTATTTTTCATACTTAGCCAAAAAACACAGTTTTTCATAATGCACATTCTGGGGTCCTAATGTTCGTTACCAACTCATGGTAATGAAGGCTTCATATGCCTTAATTGTTGGCCAATATGAATCATGTGATTGATATGTATGGTCTTCGCATGTCTAGCACAAGTGATGAGTTCTTTCAAAGCTTAAGCAAGCTTGACCTAACTCATTCTTTAGCAATGACTTCATGTGCAAATATACATGTATAAAGTGCATAGTCTATTGCTAATGGATATAGGAACATATGAACGGTGATATGATATACATAGTCCTATAAAGATGAGCTTCAAATGGATTCATAAATACTTTGACATTGAATCCTAAACACTCACCATCTTATTTACCCCTTTTCTTCAAGCTTTGTCCATGTTCTTTAGGCTTTGAAGTAGTTTGATTTCTTCCCTCCTTTGAGTTGTTCTCTTGCTCATTCTAGTCCAAGCTTTCTTTGGATGGACTTTCTATTTGGTTCCTTGCAACTTTAACTCTTCTTCGTATCCAATTCTTTCATTGATGTGATTGTGAATAATGGAATACTTGGAATGATCATTATTGTTTCATTGAGGTCATTCTTTGAATGGGACTAATCTATATAATACTCAATGTAAACATTAGTCCTTAAACACCATTAATGGTTTATTATCATCAAAACACCTAGATTGTCTTTGGATGGAATCCTTAAGGTCAACAATCTCCCATTTTTTGATGATAACAAAACATTGATGTGTTCATAAGCAAGTGAAGTAGCATTTGAAAAATGTTTCCCCTATCAAAGTGCATTCAATGAACATAATGTTATAAAATAACATACTTTCTATATTATAAATTATTTTAAACATAAACATACATTTAAGATCATTTCACACTTTACATATCTCTCCCCCTTTAGCATCTTAAAAAGGTGAGAGGCTTGTACAATTTCATTTAGCTTAAATCATTTAGCATAGTGAAATAGTTATAATCAAGAAATGGCAATATATTGGTAATGAATATAATATGCTTTAGAGTGAAACATATAAGCAATTATATCATAAGATACCAATTTCATTGATAACATGAGTTCAATAGATCATTAAGGTTCATGG
The DNA here is from genome assembly GCF_030987335.1 of Cornus florida. NCBI lineage: Eukaryota > Viridiplantae > Streptophyta > Magnoliopsida > Cornales > Cornaceae > Cornus > Cornus florida. Next base: position 62,268,077 of record NW_026775572.1, on the reverse strand, counting down.
TATATACAAAAGACATAAATCAAAGATGAAACATAAACTCAAATAGGCAAAAGTATACAAAAGTATACATAGTAAAGCATAACAAAAATAAAAATGAAGCATGGATTAGAATAAGCCAAAAGGCAAAAACCTTTGTAGAGGCAAATCTAAGAATTTAAGTGTACTTCAATCTTAATATATTTTTCCCATTTGATGTATTCAAGAATGAGGAAAAATTTATCAAAATTATAGAAGGCTATGAGTGTGAGTATTATGACCAACAAGTCATTTTGTAACATGTTTGACAATTTCCAAAATAAGTCAATTAATCTTAACAAATCATGCAATAAACATTCATAAGAGATTATCAATAATCTCCCCCTATGAATATGCTTCCATCATATATCAAGTATTATGGATATGCTAGATAATACAATGATATATGGAATGAGTCATTGATTCCAAAGTATATAATTGAATGATAACAATTATACATGGCATGAAGAATATAAAGCATATACAAGTAGTGTCACTACTTCTAGTTATATGCAATAAATTTCCAAGTATGCAAAAGCATATTTTCTTGGACATGTATGGTTAGAGATAATTGGCTACATGAGTATCCATGTGGATGAGCTCAATATTTCTTTAATACATATTTCTCAAGGAGTCATTTCGAAGCATCTTATGGAATCTTAAAGTGCTAAAAATGATATATGAAGTATGGCCTTGAAACCAAAATGTCTTCTTTAAAAGATATGGTGAGAGATTGGCTACATGATTCTTCATGTGAACGAGTTCAATATCTCTTTTAGACACATTCTTTAAGAAGCGAAGTATAAACATCACAAAAGTTCTAAAGTGCTAAAAATGGATATATCAAATAAATTAGCACTTGTGATATCTCATTAGTCATCTATGGTAGAACAAAGTGTTCTTTGAATAATATAGCCCCAAGACTAAAGTGTCAAATAGATATATGAAATTTAATTTTTATGACGCTTGAGAAGTTTCACTCCTTAAAAGAAATTAAGTTTAGAGCCCGTTTGGCATGTGTTTTACTTTAGGCGTTTTGTTTTTGGCAAAAACAGAAACAGTGTTTTTACTATTGGAATGTTTTGGCAAAAATCGGAAACACGTTTGGAAAAGATGTTTTGTTATGGAAATGTCAAAAATAGAAATATGAAAAACATGTTTGGTAAGCCATGCGTTTCAAGAATTTTGAAAACAAAATATGTTTGGTGACTTCAACTGTTGTAAAAAAAAATAATAAAACAGAAACAAAAAACATGTTTAGTTAACATTGTTTTTAATTTATTTTTATAAATTTTAAATTTATTTATAAATTTATTTCTATATAAATAGTATATATATATTTTAATAAATATATTGAAATTTGAACACATAAACATATATATATATATAATTTGACATGTAGAGTTCCATCTTTTTACTGTGTTCTTATGATCTAGATATTAAGATCACCTTTTTCATTTCTAATCCATCTATTTGGAGTCAAACTTCACAAAACATCTATGAAGGAGTCATAAAAAAAAATAAAATAAAAAAAATAAAAATAAAAATAAAAATAAAAAAAGAAGCACCCTGCTAGAATGGAAGCTTGCAAGGAAGCTTCTCAAATCATACTCATTCTTCTGTATTAAGAAAAATGACAAAAAAACTGAAAACAAATTAAACAGTAGATTAAATTAAACAGGAGATATAATTCAAAGTTCAAACACAATTCACTTCATTGTTTACAAATTTCAACAATAAGATTCAAAAACAAAGAAAAAGATGCTTAACAAATAAAAAGATGTTTCCTTATGTTTTCCTTCACTGTTAGGAAGGTATCAGAAAAAACTCAAAAGATCTTACAGGAGACATACTTAAAAAAGCACAAATATTACTTCCATGGAACAAGTTTCAATAGTAGGACACGTCATCTTCATAACAGCACACATCATCTTCAAGAGAGTATCAACACACTTCATATCTGCAATGGTAGAATTTAAGTTGAAAAATATTAACAATAATATTAGCCATTAATAGTAAAAGCAAAATAATAGCAGCAAAAATAATATATAGTATATATATATATTACAAGCCCACAAAAACAACAATTATATTACATATAAAAAAAAATAATAAAAAAAAAACATGCCATCAGTTTTAGGAAGATCAAGAGTGCCCAAGAGAATTCCATATTCGATTAGCAATAGTATTACGCAATTGATCCATTTCTCGAAGCTGAGCCGGAAGCACATGCTCAACAATCTCATCGTCTTCACCATCACTTTGAGGAGGATCATCACCATCAAATAAATCATCAGGGTGATATTGATTTCTAATGAAGTTGTGTAATGTGTAACAAGCCATTACAATCAATATTTGTGTTGAAAACTTATAAGGAGGCATTGCCTTTAAAATAGCGAATCTCATCTTCAACAACCCAAAGCATCGCTCAATTATATTTCTCAAAGATAAATGCCTATGATTAAACACTTCCTCCCGACCACGGGGTGGTCTACTCCTACGGTATTCCTGAAAGTGGTAAGTATGACCTAGAAATGGGGCCAAATAACCAAGCTTATTGGCATACCCTGAGTCCACCAAATAATACTTACCAGCAATGTTTAGAATACGTAAAAATATATACACTATGATAAACTAACCATACATTAAGTGAATTTGTAAGATAATAATACCTGGTGGTGGAGCTGGAAAGTTCATTGCCTCATTCTCAATACACTCTTTTAGAATTCTCGAATCATTAGCGGAGTCTTCCCACCCAGCTAACACATATGTGAATCTCATGTCAAAGTCACATAGAGCCATTACATTTTGTGTGATATAACCCTTTCTACCATGAAATGGAAGTTGTGTAGCTACTGGCAGAGTTGCAGGAATATGGGTTCCATCTATAGCTCCCACGCAATGCTTGAAGTAAGGGTAAAACCTAGAAGACCCTTTAATCTTATTCGGAATCACAGAAAAATCAGGAGGGGCAATGATATGGGTGCCCAACTGATATACTGCATGCAACACAGCATGGAAGTGTCTGGAAATGATTTCAGTGGAGTGTTGAAATCTCTCTGCTACAACACGATTCCTTTGATTATGAGATAAAGTGAGCCAAAAGATTGTCACTTGTTCATATACAGTTAAAAATTTAGAATCCTTCAACTATTGATACTATTGATGGTATTAAAGCTACACTATCACAACTATTGATACAGGATTCATGAATGTTTATACTATTAGAATATGTTTATTCCCCTTTTATACATACTGGAATTTCATAAGTATTGCTGTCTAGATCAAAAGGGAAAGGAAGAGGGAAAAGGCTGGTGTAGCATACTGGAATTTCATAAGTATTGCTCAAATAGTTACTATTTATAAGCTGGAACAACCTTTTTGAGACCCAGGATTGCCCTAGCAAGTTTGCAAAGGTGCCATTTCATACCTTTTTAAAAATCTAATGGTCTCTCTCTCTGTCTCGTAAAACCTAATAAAGTGACTAAAAAAGCATTAAGTTTCTAAATGACTCACAAATTACCTGAATTTTAAAACAAAAGTACTTGGACAAAATTATTCAATTTGAAAGTTAAATGGCAGATCCTCAAACTAAATTAAATCACCAACTAGAATGAAAGTTTAACTCAAATCAACAATTCAAAATTCATGAATTCTGCAAGTTGACTATAGTTGGAGCCCAATAAAGTGGTTTTTTGACTTGGAACTTTTAGGTTGCTGGCAGCTTCATAGGTTCATAGCTTGACAAGCAAGCCTTGTGATAATTCAAAAAGAAGTTTGATTTACTTATTAAATTAAAAACTAAATACTACTCAACAGTCCAGGTATGTGTTTAGTGGGTATGGGTGTCGGCTGCAAGTATGTGTTTAAACATTGGATTTATCAAATTCCCAAAACCAAAAACACTATTAATTAATATATACATATTTTTATTCCTGGAGTGAAATATTGTTTTCATTTTTTTCAAGTGAACGGAACATGATAAAAATGTTTTATGTATAGTTTCTATAATAATTTTGAATTTTTTGAATGATTGCTTATTAGTTTTTATGTGTCGAACAAATATCTGCTACACACGTCCAAGTGTCCTGTGCTCGACACAAATACATGATACATCATGCATTTTTTTAAGAGTCCATGTTACATTGGTTGAATGTATTTCGATTCGATCTCGTTGCAAGGACTGCTGAGACCAATAGGACTCAGCCACGCTGTCTAGATCTCAACCGAGTATTTGAACCTTGTTCTTGAGTCTCCACTACTAATTCTATTATATTGATAATTTGTATTTCCCTAGCTTAATTTATTTTTAGGTGTATTAGTAATTACAAAGGTGAATTATCTTTTAACCCTTTCAATTATCTTCAATTTATTTCTCTTTATGGTCCATAGATCTTTTAAAAATAAAACAAAAACTACAGACTCTGACTTTTGTTGCGAAATTTTCCCACGCTTCTAATAATATCTCTCTTACTTCTCAAATCAGATCCATCAATTTTACCCCTTGGAATGATCTTATAAGAGCTCCAACTAAATGCTCCAGGGTTCCACCATCAACAAAGTGGTGCTGGTGTCCTCAATTCTCTGCCCTCAAATAAACACAAACCCCTCTCCATCACTTTAACAACTCCCATGTAGATCTTGGTATTACCCACTTAATTTTAAACAAGGAAATGAGGAGATACCAAAATTCCCTCACCAGCACACATTGACTCAGCAAATGGTTCATAATCTCTGCTGAATCCCTTCATACACGACAAATATACAAGATAAATCACCTTATCTATATTTTAAAAAAATTCTTGTATGCTACGTGCCAACTCAAAAAACTTCCTCAAAAGGTATCTTTCTACACCAGATGGCCTTCAACGTAAAAGCCTGAGAGCCCCCCATCCTTTGCAATTCCTACTAAGTCTCCACATACTAAAATAAATAAATAAATAAAAATAACCCATAAAGAGTAGATATACAACAAATATTTCTGCAATTGTAAATATCCACAAAGACCAACTAACAACTTGGAACAACAATTACACAAATCAACTTACTTAATCATATGCACAAATTTGGAAGAAAAAAAAAAATCATATGCACAAATTCACTTGGAACTTCTCTACAAAAACTCCTTTTTCGATATAAAAAATAATATTAATAGTATTTAATGAAAAAAAATATCAACAGCTCAGAATTTGGCTCTCTTTTTTTCCTTCCAAAAAAACAGCAAATGATGGTTCAATAGAAGTTCTTGGAGAAGATGTTTGCACAAAATTAGAGAAACCCACAAAAAAAAGGAAGACGAATACAGAACTAGTAGATATTAAAATAGATATTTTGGATTTAAAAGAACTAGAAACTATTCGGTTTTCAGAAACCCTCAAGAACACAAATAAATCTAGAAAAGCATCGACTTTTTAACGACTTAATGCTTGCAGATTTGGAAGTATTAAGTAAAGCAACATCAAAGGAAACAACAAAGGAAAGGTCTAAACAGGAGAGAAATAGAAGAGAGAGTACTTACAGTATATCGCAATTCCTTTTCGTCGCCTCCCAAATCGCCTTCTCTAGGTTTCAGAGGAGAGAGAAAACATCGGGCCAAATGTTGCGAACTACAGTTAAACTGTTAAATTACTTCCTCCGCTACAGTGTTAGACCCAACTTACTTCATCCGCTACAGTGCTTTTTATTGGGTTACAGTATTGAAACAACAAAAAACACCATTTTGGTGTTTCACTTTTGGGCCCAAATTTAGTACTGTTTAAAACAAAACAAGTGCTATCAAACATGTTTTTGGGCCTGAACAGAAGCCCTGCAACAAAAACACCAAGTAAAACGGTTAACAAACAGGCCCTTAATATATGAGCCACACATTACTATTACAACATTTAACCACTAATGCCAAAAAAAACAAAAAAAAAAAAATGTTAGTAAATATTATTTAACATCATTTATATTAACTTATTAAATAGCAAAAAAGCCATATTTAAAAAATAAAAATAAAAATAAAATACTGCAAAAAAGTAAACAACTAATGCATATATGCTTAATATCAATCTTTTAGTCATTAAACATAGATTTGTTTGACTAGTAAGCTAGGGAATTTTTAAGGATACTCACAGGTCACAAACATAAGCAAATATTAGATTCAAACCGAAAACAAGGTAAATACACGAAAGAAAAGCAACAATCTTAAGTTGAGATTGAAGCCATCACTTATACATGAGAAACATAACATTATCCGAGAATGAAGCCATTGATGGTTAGAGGATGGAGAAATTGATAATTTTAAGTAAATTAACACATTTATGCTGAGAAACATCGATATTACTTTATTAGTGTTATAAAGAATTACAAAAAACATCAACACATGTTTCATTTATTTATTAGTTTTGCGCTCCATTTATTTATTTTTGTTGGTAGGCGTACAAAATATAAAAAACATTCTACCCAATATGAATATCAATAAATATATGTAAGTTCTTTTAATATTTTCTCTCCTTTTTACATAAAAAAATATTCTATCCAATATCAATAAATAAATATATATAAGTTCTTTTAATATTCTCCCTCCTTTTTACATCAAGGTGGTAGTGACATTAAATAGATACAAACATACGACGAGATAACGATATACAACGAGATAAAGGTAAGGCATTAATAAAGGTGAGGCATTAAGGGACGTTCTGGATGGAGATAATGGAACTGCAGAAGATCCTTCATGATTAGAAAATTGACCTTTATCTTGACTACAAAGAGAAATAATACATAAGTACCTTTCCTATGCTTAGAGGGTGGTTTTGAAATCTTCTCTTTTTTTCTTTGCCATTTCGTCCTTTCCCTTCCCAGGTGATTTGAGGCTCTCTTCTTTTAGGCTTTGTTTGGTACGGTGAGTTTGAAGGGGAAGGATAACATTAGTTACGAGGGAAAGGGAAGGGAAGGAAAAAGAAGGATAATTTTAAACCTCTATTGCGTTTGGTTGATTAATGAAAGAAAAGAAAGGGAAAGACAATAATTACGGGAAAAGAAAGGAAAAGAAATGGAAGGAAATTATTTTAACATATGGACTATTATACCCCTTTATATTTATATTATATATATATATATATAGTTTCATGTACTTGCCAAAAAAAAATAATAATAATAAATAAATAAATAAAAATTAGGGCAAATCATTTCAGGTCTTTAACTTGAGGCCATAAGAAAAGAAAAATAAAAAAAAATAAGGCAAAGCCTCCCCAATCTCGCTCCATCTCTGCAACTCCTTCTCAACACTGAACTTGGCCTCTCTCTCTCTCTCTCTCTACAAGAATCAGAAATTCAAAACCCATATATTTCCAGTTTATCTATCTGTTTGCAAGAATCAAAAGTTCAAACCCGTATCGATGTATCATTTCATATTGTTCAGAAAATCCAAAACCCATATCCTTCAGTATCCATGGCTGCTGTTCCAGTTCGGGTCGCCGTTCCAAGCTTCAATCACCGGCGGTCTCTCTCTCTCTCTCTCTGCAATCTTGAGGGTAAAATTGACATCTGAAATCACCCATCAAGCCTCTCCTTCCCTTTCCCTTCATTTCCTTTCATTTTTGGGAGGTTAAGAAATCTACTGTTGAAGGCACAAGCTAACCCTCCAAACCCTTCCCTTCACTTCCCTTTCCTTCCAACAATTTTTGCCAAACACACATTTTTAATCCCCCTCCATCACCTTCCCTTCCCTTCCCTTTCCTCCCTTTTCTACTCTACCAAACTGACCCTTAGTGAGATCCTTAAAAAAATTCCCAAAACCCTCCATTCCGAGAATTTGATATTCACAATCAAAGCATCATTTTCGGATTTATAACGTCCAGAACGGATGTCGATTGCATACCTCTTTGACCATCATCAGCTCCACGCTTAAGAGTCTCCTGGTTGATAAGGCTTCATTGTTTGGCTTCTTGGGGAAGAAAAGTTGAAAAACTTTCTCGCTTGGTGATATTGTCCAATACTTGCGAGGCAACTATAGTTTTGGTGCCTCCGGTTACAGCATTATAGCTCACCCACGGTTTATCTTATTTTCGATTCTCAAAAAAATTCCCAAAACCCCCATCCCGAGAATTTGATATTGACAATCAAAGCATCAATTTCGGATTCGTGCAGCTCATCCCTGTGATATATCAACATAGATAATGAAACAAGAATGAACGATAGATTCAATACCGCCTGATTTGCATCAAATCCAGACTTTCACCATCGCAATCTTCCTCAAGTCTTCGTTTTCTCTCCTAACAGAATAGCATCAGCCTTGAGGAAACACTAGCATCCGATCGACAGCGGCGGAGGCCCTAGTTTGACCAACACGTGACAGGCACGTGCTTCATTAAATGAAAAGAGACCGGCGCATAGATGGAATAAAAACATAACAAGCCCTAATAACGTGGGGACTGTGAAAGATAAAGGCCAGCTGCGGCCCATTAAATAGATGATGCGTGTGTGTCTATTTTCTTGTTTCCCGTTCTTTGCTTCACCAATCACCATGTTCTTTTTTAATGCTTGGATTAAATTATTCAAGTTCAAAAACCAAATCCCACGGCCCAAGCACATGTGCAAACAATTTCGTGGCCCAACTACAAGGGTGAAGCCGGTCCAGTAGGACCAAAGTTGGACCAATCATCATAAAAGAAGTCCAGCCCACTTCTATAATTTGAGTCCTACATGTGGAAGGAATAACAAATTAATTAGAATTGTTTATATATAAAAAATGTGCAAAAAAACACCCTTATTAAAAATTAAGTATATATATATCCATGTATTATCAACATTTTGAGCAAATTACCCCTTAATCATCAATGAATCTTGCTTGTCTTAGTTTTTTTTTTTTTTTTTTTAAATAATAATAATAATACCTCCAGACATACCCAATATCATGACAATCTCAATCAATTTGATTGAATTTTAATGTACCCAAAGCGAGGGGGCAAACAACATACCAATTGAATTAAAACAATACACATCCACACTCTACAAGGAGAAGTTAAAGAGTTCCCTTTAATTATACAAAGAAAGCAGTCTAATGAGCTTAAGGGCAATCAAGCTCATTATACATGGGGTAAGGAGCCATAATTTTTTTTTTTATATAGTACAAAAGTTAAAGGCCAAAAAAAAAAAGAGGTACCCAGAACTACTATTTGTCAGTACCATCCTTAAGACAGGTGGCGATGTAGAATGGAAAATGAAAGGGCATGCGACTGAGTTCTTCAGGTCTGGGATCGTGATGCCAAATATATATATATATATATATATATATATATATATATATATATATTTCTTAATTGATACTTACCCCTAAGGAATGAAGGCCAAACTCTTTAATTGTAAGTCAATTTCTTTGAAATGAATTGTATGAGTGCATATATATATATATATATATATTTCTTAATTGATACTTACCCCTAAGGAATGAAGGCCAAACTCTTTCATTGTAAGTCAATTTCTTTGAAATGAATTGTATGAGTGCATTTTCATTCATCTGGTTGGAATCTCAATTCAATTTGAACTTTTGTTTTTGTCAAATTACTTTTGTTGCTCATTACTCAAATGATTTCGTTTGGTGACAGGATGCCAATGACCCAAGATATTGAGTTAATACAAAGAGTAGACATTTCAATCTCCCTTTATTATAATGCTTGCGTTACTTGGTTTAATTTTGATAACTTTACAACTTACTTTACATTCTTTTACGTCAACTATTACAATCTTTGTAGGCCAAAGCTAGGATTGCGGTTGTCGTTACTTTTTTTGTTGCCACTATATTTTTTGTATGGCTCATGAAAAAGTTGCATATATAGAAGAGAGAGACTAAAACAGAGCAAAAAGATATAAAGAATTTTTGTTTTATTTTGATTAAGTAAAGATATAAGGTGTGGATCATGAACTTCTTTGAAATTTGTATATGGTTAATTTTTGTATAAAACAATGATTTGAATTGGTTATATATATATATATGATGTTATTGGTCAGTTGTAAGTTATTTTGGTTTATCAACGGGCTAGTGGCCGAGCGGTATCGGCCTCTTACCTCCCAAAGGTAGATCAGGGATTCAAGTCTCAAAAGAGACATGTATGTGTGAGTACCAACTAGGAAAAAAAAAAAAAAAAAAAAAAAAGTTATTTTAGTTATGATGCTATTTTTTTATTTATTTAGGGTTTGCTTTTGGGGTCCTTACAAGGTTAGTAGTAGGGAAAAAAAAAAAAAAAAGACCTCATAGAGGTTACAGTATTTTTTTTAAAAAAAATTATATAACACTTTCTACCACGGTGCAAAACCATGGTAGAAAGATATTTTTATACCACGATGCAGAACCATGGTAGAAAGTCTTCACTTGCTACCATGGCAGTTTCTACCACGGTTCAAAACCATGGCAGAAAGCTATTTCCACTGTGGTAAAAAACTATTTTTCTTATAGTAGCTTTTGTGATTTGTTTGATGGATCATGTTTATCTCTTGATGGATTGTGCTACCTCCTTAGCTTAATTAGTTTAATTTTCTTGTCATTAGTGTAATTGTAGTGTAGTTGCTTTAAATTCCTAGATAGGTAGATAATTCATTCTTATTGTTTGATGATCTATGCTTATGAGTGCAAGTAGTACATTTCTCTAGATTTTTGTGTATGCATTAGTTGTTGGTTTATTGAATGGTTAATGGCTTAGTTTGATAGGTTGTGCTACTCACTAGATTGATTAGACAATTTATGCTTAATTTGTCATCCATGCTTAGTATTTCAATTAATGACATACATACATTTGTTTTACAACCTGAAACCCCTTAAATTGACAATTGTTAATGTTTAGTGAAGTGAAGTTTAGTGGTGAACTTTATGACCCAAGATCTTTCTCTCAATCTCTTTACCTTAATCTTTAGATTGATCTTAATTTACATGTTTTAATTGAATCATTAGTTTAATTCAACCAACCAAAACCCCTCTTTGATCATTCGACTTACTAATCCAATATTAATTCCAGAGTACCTTGCAAATCCCTTGGGACAATCTTTACTTACTCTTGCTACGTTAGTAGTAGTAGTGGTAGTGGCTTTTATAAATTTAAACTTGACCAAAAGGACTTTCTTGAATCGCACTCATTATCACAAGCAATTTGGCGTGCATGCGACAAGCTCGTTACCAAAATGTCCTGCATGTGTGTGGAAGGGAAAGCTTAAGAATATGGGGCTTAGATTAGATGTTTGTGTATTTATGGGCTACCTAAATGGTACAAAGGGTTATTCATTTTATGATCCTAAGGAGAAAAAAGTATTCGTTAGCACGAATACTACTTTTCTCAAGGAGGATTATATAATGAATCACCACCCTCGAAACATGGTTGTTTTAGAGGAGATGATAGATACACCAATCAATCCAAGAGTGGATATAATAGTTATAAATGATGAGACATCAAAAACTACGAGTCCAGAACTTCTTATTATATCGGAACCTTAACGTAGTGGGGGGGGGGGGGGGGGGGGGGTTATCAGGCCATCTGATAGGTTGATGCTCTTGGGAAAGTATAACGAGGTAATCCCAGAAGAGCAAGATCCCTCCACTTATGAGAAGGTTACGAATGATTGTGACACAGAACATTTATTTTGATTAGAATTTGAATGGGCTTTGTGTATACAAGAATAGTGATGGAAGCGTGGTGGTGTTTTAAAGAAATAGCTCAGCATAGAGATATTATTGTCACTAAGGTTGCATCTGCGATTAATCTTTTTACAAAGACTTTGCCTATTTTGGTTTTGGTGTCTCTTGTAAAAGGAATGGATGTCAAATGAACTGGTAATTGGTTTTGAGTGCAAGTGGAAGATTGTTGGGATCATATGCCTTACAAGCCAATTATTTATTATTTATTCAATAATTTATTAATTAATTAAATATTCATGGTTTGGGCTTTACATATATTTGTATGAGATGCATTATAGTCCTCAAGTTTCATTATTGGTGACTTAAATGTATAAATGAGTAATACACACAGGAGATTTGGGCTCACCGGTTTTTTTCACCTTGGCATTGTTCACAGTCAGTGATAAAAGTTGGGCACTTTTATCTGTAAGACTGTAACACACTTGACCTCTATAAGATATGATAGTTTGTCTCGACCATTGGGGTAGTTGACTCTAAGGTAATGTGTTAGTGTGCTTGAAGTACACTGAACTAGGTCACCACAAGATCACACCAAACAATGTACAGTCATTATTTTGGTGTGTTTCTTATCTACTAAATTCATAGGCTTTCAATTCTGAGGGATTTAGTGAACTCAAGTTTCAATACTAGTCACTTTGACTTACAAATGTGTGAGATCTTTTAAGGTCAATACCACGGTATCTTGGGTGGCTAATGTTGGAGCTCTAGGAACACAAATGCTCAACATGGAATCTACATTCTTTATAAGAATTATAATATCGAGTTGATGCAATTTAATAAGTTAATCACTGAACCTAGCCAAGGAATTTTAGTAAAATGTTTATTAAATTATTTTTCTATTCTTTATTTAGAAAAATATTTATTTTAAAAAAATCTTTTTTTATAAAAGAATTTAATTCAGTGATCATAAGGATTAAATTGGTTTCTTAAGGAATATAAGAAGTAAGTTTGTCTTAGGTGGGACAATATTTATTTTCCTTGGGGCTACTTATGGATATTCGGTAGTGGAGGGGCTTATATGTAATTGTTTAGTAAGATAGGGCCTAGTTGTAATTTCTAAACCCTAAAGTGCAATTATAATACTATTGTGGTGCTTATTGTAATTGATTTGATAGGATAGAGTTATCCAATTGGAGCTAGGATAAAAATCCCCTTTGATTCTCATCTCTAGCCTCATCTATATACGCGATATATCTCTCAGGTTGATTATTCAGTTATTAACGCAAAAACCTACAGAATAATCAAGAGTGAGAGATATAGGGTTTTCACAAACCTGTGTGTTTTGGGGATACAGAAGTGAAGGTTTACTGGTGTTCAAGACCAAAGGAGGAGCAATCCAATTCACTGTTATTCTCGAAGTGTTAACTAGTCAATCATAAAAAAGGTATGAGATTATTTTCAATAGTTCATGATTTGGTGAAATATCATGTGGTTAAGATCCAGAAAATTTTATAATCGTTTCTGTTTTACCTTCAATGATCTCAGGTTTGTTCAATTTTTTTCTGCCTTTCAAACACTGAATCATGTAATTACTTGGACAACACTTGTCTTTAAGCCCCAAACTGCACTGCTCATGGCTTTTATCTTCTTGTTCAATATGAAATTCTGTTGAACCATCAATGATACCCTTAAAAGTGGCCTTTGAAATTGTATTATTGATAGTCTCGCCAAGTGCGTCTTCAATAGCTAAAGTTTGGACCACTTTATCATCTTCTACTATAATAAGTGAAGCAACATATTTTTTCTCTTGATCAAACTCAATAATATCAGTCGTTGCCTCAACAAAATTATTATTGTCCTTGGTGCCACTATCTTTTTTGTGAATCTTCTTTATAGACTTTTTGACAAGTGGACTCTCTTTCCGACAATTCTGATATTTTTGAAACATCAACTTTTCATAATTTGATGGTAGAAATTTAGCCATGAACATCCGTTTTATCTTGTACCATGACCGAATATGAGGTGATCTTTTCCTCCTTCTATGGAATTGTATTTGTTCCCACCAAATTAAAGCCGATTCTTTAAGCTTGAAGGCAATAAGCAGAACTTGTTTTCAGGTACATCAAAATATTCGAAAAATTCTTCAACTTCTTCAATCCAGTCCAAGACATCTTCAATAATAAAACTTCCATTGAAAGTAAGTAGATCAGGTTTTACCTGAAATTCACGATTGTTACGTTTACCTCGATCACGGAATATACACTCCTCATCATCGGAAGAATCATCGAAATAATCTGTATAGGCTGGAGGCCTACATGGATAAACCAGAACATAATCCATGCTCAGTTGTCTGCGAGACACATCATCAGCGTGAATACGAACTGACCCACGAACCTGGTTGCCACCAATTCCAAAACCAGTTGCTACGAACCAATCTTGAGTATGTATTGCTGCCCAAGGGGCCTTCACTCTACGATCATCGTCGGCAAAGTGGGTGCTACGAAAACAAGCAATCGTCATCAGACCAGGGTATGACAAAGCTCTGCTACCAACTGGTGTAAGCAGAAGCGATAAATTTGTTCACGAGGAACATGTTACCTTGATCCACAAGGTGGGTGTTTTGAATCCACAAAACGAAAAAAGAATTCAGAGAAATCTGATATTATTTGATAATTAAATGAATGATCTGTTATGCAGTAGATGTATTTATAAATAAAAACCCTAACACCATAAAGGAAATCCTAAAAACGTAAGGAAACTAGTAGCACAAGGAAACTGCTCAAAAACAAACTTGCTCTGAATATTCTGTAAAAATAAGAAAAGAAGCCTAATTACTAAAAACTACTAAATACCAAAAAAAAAAAAAAGCAAATCAAATCTGTTTAGTCTTTTAACAAAAATCCTGAAATATTCAAAAATGAGAAAATGGCATTCCCGAGCCTTGAATGACTGAATTCAGCCAAAAGACGCCCTTTTGCAGCCGATATCTATGAGTTGGACCATTTCTGATAAAACTAGGCTCTTTCTAAGTTCACTTCGGGATCAACCTAGAAAATCTATCAGTATGCCCGTTTGGCCCTCTGGTGGTCCGAAAGAGCCATAAAGGTTTCAACAATCAGTTCTACATCACCTATAGATAAGAGTTGAATTAAATTTGTAGTGTGGATGCAACTACTCTCTTCAGTAGGAATATACTGGGACGTTGTGTATAATTTAGTTATGAAACCAAGTAAATAAAGGTCGGATGATTTGTACAAATGTATTTGCATAAGCCTAATAAGTTAAAACTTAAATTTTAAATATATTAGTTTGCCTATAAAAATTCGATAACATATAGATAAGATAAGAATTAGATTAAATTTGAGATAGTGTGGATGGAAGTACTCTCTTCAGTAGGAATATATTGGGATGTTGTGTATAACTTAGTCATTAAATCAAGTAACTAAAGATCGGTATTATTTGTACAAATGTATTTGCATAAGCGTATAAGTTAAAACTGAAATTTGAAATATATTAGTTTGTCCCTAAAATTTGAAAAACGTATAGATAATAATTGAATTAAATTTGTAGTGTGAATGTAACTACTCTCTTCAGTAGGAATATATTGGGATGTTGTGTATAAATTAGTCATGAAACCATGTAACAAAAGGTCGGGATGATTTTTACAAATGTATTTGCATAAGCCTATAAGTTAAAACTTAAATTTGAAATATATATATATTAGTTTGCCCCTAAAAATTGGAAAACGTATAAATAAGAGTTGAATTAAATTTTGAGATAGTGTGGATTCAAGTACTTTCTTCAGTAAGAATATATTGGGATGTTCTGTATAACTTAGTCATGAAACCAAGTAACTAAAGATCATGATTATTTGTACAAATGTATTTGAGTGTATAACTTAAAATTGACATATATTAGTTTGTCCCTAAAATTTGGAAAACGTATAGATAAGAGTTGAGTTCAATTGAATTTGTAGTGTGAATGCAACTACTCTGTTTAGTAAGAATATATTGAGATGTTGTGTATAACTTAGCCATGAAACCAAGTAACAAAAAGCCGGGATGATTTATACAAATATATTTGCATAAGTCTATAAGTTAAAACTTAAATTTGAAATATATTAGTTTACACCTAAAAATTGGAAAATGTATAGATAATAGTTGAATTAAATTTAAGATAGCGTGGATGCAAATACTCTCTTCATTAGGAATATACTGGGATGTTGTGTATAACTTAGTCCTGAAACCAAGTAACTAAAGTTTGGGATGATTTGTACAAATGTATTTGTATAAGCCTATGAGTTAAAACTAAAATTTTAAATATTAGTTTGTCCTAAAAATTGGATAACGTATAGATAAGAGGTGAATTAAATATGAAGAAGTGTGGTTGCAAATATTCTATTTAGTCGAAATATATTGGGATGTTGTGTATAACTTAGTTATGAAACCAATTAACGAAAGGTCTGGATGATTTGTACAAATATATTTCCTAAGCCTATAAGTTAAAACTTGAATTTGAAATATAGTAGTTTGAATTTAAATAGTGAAGCCGAAAAAAATGTGATTCTCTCTACGTTTATGTTGGGATTTTATGAATAACTACTTGTGGACCTATACTACATCTATATTAGGTTTTTTCCTAAGGTGATTCTAGCTAGTTTAATCTTGGGAATTAATACACATTTTGTAAATTCACCCAAATTACTTCAACAATAGTATGGACTTACTTTACGTAATGATGAAAGCCACATATATTTTTGCTCAATCCCTCGGAATATATTGGACAACTAAAAATTTTGCTCCATCCCTTGGGGTGAATGTCTTTATTGTTGAATCATATGATTTATGTGTTGAATACTTTGTTTTGATAGGAAATATAATGAATTATCTGCTCAAATGGTTATTTTTGTAGTGTTTAAATCCTTATACTATGGTGTTAACAAAGAAAAGAAAATTCACTCATCAATTGAAAACTGGACAAAACTTGGATAAAGAAATTTGATACATTTTCATCTATGCTTTTAGATCACCTATAAATGTAACTATCTTTTATATAAAGTTTCTTTCTCACTATCCGTAGATTAAAGTCTACATTTTCAAAGAAAAGTGATGCCATAGAATAATCACATTACACCAAAACGAATCATAATGTTGGATATAAATCCCACAATGGCTCTAATGGTGGCTTCCCTTTACTTTACATGGTTGCAATGAGGCTTTCCACAACTACATCCTTGCTCGTACACTATTTTTACCGAATAACACCATCCATTACAAACTAAAGGAAAGATTGAGAGTACTACGAACAAAGTGATTTTTACATACCCGTTTTATAAGAAAACCAATCTAAATCAATTACACACAAAAAAACCATCAAATAATATTCCCATTTGGACAAACTATAAAAAGAGATTTTTGACAGATTAAGGGAATACAACCCGAATTGTATATATTGATTAATTTATAAAAAATATCAAATAAAAAGATTCCAACCTCGTAAAGCTTCCAAATTCCAGAAAATTAAGCTTAACACAAACAATACCATAAAATAGAGAATTATAAGATTGGATTAACTTTCTATAAATTCTCAACAATCGGTTGCCAATAGGTTTTAAAGTAGAAGCCAAAATCTCCCAACATTTCGTTAAACAAAATGGAAATCTTATATAAAGAAGAAATAAACCGTAGAAAAAAATGAACACACGATTTTTTCATAAAAAATAAAGAAAAAAAAAAATAGTTTATATGTTGGATGGTACTGATAAATGGTGAGAGAGGGAGAAGAAGTATTCTTGAAAGGTCTGAAAGCGATGACCAAATTTCATTTACCTTGTACCTAAATAACCAATTGTACTTGAGTTGCTCACAATCAGACTAGCAAAAAAATTCTTTCAGCCATCCCAATGCCTTTTGTAATCTGTTGCGCCGGCTACTCACTGGCCTCCAATAGTGCACCCACCCATGATCAATCACGTAATTCATGGTTGTTGACCTTAAGGATTCCATCCAAGGACAATCTAGGTGTTTTGATGATAACAAACCATTAATGATGTTTAAAGACTAATGGTTACATTGAGTATTATTTAAATTATTCACATTCAAAGAATGACCTCAATGAAATAATAAAGATCATTCCAAGTATTCCATTATTCACGATCACATCAATGAAAGAATTGGATATGAAGAAGACTTAAAGTTGCAAGGAAACAAATGCAAAGTCCTTCCAAAGAAAGCTTAGACTATAATGAGTAAAAAAGCAACTCAAAGGAGGGAAGAAAACAAAACTACCTCAAAGCCTAAAGTTCATGGACAAAGCTGAAGAAAGAGGCAGATAGGATGGTGAGTGTTTGGGATTCAATGTCAAAGTATTTATGAATCCATTTGAAGCTCATCTCTATAGGACTATGCATATCATATCATCGTTTATATGTTCAGATATCCATTAACAATAGATTATGCACTTCATATATATATATTTGCACATGAAGTCATTGCTAAAGAATGAGTTAGTTTAAGCTTGTTTAAACTTTGAAAGAACTCATCACTTGTGCTAGAAATGCTAAGACCACGTACATCAATCACATAATTCATATTGGTCAACAATTAAGACATATGAAGCCTTCATTACCATGAATTGATAATGAACATTAGGACCCCAGAATGTGCGTCATGAAAAACTATGTTTTTGGGTAAGTGTGAAAAATAGATTTTTGAAATAATGATTATTTCAAAATAATTTTTCCCGACAATAACTCCTTACATTTCAAATAGCCTAAACTGATTTTATCAGAATTTTTGACCAAGTCTACATTGGTTTACATATGGATTCATTTTTACCAAAACTGCCAGAAATCCAAATTTGTACTAAAACTGAATTTTTACATTTTTATTTAGTTGGATTTCAATTTTCTTATATTTTTTATTGAATCCAAATGAGGGGTACTTCCTTATTTACATTGTAAACTTAAAGTAAATGGACATATAAATACTGTAAAGATATTTACTTAAAATATTTAGAATGGTATGTGCAGATGTCCTATATAAAAATTATGGAATCTATTAACTTATAACAAAATTCTGAAGTTGCAGTTTTAATGAAGCAATTCATTTTGGCAGACCGAAATGCATAGGCAATCTCTGCAGATGTCATTGCATACCTCACCTCTCTGCAAATATCATTGTATACCTCACCTCTACCAACTATATTGACCTTCTCTCACTATAAATATGGGCTGAACTTTGAGAAACAATACACACCATTTGAGAGACATCATATTGCATTAGAGAGCTTTTGTTCTCACATCTTCTCTTCATCTCTCTTATTCACTCATATACAAACCTTGAGAGATCTAACTAGGGATTCAAAGGGCTTTTACTCTAATTCGAATCTTCATAGAGCTTTTGCTCTATTCTATATTTGAGAGATCTTATTGATTTCATTAGAACTTTTGTTCTTCACTTATACCATCTTCTCTTATTCATTTCATTCATAGAGTTTGAGCTTCACTTATATTCATCAATACTCTAGTTGTGAGCTAAAATTTGTACATCTATCTATGAGAGATTTCTTGTACTTCTTGTATTTATTACAATCTATTGTAAGGGGTTGGTGTGACCCAAAGGAAGACTAAGGGAAGGTTGTTCTCTTAGCAAGGTGAAGCAAAGAGTTACTTCATGTAAAGGCTTGATCTCCACCCGTAAGGAGGTGCACTAGTGGATTGGGAAGTCTCTCGAGTCTTGAGCCGAAGAATAGGAGTTTTTAAACCTCACTAAAATCGCTGTGTGAATGTTTGCAAATATCTCTTCTCTTATTTCCTTTGCATTTATGCTATTAATTGTTTATATCTATGTATTGATAATTGCATAATTGTTAGAAGGATTTTAGTAAAATTTTACAAAACTGAAAATTGGCCATTGTTTGCCATAGACTCTATTCACCCCCCTTTAAAATCAATACTTAGGCAACAATTGGTATCAGAGCCTAACTCTATTTAAAAGGACTTAACCGTCTTAGAGTACGATCATGGTCAACAATGGTAGTATCACACACTTAGTAGGACAATCCATTTATATGCCTCCTTGTTTTGATGGAAATGATTATATCTATTAGAAAATTAAAATGAGGGTATTTCTAGAAATTATTGATATTAATGTATGGAAAGTTATAGAGAATGGTGATCATGTTCCAACCAAAGTTATTAAAAGAAATGAAATTCCTAAATCAAAAGGGGAATGGGCTGAAAATGATCATAGATTAATTCAATGTAATGTTTTAGCCATATGTTATCTTTATTGTGCATTGAGCAAAAATGAATTAAATAAGATTATCTTTTGCAAAACGGCTAAAGAAATTTGGGATTCACTTGAATCAGCCTATGTTGGATCAAGTCATGATAAGGAATCAAATATGCAAATGCTTATAAATAAAAATGAACCTTCTAGCATAAATGAGATGCATTCTAGTTCTACTAACATTACTAATCATTTGAATGTTATTGGTAGAACTAATTCATCCACTTACAGTGAAGAAAAGGAAGCAATCCAAAAGAAGAGTATAACTCTCCAAGCTTCAATTGACTTCAAGGAAATGGTTGATAATCATGAAGACGTTGGCCATTGTCTCATAGCCTTTGAAGATGAGGTAAAATCTAACCTTTATTCATTATGTGATAAAGATGTTTCATGCAATAAACTAGTTAATGCACACAATGAATTACTTGACTCTTTTAAAGAATTGCATCATGTGCTAGGGAAAAAAGTTTTGAAATACACATCTCTTAAAAAGGAAAATCATGATCTAGTGCAAAAACTCAAAAAGATTCAAACTAGAAATGAGTTCTTGAAAAAGGAAAATGAATGTGTAATTTCTAAAGAATCATCATCAATTGATCTTTTGTCCGAATACGAGTCTTTAAAGAAAATCATTGATAATCAAAATAATACTTTAGCAAAGTTTATAAAAGGAAATGATTCATTTGTGAAGAGTTCTTCTACATGCAATTATTGTAAAAAAATTGGACATGAAATTTATAGTAGTCCATTTAGAAAGAGGGTAAGGACAAAGAAGATTTGGATTCCAAAAGGAACTTATGTGCAATTACCTAACTTATATGGACCCAAGAAAATTTGGGTACCAAAAGAAGAAATCTTGAGTTTATCTTGTAGGGATACTTGAAGGGTAACAAATGATAAGAGATTGTTCGAACTTCCACACGCTTAAAACTTATGATGAAGTCAGTCTTACATTTGGGAACAACTCCAATGTCAAGGCAATTAGTATCATTATATATGAAGAGTACTTAACAATTTATTGTACTCTAGAAGACCATTGGTTTTACAAATTAATGATATGATATATTTATGCATCATCTTTGTATAAGCATTCATTGAAATATAAATAAATAAAGAAAACTGTTTTGAAATGCATATTTTATTGAAAACAGTTTTGTTCATGTATTATTATCCAAATATTGCTTCTTAAGAGTTACACTTCGAAATAATGAATATTGCTTGAGGATGAACCTTACTTTCCATTATGCTATCACTCCTTGATAATGAAATTTTGATTACGGAAAGAAATGCATCCTCCTTATTATTGTAGTATACTTAAAGATTTCTAAAAAGGAGAACTTCATTCATTCTTACCTACTTAGGAATAATCTTGTCCCTCCTTATCAATTATTGAATCTCATCATTGATAATGCACATGGAATTATACAATGATCCATTTATGAAAGTATGCAACTCCACCAAATTATATTAATTTCATATGGATTAATTGAATTGAAGCATAGTTATTCCTTGAATTGACAAATGCATTAGCATGCTAGATCCACCAAAATTGCTAATTAATTTTGTAGCATGTTAATAAGAGTACCACATTTATGCCTTGTATTAAATTGAGCTCCCAAAAGGAACCTTAACATTGTGTATTAACTTACAAGGACCCTAAAAGTATTGGGTGCCAAAGAATTCCACTTGAGCATACTTTGTAGGTTAAAGACCTATTCAATTAAGAACAAGTAAATTCAACTATGGATGGTTCAAGTACATAAGGAGAAATCAAACCAAAACTACTTCTATCTCACAATAGGAAGAAGGGTGCACTATATTGAGAAACCTTGCCAAAGCTAATGCAATTAATTATTTCGGTAAATATCCCCTTCCTCATCACAAATGTGTTTTATTTAATGGGCTAAAATGTGACTTAACTGTGCTATGTGATAAGGACTATACTATTTTTATATCTAGTCATGGCATAATTAATGTGGTTGGTGATCTTGACATGAATGCTACTTGTTGCTAACAATGTCTATCATATAGTAAATTGTCTTGAATTATGTGACTTAAACATGCTAGCATGCATTTGTTGTTAATTAAGACTAAATTTGTTAAAGATATTTAGAATTGCATGCCATTAAAGAAAGTCACTCAAAGATGTTAAAACCTACTTTATTTGGATTTATTTTAAGTAGTTATATCTAAAAATTCATGTGCCTTTGTGATTTTAAATGCTTCATTCACATTCTTGGCATCACTAGCATATAAAATGAAATCATTTGAACTTGAAGATGATTAGGTGAAATCTAGAAATTCAAGTTTATTATCATGAGCAAATTTACTGGTTTTGCATTCTTGCACAAACCGGTCGACCTAAGCTAAAATCGGACGACTGAAATGGCCATTTCAGCAGTCGTAAAAGGTATATCAGTCGATCGAAATAAACAAATCGAAAATGCTTCAAGGATGTAAACCAGCCGACCGATGGAGTCATTTTGGTCGATCGATGTGTGTGCGGCACCGGTACTTAAAGGGCTTTCAAATCTAAATCATGATATGTATTATGGGTCACTATTGGTAATTAAACTAGAATATATTCTTAAGAGTTCAACCAATAAAGTTCCTTGTATGTATGTCTTTGTGTACATATGACTTTGAATTAAAACAATAAAAATGTGACATGTTTTTGCATGAAATGATTTTTATCAAATACATGACTTATTGACTTCGTATCTAAAAGTCTTTTGAAGAAAAATCACCTGGACTTGAAATGCACAAATTTTAAACAACATGTTTAAAAATATCAAATGCCTTTTGTATTTATAAACAAGCACTACAACAAATAAGGTTTTCAGCGGCGGTTTAAACTGCCGGTTTTAGGTACAAAAAGCGCCGGTCATACATATACCGGCGGTTCTAGATAACCGCCGGTATAGTCACCGCCGGTAAGCTTCACCGGCGGTTTATAAGCAACTTCCGGGTTTGAAATCATTATTGGCGGTCCAATAAAACCACCGGTGAAATTTTAATTAACGGCGTTCTTGTCTGCCGGTGTATTTTAAGTAAACTGTCATTGTAACTGTCTATTCCGGCACTTTGAA
This sequence comes from Cornus florida, assembly GCF_030987335.1. Classification (NCBI taxonomy): domain Eukaryota; kingdom Viridiplantae; phylum Streptophyta; class Magnoliopsida; order Cornales; family Cornaceae; genus Cornus; species Cornus florida. Next base: position 62,245,077 of record NW_026775572.1, on the reverse strand, counting down.
GCGCCGGTAATGTATGTTCTTTTTAGGGGCGTTTGTAACTACCAGTGTTAGAATTTATCTCCGGCACCTTAAAGCGCCAGTAATGTATAATTTTTTCTTTTTAGGGGCATTTTAAATCGCCCTTTTTAATGATATACTCCGGCAATTTAAAGCGCCGGTAATGTATAAATTTTTACTTTTAGGGGCGTGTTAAATTGTCGGTGTATTGTAAGTGAACTGTAATATTTTTTCATTTGGGGCGTTTTAAACCGCCGGTAATGTGTTAATTTTTTTTAAAATTTTTTTTTTTTTTTTGGTTTAATTTACATATTAGCAAATATTTTATTTTGTTCCCTGTTTAATGAAATCACATGTAATTTACCAATCACAACACATCCAACAACTTAAATTTGATATATAACATAGAACAAAGAAAGTTGCATTAAAATTCAGTAACATCCCATAACATCTAAGTTTTGTTTCAAAATGTCAAGTGCTAATAAAAGGTTCAAAAGGAAATCATGCAAAATAAAACATCAACATTTCATTGAGAATTTGGATGAGACTATGCGAGGGCCTTGAGAATTAATGGTTCAATTTCATCTCTCGTCTTTCTTCAAATTGCCCTACATACATTTTAAATAAAAGCCATGAAACAAAGAATAATAATTAAGACAATTAAATGTATGGTTAAAAGAAAATGATAATTAAAATCTAAATGCTCACCAAGGATGAAATTCCATGACCAAAAATAAAGTTTAAGGATCACCAAGTGTAGTAGTTGAGGAGCCGGGTACCTTCACAATAAAATATAATTTTATTATGCACCTTCATAATACAATATAATTATAAATATATTAGGACTTATAAAATTTATATAGTTAAATGTTTACAAGGGTACAATAACAAAATTATTTACCTGTACATTAGAATTTTGATTTTCGATATGACGCAAAATCATAGCCATCTTTGCATTCAAAGCTTCATATTTTTTATCATACTCGGCACGTATCTTGTCCACTTTCTCATTCATTTCTGCACGAGCAAGACGTGCCTCTTCCTCTGCTTGTGAGGTCCTCCTTATCAGCTCCGCTTTACTAGGAGATGGCCCCCAAAGACTAGTTGGCGTAGGTCCCAAGCCATACATCCTAACACGGCCCCTTCTTTCTTCTCCCCTAACTTGGGCATAAAAATCATGGGGTGAAGGTTCATCTGGGTTAGAAGGCTGAGTTGCAGCAAGCTCTTCTAGTTGTGTCTGCATACATAGAATGGATAGGGAAACACAAAAAGATAAAAAATAGCAAATATAATAAATTTTAGTACTCATATTTTACACTTAATCAAACTAGAAAATAAATAATTGAAGGTCTAAAAAAATTCTTACAATCATTTTGGCAGCATGTTCATCACTAGCTTTGCCATCCTTCTTGCTCTTATGTATTGCGCAAAATAGTTGAGCATGAGTTGGCGCCTTCCCTGATTCCAACTTCATTTGTTTTTTTTTTTTTTTTTTTTTTTAATATATATATATATATATATATATATATATATATATGTTATTATAATTATATCGCACTGATGTATAATAAATTGTGTGACATACAAGTGATTAACTTAAAAAAAAAAAAACAACAGACTTAACCTTTTCAGCCTTCCGCACATAACTCATTGTCCCAGTTGTGTGCAGCATTGTTTGCTTAGAGCAATTTACTTCATTTTGTTGGCTTTGTTTCTAAAACAAAGGAATAAGAAGGTATATATTAGCCTTTTAAATTGTAAACACACACATGTTATATATGAGCTAAGTAGATTAATCCTTATTTTTAAACAAATGTTATATATGTTACAGGTTAAGTGAACACTAACTATGAAAAAATTAGCAGGATGTCTAACAACTAAATGATTTAACATTTTTTTGTACATTGACTTCCTCTTTGTTTTTACAACTAGAGTTGTCTTGTAATATCATTTCTACTCCATTTATTAGCTTCTTGCTAGTTGCTTTTGCTTGTAATCTATATCAACTTCTAGTATTTTGGTCAAATTGATTAAGAATAAATAGAACTTGGTTCTGCTACATTACTATCCTTTAAGGTTACTTTCATTTCAGGTTGTAAATGACTTGTTGAATCCAGTGGGATAGAATCTAAGAATCAGAGAGCACACTCAGGTACTTTTTACCATTTTATTGTTATTATGATTTGGTAATTGTTATTGGCTGAACTTGGCAAAGCTTTAGCAGAAAATGTGTTGAATATGACACATACAAGGATACATCAAAAGCTTCTGTTTCTTAACTCTCATGACATATGAGCTGGAGCCTACAATTTTTTTTTGGGTAAATGGGGCCTTCAGTTTTTGTAAGGTGCATATGGACAATTTTTTTTTTTTTTGTTTTTTGTTTTTTGGGGGGGTGCGTTCCAGAATTTGTATGCAAGGCTTAAATTTTGAACTTAAAACCTATCAAGGATCAAAGTCCTAAAAGCTCCTGGCTATGTGTCATAATACCTCTCAACAAATCTATGGCCATGTGCTTAGTTTCAGCACTGGATCATGCTACCACTGTCTACTTCTTACTTGACCAGTTACATTTACAAATTCTAAAAGGGTATTTGAATGACAACTTATTTCAAATGTTAGATTAATTTCATGGTCTAACATTGACTTTTCTCTCTCTACTTCTCTGTTCCTTGACTGAAAAAAACTAGAATAAAATGCTAGAAGCTGACTGAAAAAAACTAGAATAAAATGCTAGAAACTGACTAGGAAAAAATAGTAGAAACTGACTAGGAAAAAATGCTAAAAATCATTCAACAACCAAATCAAGCAACCAAACAGCAACCCTGAACCACCAATTCAACCACCCATAGCAATCAACACTCGAATTCAAACTCCAACAACCAAATCAAGCAACCAAACAGCAACCTCGAACCACCAATTCACATGTCCTCTTTAATTATCCAATTGTAAATAAGCATTATCCAATTTTAAATACACATTAGATGGGAATATACTTATATATACATGGAATGATAAATCTAATATTATTAAATAACCTAAATAACATTATGAATTACCTGTGCTGCCTCTGTACGCCAATATCTAATGAGATAATCCCGTTGGTCCTCCTCAACACTTGGTGGTGGGTTTGCATATCGTTGTTCATCTGTACGCCAAATTTTATAATAGTTACTTTTAATTTCACTCTTCCAATCTCTTCATTTATGACCAAGGGATGATAATGTCCAATCTTTTGAGATTTCTTCTACTGCAAACTTGCCCTGCATATAAAAGATAAATAAATAAAGATTCGAGTAATTAAAAAAAAAAAAAATGTAACTCTAGAAATGAAATGTGTATACAAGTGAAATCAATCAGTCAAAGATGTGAAGAGTCGAAAAAATTTTACCCGGACCGTCGTCCACATGTCCTCTTTAACTATTTCAAGGACTTTCCTCCAATTTTTGTAGTTCAAGGGAGCTGCAAGACCATTACGGGCAATTGTGCCCAAATAATTAGCGAAATTTTTTTCATCGGCTCCATTAGGCTGTCCATGCTCATTCACACTGTAAAATGGTATAATAATAAATAAGTCATCGATTTGGACCAAATAAGTAAAATGGTATAATAATAAATAAGTCATTCACACTATAAAATGGCTTCACTTGCATGCATTTCCTAAAACTTTATAGTCATTCAATGCCATCATTTAAATAAAGTCACCTTAATGGTATCAAGCCATTCTTTTTGGTGTCATGTTGTACCATATTTGCGCAGCGTGTGGGGCCTCGAGTCTTCTTTGGTGTTATTAACTCATTGCTTTCAGTAGTCCCCACGTCCTCTTCTTGTGAACCATGGGAAGTATGGGACTGCGAATTTGAACCCTAAGAAAGTCCTCCATGCAATTCTAATTCCAAGTTTGTTGTTGCCCTACGTTTCATTATGTTCCTGCATAAAGCTAACAAACCTTTGTTGCCATGTTTATTCAAGCTGGTAGTTAAGATGAAATTTAGGCTGAATATATTAGGTCTTCAAAAACATCAAAATTTGGAAAAGTAACACACTTGAGAACAATTACAATATGCAAGAAGGAAGTATAAATTTACTTAAGTATGATAGTACCACAGTTTTATTTGTTTTAGGACAATATCAATTTGAAATATGTTAAAAAAAATAAATAAATAACTAATATTATGTATACTCTTTTTACTTACCAAGTTATAAGAAAATGAGTAAGGGAGGGAGAGATGGAAAAATGGTTTAAGTGATTTTCTCATGAATAATGGTTTTTGACAAAATTAATATATATCTCTCATCATTTTCAAAATCATTGATAACATCATGTTGATTGCACTTACATGAATAATATTATCTTTAAATTAACATTTATGTTTTATACAAAGAAGTTTACCTCAAACATGCAAAATAAATTGAAATTAGCATATAAAGTAAGGGCCTGTTTGTTAACTGTTTTACTTTGGTGTTTTTGTTGCAGGGCTTCATTTCAGGCCCAAAAACATGTTTGGTAGCACTTGTTTTGTTTTAAACAGTGATGAAATATTGTTTTAAACAGTACTAAATTTGGGCCCAAAAGTGAAACACCAAAATGGTGTTTTTTGTTGTTTCAATACTGTAGCCCAATAAAAAGCACTGTAACGGATGAAGTAAGTTGGGTCTAACACTGTAGCGGAGGAAGTAATTTAACAGTTTAACTGTAGTTCGCAACATTTGGCCCGATGTTTTCTCTCTCCTCTGAAACCTAGAGAAGGCGATTTGGGAGGCGACGAAAAGGAATTGCGATATACTGTAAGTACTCTCTCTTCTATTTCTCTCCTGTTTAGACCTTTCCTTTGTTGTTTCCTTTGATGTTGCTTTACTTAATACTTCCAAATCTGCAAGCATTAAGTCGTTAAAAAGTCGATGCTTTTCTAGATTTATTTGTGTTCTTGAGGGTTTCTGAAAACCGAATAGTTTCTAGTTCTTTTAAATCCAAAATATCTATTTTAATATCTACTAGTTCTGTATTCGTCTTCCTTTTTTTTGTGGGTTTCTCTAATTTTGTGCAAACATCTTCTCCAAGAACTTCTATTGAACCATCATTTGCTGTTTTTTTGGAAGGAAAAAAAGAGAGCCAAATTCTGAGCTGTTGATATTTTTTTTCATTAAATACTATTAATATTATTTTTTATATCGAAAAAGGAGTTTTTGTAGAGAAGTTCCAAGTGAATTTGTGCATATGATTTTTTTTTTTTCTTCCAAATTTGTGCATATGATTAAGTAAGTTGATTTGTGTAATTGTTGTTCCAAGTTGTTAGTTGGTCTTTGTGGATATTTACAATTGCAGAAATATTTGTTGTATATCTACTCTTTATGGGTTATTTTTATTTATTTATTTATTTTAGTATGTGGAGACTTAGTAGGAATTGCAAAGGATGGGGGGCTCTCAGGCTTTTACGTTGAAGGCCATCTGGTGTAGAAAGATACCTTTTGAGGAAGTTTTTTGAGTTGGCACGTAGCATACAAGAATTTTTTTAAAATATAGATAAGGTGATTTATCTTGTATATTTGTCGTGTATGAAGGGATTCAGCAGAGATTATGAACCATTTGCTGAGTCAATGTGTGCTGGTGAGGGAATTTTGGTATCTCCTCATTTCCTTGTTTAAAATTAAGTGGGTAATACCAAGATCTACATGGGAGTTGTTAAAGTGATGGAGAGGGGTTTGTGTTTATTTGAGGGCAGAGAATTGAGGACACCAGCACCACTTTGTTGATGGTGGAACCCTGGAGCATTTAGTTGGAGCTCTTATAAGATCATTCCAAGGGGTAAAATTGATGGATCTGATTTGAGAAGTAAGAGAGATATTATTAGAAGCGTGGGAAAATTTCGCAACAAAAGTCAGAGTCTGTAGTTTTTGTTTTATTTTTAAAAGATCTATGGACCATAAAGAGAAATAAATTGAAGATAATTGAAAGGGTTAAAAGATAATTCACCTTTGGAATTACTAATACACCTAAAAATAAATTAAGCTAGGGAAATACAAATTATCAATATAATAGAATTAGTAGTGGAGACTCAAGAACAAGGTTCAAATACTCGGTTGAGATCTAGACAGCGTGGCTGAGCCCTATTGGTCTCAGCAGTCCTTGCAACGAGATCGAATTGAATTACATTCAACCAATGTAACATGGACTCTTAAAAAAATGCATGATGTATCATGTATTTGCGTCGAGCACAGGACACTTGGACGTGTGTAGCAGATATTTGTTCGACACATAAAAACTAATAAGCAATCATTCAAAAAATTCAAAATTATTATAGAAACTATACGTAAAACATTTTTATCATGTTCCGTTCACTTGAAAAAAATGAAAACATTATTTCACTCCAGGAATAAAAATATGTATATATTAATTAATAGTGTTTTGGTTTTGGGAATTTGATAAATCCAATGTTTAAACACATACTTGCAGCCGACACCCATACCCACTAAACACATACCTGGACTGTTGAGTAGTATTTAGTTTTTAATTTAATAAGTAAATCAAACTTCTTTTTGAATTATCACAAGGCTTGCTTGTCAAGCTATGAACCTATGAAGCTGCCAGCAACCTAAAAGTTCCAAGTCAAAAAGCCACTTTATTGGGCTCCAACTATAGTCAACTTGCAGAATTCATGAATTTTGAATTGTTGATTTGAGTCAAACTTTCATTCTAGTTGGTGATTTAATTTAGTTTGAGGATCTGCCATTTAACTTTCAAATTGAATAATTTTGTCCAAGTACTTTTGTTTTAAAATTCAGGTAATTTGTGAGTCATTTAGAAACTTAATGCTTTTTTAGTCACTTTATTAGGTTTTACGAGACACAGAGAGAGACCATTAGATTTTTAAAAAGGTATGAAATAGCACTTTTGCAAACTTGCTAGGGCAATCCTGGGTCTCAAAAAGGTTGTTCCGGCTTATAAATAGTAACTATTTGAGCAATACTTATGAAATTCCAGTATGCTACACCGGCCTTTTCCCTCTTCCTTTCCCTTTTGATCTAGACAGCAATACTTATGAAATTCCAGTATGTATCTGAGGGGAATAAACATATTCTAATAGTATAAACATTTATAAATCCTGTATCAATAGTTGTGATAGTGTAGCTTTAATACCATCAATAGTATCAATAGTTGAATGATTCTAAATTTTTAACTGTATATGAACAAGTGGCAATCTTTTTGCTCACTTTATCTCATAATCAAATGAATCGTGTTGTAGCAGAGAGATTTCAACACTCCACTGAAATCATTTCCAGACACTTCCATGCTGTGTTGCATGCAGTATGTCAGTTGGGCACCCATATCATTGTCCCTCCTGATTTTTCTGTGATTCCGAATAAGATTAAAGGGTCTTCTAGGTTTTACCCTTACTTCAAGCATTGCGTGGGAGCTATAGATGGAACCCACATTCCTGCGACTCTGCCAGTAGCTACACAACTTCCATTTCATGGTAGAAAGGGTTATATCACACAAAATGTAATGGCTGTATGTGACTTTGACATGAGATTCACATATGTGCTAGCTGGGTTGGAAGGCTCCGCTAATGATTCGAGAATTCTAAAAGAGTGTATTGAGAATGAGGCAATGAACTTTCCAGCTCCACCACCAGGTATTATTATCTTACAAATTCACTTAATGTATGGTTAGTTTATCATAGTGTATATATCTTTACGTATTTTAAACATTGCAAGTAAGTATTATTTGGTGGATTCAGGGTATGCCAATAAGCTTGGTTATTTGGCCCCATTTCGAGGTCATACTTACCACTTTCAGGAATACCGTAGGAGTAGACCACCCCGTGGTCGGAAGGAAGTGTTCAATCATAGGCATTTATCTTTGAGAAATATAATTGAGCGATGCTTTGGGTTGTTGAAGATGAGATTCGTTATTTTGAAGGCAACGCCTCCTTATAAGTTTTCAACACAAATATTGATTGTAATGGCTTGTTACACATTACACAACTTTATTAGAAATCAATATCACCCTGATGATTTATTTGATGGCGACGATCCTCCTCAAAGTGATGGTGAAGACGATGAGATTGTTGAGCATGTGCTTCCGGCTCAGCTTCGAGAAATGGATCAATTGCGTAATACTATTGCTAATCGAATATGGAATTCTCTTAGGCACTCTTGATCTTCCTAAAACTGATGGCATGTTTTTTCTTTTATATGTAATATATTTGTTGTTTTTGTGGGTTTGTAATATATATATGTACTATATATCATTTTTGCTGCTATTATTTTGCTTTTACTATTAATGGTTGATATTATTGTTAATATTTTTCAACTTAAATTCTACCATTGCAGATATGAAGTGTGTTGATACTCTCTTGAAGATGATGTGTGCTGTTATGAAGATGACGTGTCCTACCATTGAAACTTGTTTCATGGAAGTAAAATTTGTGCTTTTTTAAGCATGTCTCCTGTAAGATCTTTTGAGTTTTTTTTCTGATACCTTCCTAACAGTGAAGGAAAACATAAGGAAACATCTTTTTATTTGTTAAGCATCTTTTTCTTTGTTTTTGAATCTTATTGTTGAAATTTGTAAACAATGAAGTGAATTGTGTTTGAACTTTGAATTATATCTCCTGTTTAATTTAATCTACTATTTAATTTGTTTTCAGTTTCTTTGTCATTTTTCTTAATACAGAAGAATGAGTATGATTTGAGAAGCTTCATTGCAAGCTTCCATTCTGGCAGGGTGCCTTTTTTATTTTTTTTTATTTTTATTTTTTTATGACTCCTTCATAGATGTTTTGTGAAGTTTAACTCCAAATAGATGGATTAGAAATGAAAAAGGTGATCTTAATATCTAGATCATAAGAACACAGTAAAAAGATGGAACTCTACATGTCAAATTATATATATATATATGTTTGTGTGTTCAAATTTCAATATATTTATTAAAATATATATATACTATTTATATAGAAATAAATTTATAAATAAATTTAAAATTTATAAAAATAAATTAAAAACAATGATAACCAAACATGTTTTTTGTTTCTGTTTTTTTTTTTTTTTTTTTTTTTTTTTTTTTTTTTTTTTTTTTACAACAATTGAAGTTACCAAACATGTTTTGTTTTCAAAATTCTTGAAACGCATGGCTTACCAAACATGTTTTTCATATTTCTATTTCTGACATTTCCACAACAAAACATCTTTTCCAATCGTGTTTCCGATTTTTGCCAAAACATTCCAATAGTAAAAACACTGTTTCTGTTTTTGCTAAAAACAAAACGCCTAAAGTAAAACGCATGCCAAACGGGCTCTAAATGTGTTTTGCTTGGTCCCAATTTGGTTTTTCAATTATTTATTTATGGCTCTCCCAAATACTTGTACACTTGCCAATTTTAAATAAAATATTTCATATTGTTTTATAAATATCCTTAAAGTTTGATTGTTTATATATATTCAAACTTGAAAGAATAATTTTGTAATTTTTAAAAGGAACTATGTATAAATTGCACATCTCTTTAAAAACTCTTCTTTCTAAAAGTGACATCTAAACAAGAGATGAGCGGAAAGGAATAGTACCACGTTATCAGCCGGAAGAAAGAAAAAAAAAAAAAAAAAAAATGTCTTCTCGCTCAAAAGGATAAGAAAAATACTTATTTATATTTAAATAATTTCTCTTATTCTTTAAAGAAATATTAGTTGGCAAGCTTGAAGCATTGTAAATACTAAATTATTTATATGTGATGATCTCTGCAAAGTCGAAATTTTTGCATACAGTAAATATTTTGATGAGCTTGAAGTTTCATGAACATGATACTCTTTGTGAATTCGAAGTTTTCCAAAATCTGGGAGTAAATGAGTAAAAAAAAAAAAAAAAAAAAATGTTGAGATGATTTTGAAAACTAATTTTTTGAGGGAGGCGTAATATATAAATTTCTATATATATATATATATATATATATATATATATATATATATATAATTAAAAAAATCCATATATATTATATTGGCCGGGGCCGTGGAATTTGGACCAGACACTGAACGTGGCAACACAGCGTAATGGGAACTGCAATGTTACAGGACTTGAATATTTCATTGGTTCCGCTTGGTCCATAAGTGTCCACTTGGGCTCGGCCCAAGATACATTGCAGCACAACATTAAAACGTGGACCCTTTAGGCTGCAGCCCAGTAATTAATGGGCCTGTCGTTGTGTTAACCCAACCGAGACTACACTGGTCAGTTATCGCCACGAGAGCAACAGACCCATGTAGTTGCCCAAGAAGCATTACAACGAGTGTACACTGGTCAGTTTTTTCACCGTGAGTACTCCACGCACAATTGACCCATGATGGTCTTTGACAAGTGGGCCAGAGTGTGACGAGTGACGACCAATTGACCAATGGTAGTCAATTTAAAATTAACTATCATATGACTACTTAAGCAAGTCTTTAAAAGTTGTCCAATGCTCAGAATTTACTATTCATGCGTGGAGCAATTGATCAAGTGGTAGATTGCTTGCCACAAATTTCGAAGGTGATGGTTCAATCCTTGTAGCTTTAAACACTGAAGAACAAACATTACATAGTGAATCATTATATGAAGCCAAAAGTTAAACTGCATTACATAATCTATATAGATATATCATAATTCCACTAATATGCACAGGAAAAGAAAGTGCACTGTCAACCACTAATTAAAGCATGACAGTATCTAGAAGTTAAAAGTCAAAGTCAAAGTCAAATAATATTCAATACTATTCATTATTCATTATTCATCATTAATCCAAAAAGCGGAAAAATTAATTATATTAAATAAAGGACAATATTTAGGTAGGATTTATAACGTACTCACATTTGGACCAATAATAAATGGACATGTGATCTTTAATAACCAAATTAAAGATAATTGATCCACATCAGTGGTGAGTATATTATAAATCCTCACTATTAAGGACCTAAGTATTGTTATTAAATAAATTAATTAAACAATAAAATTGGTAAGACCAATCATAAGAAATAAATCATTAAATTAGAAAGACGATCAAACTAGCCATATATATATAATTTGTGTGTGAGCACATATATCACTTAGACGGACTGTAATGATCCGGTCATTTTTCTTCTTTTCATTCTCTTAAATTTTATGGATATTTTTTTTTTTAATTATTTTTTTTTCGTCAGTTTTTCATATTGCGTAACCTATCGGGTCGTACTCGGATTTGATTCCGGCCTTGAATGCATTCATTTTACTTGATTTCCATGTGTTGGCACATTTTTATTTTTGTAGAAAAGTATGTTAGGTGTTACTTTTGCCCACAGGGTATAAATGTAAAGATTCTTGAAATTATTTTTTTTACTTGGGGTATTTTTCGTAATTATATTTTGATGATATTTTGTATTTAGGGTTCTTTTAAATGTATCTTTTGAATGACACTTCATTTTGGATTTTTTGGAAAATTCACTTTTTGAGTTTTTTAGTGAAGGGCATTTGCGTAACTATGAAAAGTTTTCTGAAAAGTTTCTCGTTTTGGATTCAAACTTTCATGATTGGTTTATTTTCACTTTTTATGAACTTTGGCACTTCCGAAATATTTTTCAGTTTTTTATTTCATTTATTTTGAAATTTGGAATCTCGTTAGTCGTTAATCTTGTCCGGGGGATATCTCCTCGCTCAAGACTCAGTTTTTGACTCCGTTTCTTCCGTTGATCTTAGAATTTCATTTTGAAACTTTTTTGTTCACGAACCATCCTCATTTGAGCGCATATTCATAAATTTCAAGTTTTGGACCCGAACGAGGCCCATTCGGATTGTTCAGGACACCTTTTTGACCTATTTAGGGTAAGTGGATGAGAGAGAAAGTCATTGCATCTTTTTCACTTCCCAAAAACAGTAGCTACAGCTGCCATTAGAGGAGCTTGGAGTTGCCCTCTCTCTCTCTCTCTCTCCTAGTTTCATCTACTTCCTCTTTGATCCTGCCTTTTGCAATTTAGACTTTTTTGATGTCCTTGATGACGTGGTGATTTTTACCCGATCGGTTTTTGATTTGCAGCACTTTGATTTTTGGGTTGTGAGTTCAAGCTTAGATTTGGGTCTTGTCACTAGAGGATTTCTTGCTCTCCATGTTGTCCCCGTCATAATCCCGAAGTTTCATCGCATTTTGTGAAGTTTGATTTTAGTGTGATTTGAGATTTTTATCTCAAAATGAGGTAGGGGATGTTTCATGTTTATAATTTTAGTGTTTTACATGTTTTTGAGGTTTATATAACTTGTATACATGTTTGAAGTTTAGATCTAGAAATGATTTTTATTTTAATTAAATGATGATTTAATTTCATAGTTGAAGCATGCTTAGATTTTAATTTAGAATATATTATTTGGAGAGTACATGACTTGTTGTTTATCATATATTATTTTTAGAATTTTTGGATGACTTTTGAAATTTAGAAAATTTTAAATTTAACTAGGTGTTTTAATGACTTAATTAGACGCTTGATTTGATATTTGAGTTATTCATGGTATATTACTTATTATATGTTAATTTCATGTCATTTGGTGATATTTTGCTATATAGAGAAATTAATTAATTTTTATTTAATTAGTTTCTATTCAATGAAATTATGATTTATTTGCACCTTTGATATTTTTAAGGCCCATTATGTTATATGCCATGGTAGTTGAGGGCATGTCTTGTGTGTTCCCACAATTTGATTGTGTATGATATTTGATTATATGCCTGTGATATATGTGTATATACTTGTTACGCACAACTTGTTGATTTTGGAAACTTTGGATGTCATATGAATGACCATGGCTTGGGCACGGCTCTGGTACGAGGAACAGAAGGAGCTCTCTATTTTATAGTGCGCGCTTAGGGGGCAAGCACCCACGGGCTAGTAACCCAAATGATGCTTGGGTCCGGTTTTATTTCAGCTTGACGTCCAAATCTCCGCTTGTTTGATTTCGCATTTCAATTCCAAGTTGTTTACTTTATGGATTTATATTTCATTACTTGGTATTTGAAGTTTCAATGTTACTTAATTGCTTATTTATTGTGATTTATGATGTGGATGTTCTAATGTAACTTAAGAAGATCCCTTAGTCTCACATTGGATATAGATGTTAGATGGCATGAATCACATGGATTGATTTATATCAACTTATAAAGACTTCCAAAACTTTAGGTTATACGAATGTTCATTTTCTACGAGTAACTTGTTTACTCACCTTCGTTGTTTGGGACATTTTTCAGGTAATGATGAGGCAAGCGCCAATGACTTTATACTTTACTTTTTGCAATTTGACTTTATGTCTAAATATGTGAAAAAATAGAAAAATGTGAAACTTTAGCATGTCAATTTCAGTTTGGATGGTGGGAATTGCATTTTGTCACTTTTCCTAGTGTTCTTTTATTATATGTTATGTGTGGCCAAGGGCTAAACGTTCTTTGAATGCATCTATGATGATCGACTTTAAAATTTGCTTAAAAATACCATTTTCATGCTTCTGGGGTTTGGACATGTCATAGTTTGCATTGGGATTATTTTGAGGCCATGGACCATTGGAACGCATTATTTTATGTATATTATGTTTGCGAGAATGTTCATTTTGCACAAAATACCACGGTTGCATGATATGGTTGATGGTAGGCTTCAAACTTTCCACTTTAAGGCATTTTTGAGGTTTAATAGGTCGGATTTTGCATCAGGCATATTTAGGGGTCATAGACCATTCTCACATGTTTTAAAACACTTATTACGTTTGTGTATACAATCGTTTTAGCACACAACTTCATTTTTGGTCATTTGAACACTTGAACCAAACTTGCAATTTGACATTTTTCTTCAAACTGATCTCAGGGGTATTTTGGGCATTTTAGGTCAAAAATAATTTGTTTTTTCGACATGGTCAGGTTGGAAAAATTATTTTAAGGGGGGTATCTTCTTCGTGTTTTTCCAAAAAAGGTCATTTCGGGGTCCAAAACACACAATGTTTGAAGCATTTTTCAAAAAAGTGCCCAGGTTTCAACAGCCTTGGCCACGTGCGTGGACGCACATAGGGGCGTGCATGGGCGCGTGCATGGGTGCCCTTCGGCCACAACGTCGCCTATTTTTGTTTCTACCCGTTCTCCTCCGTCTGGACTCCGAATCAAGTGATTCTTGAGTCCATCTTCGTTAATTTTTCGCTGTCTATCCAATGGTATACTCGGTAGCACCCATAACTTTTTGAAAATTATGATTTTTCCCCTAAGGCTAAACTTGTCCATTTTAAAAACGTTGCTTCTGCATTTTTATTTTCTTTTAAGATCCGTGGCTTCATGGGAAGCTATGTTTGTGTCTTAGAGATGACGCATATCTCTTGAGACTTTATTTGCATGTGAAATGACCATTTTGCCCTTGGGGACATACTTGATCTATTTTCACCATTTTGCTTCCGCATTTGTTTTCTTTTAGTTCCGTGGCTTCATAGGAAGCCATCTTTGTGTCTTAGGGTTACCGAATATCCCTATAGATTTTGTGTTTTATTTTTGCTTCCGTATTCCGGATCCGTTATCGAGTCTTGTTGACTTATCCAGGTTTATGAAAATTCAGAACGTCACAGGCGGTATCAGAGCATTCAAGTTCTAAAATTTCGGATCGTCACACGGACAAAACAAATAATGAACAATCATAAATAGAGTTAATTACACCCACACCCCCTGAAGTTTACCTTATTAATAGGTAGATGTAAGTTGGTCAATTTTTGGAAACTCACACCCACTGTGAGAAAATTGATCCAAACATGTCCTTAAAAAGTGTGAAAAGATGAGATTACCTTTTAATAAAATATTAATTTTTGATCTAAAATATCAAAATCTTTAAATGACATTGCCCTATTATTTTCTCTCTCTATCCTTCCACCAAAAACCCAATTTTTTTGTCTCTCTCTACCCTAACCCCTTCATGAAGAACCCACCATTATCACCGTAACCTCCACCATCAGTACTGCAATTATAACCACATATTTGTTTTCACTTTCAACTGGGCTCAATCAAATATATTACACACACACATATAAACAAGCACACACACACAATACTACGCTATTGTTGTTTCGAGGCCAAGTCTGGCGGTATCTCGTAATAGCAAAAGGTTATGTGTAAAGGATTTTTTGTTGATGATGAGAATGGGTGGTATAAAAATGAAGAAACAAGCTTTAATTGGTTTCAATGAGGTTAAGATGATGATGAAAAGTATGTGAAAGTTGCTATGGAAATTGGTAGTCTAGGTAGCCTCTTTGTGAAAATTTCCCCATTTGCAAGAGACTTAGAGTCAATCAGAGTTTACAAAGGGTTGTTTCGATCATTATTGGGTTTGATTCGTTCAAGAATGTGTTGATTTAAGCAGGGGGTATAGCGATATTGATTAGGGATTTAGAACGTGGGAATGAATTTGGCAAAGAATTCTCTATGCACTCTAAGTCCTGTTAAAATTGAATATAGAAACAAAGTATGAAGAATACAAGGCAAGAATATACGTGGTTCAGCCATTAGGGCTTACGTCCACGGCACACAAAGCCCAAAGGGCTACATATCTTTTATTATAATAATCTTCCTTTTCATGCTCAATACAATGGTGAAGACTCTTTTATATAGGAGAAGAAATAATGAGAATGAAAAGAGATAAATATATAAAAAAACATCAATACTGAAAGATTTTTCTCCATAAATTCCTCCAATATTTTCAATAAAAGGAAACATCAATAATGGAGGATTTTCCTCTATTGATTCCTTCAATAACAAATATAACAGTAAATCTTCAACAATAAGAAAGAGTATCAATACTAAAATATTTTCCTCCATTGATTCCTCCAGTAAATCTTTAACACTCCCCCTCAAGTTGGAGCATGAATGGCATGAATGTCCAATTTGTCATTGAGATGATGAGTAGTAGCAATTGCAAATGATGAAGAGGTGTAAGAAGATGACCTTAATAAAAATAGATCCAAAGATCCCAAGACGAGTAGTAGTAGCCTCAATTGATGAAGAGGTGTAAGAAGACAATCTTATTAAAAAATGGATCCGAAAATCCGAAACGAGTAGCAACAACCTTAATTGATGAAAAGGTGTAAGAAGACCACCTTAATAAAATTGGATCTAGAGATCCGAGAAGGAACCAAGAATGGCTTTGATCAAAAAAGAGAAATGAACAAAGAACGTTGCCTGCTCTGATACCATGTTAAAATTGAATATAGAAACAAAGTATAAAGAACACAAGGCAAGAATATACGTGGTTCAACCACTAGGGCTTACGTCCATGTCACACAAAGTCCAAAGAGCTGCATATCTTTTATTATAATAATCTCTTTTTTTATGCTCAATACAATGATGAAGACTCCTTTATATAGGAGAAGAAATAATGAGAATGGAAGAGATAAATATAAAAAACAACATTAATACTGAAAGATTTTTCTCCATTGATTCTTCTAATAAATCTTCAACAAGCCCAACCATCGCATCTTGTTGCCGTTCACCCTCATAGGAACCCAACCATTGGTAGCGAGGTCACGGAGGAAGTTAGGGTAAATTGGTGGTTCTTCTAGGCACAAGACTAGATGAATCAGACAGAGCACTCTCTGTCCTCGTCCGAGTGATGTAATGGGGTGTGGAATGGTGGTAGGGTGGTGTGGTAGGGTGTGCAGTGTTGGTGGTGGAGCTGTGGAGTGGTGGTGGTAGGTGTGGAGGGGTTATGAATGTAAGAGGGTAAAGAGAGAGGCGTTGGTGGAGGTGGCAATGGTGGGTGGTGGTATGGTGTTGGTGGTTGTGGTGGTGTGCCGCCAATGGAAGTAGCAACCACCCTCTTCGTTTTCCCTTCCTTTCCCCATTCTCTCTGTGTGTATATCTATCTAACTATATATATATGTATGATGGTGTTCAACCACTCCCTGGTGAGGAGGGAGTGGTATACTCACTTTTAATCATGACCTTATAATATAATCCTACGGTAATTAATTAATCAATTTTTTCTTTTTATATTTTAGGAAACTTGCTTTTTTTTTTTTTTTTTTTTTTATTACCATTATATATTATTAATAGGAAATGAAAAAACTAGACATGTTTTTAATAGAAATAAACTAAAACCAAATTGGTTAGGCTTTTCTTCTATACACGTACAAAAATTCCTTCCTATTTGTTTAGCCACGGAATTCACAAAGCATACCAATTAATAAAATAAAAAAAAAACATTATTTCCAATCCCTTCAACCATAGAAGGTTGAAACATAAAAGGCAACCTAAAAAAAATAAAGTAAAACCAGTAGCGTTTGAAAAAATAAATTCATTCCCTTCATTACCACCAAGTCAGTAAAAAAAATTCCCAACAATTCACAGTGGCAATGTTCTTCTTCGCAACCAAGATGAATAAAATTAATTAAAGAGAAATAAGTATGTCCTATTTTTTTTAATTTCGTCTCATACTTCTTCCATTCTAATGATAAATTATATAATAAAAATTATGGAAACACATTAACTTTGTCCCTTATCATTGGCGGTTGAAAAATTAATATGAGTAATACTATCAAGAGAGCTTCTCATGACAAGAGTCGTGAGCTCTCATTACTTAACTATTGGGATTGAAAGACTTGTTAAATGATTCATTTAACTTTTCACATCTCTTAAAAAATAATAATAATAATATCTCAATAATGTGATTAAATAAGGAAAGCTCTTGACTGTTGGCATGGGAAGGTTCTTTTGACAAAATTACTCAAAAAAAAAAAAAGAAAAAAAAAAGCCCTCTATGAGTGTCCCACATAGGTGGATATCCAAATTAGTTTTGGGATAATGTCCACAACTTTTTTCATCCATCTCGACCACTTAGATTGCTTTTAAATCAATTCAAAACCTACTGCTGCTGTTTTATTTATTATTTTTTTGAGACGCCACCGTCTTCTATGTTTGGTTGGGTCACTACCTTCCTCAAGGGCGGAGTAATTAAATTCAGGTGGGGGGGGGGAATCAATAATCACGACAATAAATATAGATTCTATAAAACAAAGAAGAAAAATTACTCAAAATAATATGTCAATCAATGAGTAATTTAAGAAAGATAAATAGTTAACAAAAAATTTAAAAAGAAAAGAAAAATGAGAGAATTTTGAAAGGGAAAAAAATTGGAGTTTGACTCAAAAAGGAAAATTTGACTTTTTTTTTAAAAGGAAATTAAACGAATTAAAAAGAGTAAAAAAGAGAAGAAATACAGAATTTAAGAGATAATTTTAGAAAATAAAAATTTTAGGGGGGCATTATATGAATTTTTTCATATATACATGTAAAAATATAAAAATTTAGTATATATATTATAGTAAGCGAGGCTAGACGTGCCCCCTGGGCATACACTGGCCCCGCCCCCTGGCCTTTCTTATATATTTCAACCTTACATGGTTGAATAGATTGGAAATATATATATATTTCTTTTGTATGCTTTGTGAATTCCCTGGTTGAATGGATGGGAAGGAATTTTTTTTCATGTTTTGGGAATTTCTTAATTAGCCTTGTATACATAACCTTGTTTTTAGTTTATTTCCATTAAAAACATGTCTAGTTTTGTCATTTTCGGTTAATAATATATAATGGTAATAAAAAAGAAGCAAGTTTCTTAAAATATAAAAAGAAAAAACTAATTAATTAATTACCGTATGATTAGATTTTAAGGTCGGGATTAAAAGTGAGTATATTCCTTGCTCATCAAAGAGCAATTGAAATATAAAAAGGAAAAACTAATTAATTAATTACCATATGATTAGATTTTAAAGTCGGGATTAAAAGTGAGTATAATCCCTGCTCACCAAGGAGCAATTGAACGATACTATATATATATATATATATATATATATAGCCACAAAGAACTTGCAGAGTAAGATATGGGTGAAAGTTGTTCTATACCTTTAATGCATTGATATTGTCATATTCACTTTTATAGAATGCATATATATATATTTTTTTCCTAGCAAAGAAACGCAAAAATAAAGCAGCTACCAAAAAAACAAACAAAACAAACAACATACCACCCACCCATACCCCAAGCAGACAGAGACTATGAAGGCAGCCCCAAGGCATCCAGATGAGCACAAGCAATAATCTGAGGCGGAAGTGGAAGCAACTCATGATCAACAGGTGAACCAGCGCGAGACAACATTACAATAGCATGAGCCGCCTTATTGCCTGAACGATGAACATGCCTCAAGGAAGTAACAGTGAAAAATTGAAGCTCCATCCAGATATCAAAGCAAAGCGAAGCAATCTCTGTTAGACAAACTGAAGCATCCTTCACATCCTCAACAACACCCTTAGCATCAGACTCAAAACATAAACATTGAAACCTAAAAGAAGAAGCTCAAAAGATAGCTTGTTCACAAGCAAGCGCTTCAGCCATCAACGCCGATGAAGCAAAGAAAGGCCCAAAAACAACGGCATGAAGAATATTCCCCCTATAGTCATGAAACACAGCACCGCCACTGCCAAGGGGAAACTTTTGCAAAAAACTAGCATCAAAGTTACACTTAACCATCCCTTGATTAGGCGAAACCCGATATACTGCAGAAGATGAGAGAACATTCGAAGCCAAAACGGAACTCTGGGACCGAGCCTCCTTAAACTTTCACAAGCTTGCAAGAGCTTTAGCCACCACCTTCTCTGAACCACATAACCCCTCAAACACCATGTGATTTCGTGATTTCCAAATACACTACACACAGAATGACATCAATCCCAGAGCTATCGATTGATCCGGTGAAGAAGCAGCCCGCAACATCAAAAAATGTCATCCATCCCAAAAGAAGTGGAACGATAAAGTTAAAAAATTAAGTTGAAATGGCGACAACTTCCAGACCTAAACAGAATGAAAGCAAGTGAACAGAAGATGTACAAGCGATTCCTCCTCCACCCCACACCGTGGACATAGAGGAGAGGCCACATAACCCCGCAACAATAGCGACAAACCAGTAGGCAAAGCATTATGACAACATCTCCACAGGAAATGCTGGACCATAGAGAGAGTATTACAACACCAAACTGAATGTCAAGCAAAATTGCCTGAGAGAACCAGCCAAAAATCTGAAAAGGATCCCGCAAGAGAATAAGCAGAGCTGACAGAAAAAAAAACCTGTTTTCTCAGGCGCCCAAACCAGAGTATCTGGCTTATCCTAACGTATGCAATCGTAAAATTTGCTGAACAACTGTTGGAGGAAAGAGCTGACGCAACACATCTACCTTCCACCACATAGACTGCAGACAAATCAAATCCATAACAAAGCGAAACGACACCTCACCTGGAGGCCTTGGAAGCATACCCGGGAAAGCATGAACCCAATGGTCCTGCCAAATGCGAATAGATTTGCCATTCCCAAACAACCATTTCAAACCTCAACGCAGAAGTGGCTGAGTGGACCAAATACTACGCCAACCCCAAGACGGATTATGTAATCACCCGGTCATTCTCCTTCCTTTAAAGAGTGGACCAAATACTACGCCAACCCCAAGACGGATTATGTAATCACCCGGTCATTCTCCTTCCTTTAAAGATTTTTACGGATAAATTTTTTCTTAATTTTTCTTTTTTGAGTTTGGGTACACGTCAATAATCGCGACAATAAATATAGATTCTATAAATCAAGAATCAGAGAAGAAAAATCACTCAAAATAATATGTCAATCAATGAGTAATTTAAGAAAGATAAATAGTTAACAAAAAATTTAAAAAGAAAAGAAAAATACGAGAATTTTGAAAAGGAAAAAATATTGGAGTTTGACTCAAAAAGGAAAATTTGACTTTTTTTCAAAAGGAAATTAAATGAATTGAAAGAGTAAAAAAAAGAAGAAATACAAAATTTAAGAGATAATTTTAGAAAATAAAAATTTTAGGGGGGCATTATATGATTTTTTTCATATATACATGTAAAAATATAAAAATTTAGTGTATATATTATAGTAAGCGGGGCTAGACGAGGGGGCATGTGCCCCCTGGGCATACACTGGCTCCGCCTCCTGGCCTTCCTTATATATTTCAACCTTATATGGTTGAACGGATTGGAAATATATATATATATATATATATATATATATATATATATATATATTTTTTTTTTTTTTCCTTTTGTATGCTTTGTGAATTCTCTGGCTGAATGGATGGGAAGGAATTTTTTTTTTCATTTTTGGGAATTTCTTAATTAGCCTTGTATAAACAACCTTGTTTTTAGTTTATTTCCATTAAAAAAATATCTAGTTTTTTCATTTCTGGTTAATAATATATAATGGTAATAAAAAGGAAGCAAGTTTCTTAAAATATAAAAAGAAAAAACTGATTAATTAATTACCGTATGATTAAATTTTAAGGTCGGGATTAAAAGTGAGTATGCTCCCTGCTCACCAAAGAGCAATTGAACGCCACTATATATATATTTATATAGCCACAAAGAACTTGTAGAGTAAGATATGGGTGAAAGTTGTTCTATACCTTTAATGCATTCACATTGTCATATTCACTTTTATAGAATGCATTTTTTATTTCCTGGCAAAGAAACCCAAAAACAAAGCAGCCACCAAAAAAACCAAACAAAACAAACAACACACCACCCACCCCACACCCCAAGCAGACAGAGACTATGAAGGCAACCCCAAGGCATCCAGACGAGCACAAGCAACAATCTGAGGTGGAAGTGGAAGCAACTCATGATCAACAGGTGAACCAGCACGAGACAACATTGCAATAACATAGGCTGCCTTATTGCCTGAACAATGAACATGCCCCAAGGAAGCAACAGTGAAAAATTGAAGCTCCATTCGGATATCAAAGCAAAGTGAAGCAATCTCTGTTGGACAAACTGAAGCATCCTTTACATCCTCAACAACACCCTTAGCATCAAAGTCAAAACAAAAACACTGAAACCTAAAAGTGGAAGCCCAAAAGATAGCTCATTGACAAACAAGCACTTCAACTATCAATGCCGATGAAGCAAAGAAAGGCCGAAAAACAACGACATGAAGAATATTCCCCCTACAGTCACAAAACAGAGCACCGCCACTGCTAAGGGAAAACTTTTGAAAAAAACTAGCATCAAAGTTACACTTAACCATCCCTTCGAAGCCAAAACGGAACTTTGGGATTGAGCCTCCTTAAACTCCCAGAAGCTTGCAATAGCTTTAGCCACCACCTTCTCCGGACCGCATAACCCCTCAAACACCATGTGATTTCGTGATTTCCAAATAGACCATGCATATAATGACATCAATCCCAAAGTTATTGATTAATCTAGTGAAGAAGCAGCCCACAACATTAAAAAACGCCATCCATCCAAAAAGGAGTGGAACAACAAAGTTGAAAAATCAAGTTGAAATGGCGACAACTTCTAGACCTAAACAGAATGAAAGCAAGTGAACAGAAGATGTACAAGCGATTCTTCCTCCACCCTATACTATGGACATAGAGGAGAGGACATATACACAACCCCGCAACAATAGCGACAAACCAGTAGGCAAATCATTATGACAACATCTCCACAGGAAATGCTGGATAATAGAGAGAGTATTACAACACCAAACCAAATGCCAAGCAAAATTGTTCGAGAGAACCGGCCAAAAATCTGAAAAGGACTGCGCAAGAGAATAAGTAGAGCGAACAGAAAAAAACCTATTCTCTCAAGCACCCAAACCAGAGTATCCGGCTTATCCCAACGACTAATATGGAACCGTAAAGTTTGTTGAACAACTGTCGGAGGAAAGAGCCGATGCAACACATCCACCTTCCACCACATAGACTGTGGACAAATCAAATCTGTAATAAAGCGAAATGACACCTCACCTGGAGGCCTTGGAAGCATACCCGAGAAAGCATAAACCCAATGGTCCTGCCAAATGCGAATAAATTTTCCATTCCCAACCAACCATCTCAAACCTCAACGCAGAAGTGACTGAGTTGACCAAATACTACGCCAACCGCAAGACGGATTATGTAATGACCCGATCATTTTCATTCCTTTCCTTTTTCTCAGATTTTTACGGATAAATTTTTTTTGTTGATTTTTCTTTTCTGAGTTTGATTACTCGTCACTTAGTGTCATCTAGAGTGCTCAAAAATGGTTTCCGAGACTCTTTTCTTTGAATTGACAACTTCCTTAAAGGACCGCGTCATTTCTACATTTTTCGTTTTTTGATACTATGCATTTTTCGTCCTTCTTCCCGTATGTCACTTTGTTGGCATAACCTCACTTTTCATGTTTAGAGTTGAGTTTTGACTTCATGAGTTTTCATTCCAGTTGATTTCCTCGAAACGCATAGCTTTACTTTTGGAGAAAAGCTCGCCGGTTTTTTCTTTCTCCCGTAGGGGCGTGGATGAAAGGATTCTTTAGAAACATTGATGTTTCTTGGGGTATTTTTCATAAATATCTTGTGAAGATATTTTATTTTAAGGGTTTTTAAGAAAATATCTTTTGGAAGATAATTCATTCTGGGCAGTTTTGCAGTTATCCTGTCTTGGAGGAGCCATTGTACAATTAACAAAAGTTATTGCAAAATGCCTCATTTTGAGCCTGGATCCTCGTACGGGATTCATTTTCACATTTCGTCGATTTGTGTACTGTTAAAATTTCCTCACATTCATTTTTTCCAATTTTAGGGTTTTCGGCCCCAATTAGCGCTGAACTTGTTCGGGGCATATCTTCCTGCACGAGACTCGGTTTTCGATGTTGTTTATTCCGTTATTATTATTATTTTTTCATTTCGGATCTTTTTTGTTCATGGTGTTTTATCATTTGAGCGCGTCTGCGCAAATTCCACTTTTTCGGACCTAGTGGGGCCCTTTCAGGGCATTTTTAAGGTTTTACTATAAATAGGGGGTTATAAAATTAAAACATTTCATTTCCCTTCTTCCTCCCCTCTTGGCTGGTAGCCATGGTAGCCCAAGGAGCTGCCACCTTCTTTTCTTCTTTTGCACCTTCTTCCCTCGTGAAAAATGTTATAGTGCCTTAGCGTTTATCGTAGGCCTTGGCGAGGCGGACCTTTCCCCCTTATTAGAAGCCAATTTTGACCATTTTTGAGTTCGGGTTCGGATTTTCATGGTGCTTCAAAGGTTAAAGTTGCTTCCCTCATAATCCTCGACATAACCTAGGAGTATCATCGGATTAGTAGCGTTTTCATTTCGGTGGGGATTTGTGATTTCATCACAAAATGAGGTTTATATTTATGTTGTATTGATTATTTTCTAAGCATATACAACTTGTAAGCATGCCTTTGTATTAATTCTATAATTTAATTTAATTATTTTCTATGCATAAAATTTAATTCTCATGGTTGTATGTACAACCATGAGAATTAATTCTATAACCTAGGAGTATCGTCGGATTCGTAGCGTTTTCATTTCGGTGGGGATTTGTGATTTTATCACAAAATGAGGTTTATACTTATGTTGTATTGATTATTTTCTAAGCATATACAACTTATAAGCATGCCTTTGTATTAATTCTATAATTTAATTTAATTATTTTCTATGCATAAAATTTAATTCTCATGGTTGTATATAGCTTGGAATTAAATTGTGGCATGCTATTAAATTAGGCCTTGATATACTTGTTAACATATATTAAATTGAGAGGATTTGAACAAGTATTGCAACATTTATTTAATCTTTCACTTGCATGAAAATTTAATTCACATGATTGTAATTAGCATGGAATCAACTTGTAATATGATATTAAATTAGACATTGGTATGTTCTTTAACATAGATGAATTTGAGAATATTCATAGTTGTTTTAAAATCTAGAAAAATTAATTAATTTTACTTTAAGTGTTCTAATCACTTAATTAAAATTTTGACTTGATATTATCGATGAGCTTGGCATGTTATATCATATATATTAAATAGAGAATATTTGAATAAGTTTTAAGAACTTTATTTGTTTATTTTCTTGGCATTAAGTTTAATTTACCTAGTTGTAACTAGTGTATAATTAGTTTGTAATATGATTTTAATGTAGGCCTTGATATGTTCATTAAGATACCTTGAATTGAAAATATTTGAATGAACCTTGAATACTTTATTTAATTATTTTTCTTGTATGAAGTTTAATTCAGCTAATGATGCCTCGTGTAGAATTAACTTGTAATATGAAATTAAGAAAGGCCTTGATATGACCTTTTGACATATATGATTTGTTGAATATTTGGAGTTACTTTGTAATCTTGAAAATTTAATTACTTAAGATAATTAAATTCCCTTTTAGGCTTCCATTGAGGTACTTAGGCATTGATGTTGTATTCTTGCTTAATTTGTAATTTGGAACTTGTAATATAATTACATGATAGTATTCCATGAGTTGAAGTTACGATTTAACTTGTAAGTGTTCACATTTTACTTATATGACATTTAATATGCCACTGTAACTTGAATGTCTAAGGCATGGCTTGTGTGTATTCTATGACTTGGTTATGCGTGGTGATTGATTTTGGTGCATTGTGTATATGTGATATACTTGTTGCGCAACTGGATGATTTTTGGAAAGCTTGTATAGACATTGAAAATTGCTACGACTAGGGTATGGCTCTAGTACGGGAGATGAGAGTTCCCTCTATTTCATATAGTGCGCACCGGGTGGTATCCTAAGGGCTAGTAACCCAAATACCAATATAATGGTTTTATTCCAGGTTTAGTTGTGCATTAGGTAGTACCTTGTGGGTTAGTAACCCAGAACCACTTGCTTGGTCATTAAGACCTTATGTACTTTGTCTTTCCGCCAATTGTTGATTTCGCATTCAATTTCTAGTTGTAATCGTGGATTACTTTTAACTTGTGCTTGGATGCATGATACTTCATTTCTTACTTAGTATACTTGGATTTGTATACTTGTATTTCTTGCATATCAAAAATGCTTAGTATACTTGTGAGTGTATACTTGTATGTATGTTGCATTTTCATTTCAATATTGCTTAGCTTACTTGGTGTGTACACTTGTATATTGATGATTTACTTTCTAGATAACCTAGTATACTTGTTTTAAGTGCATTTCAATATTGATTGTATACTTGTGTACGTATACTTGTATATTGAATATCTTGTTGCATGTACCGCATGTTTCTATGTCGTTTAAATTGCATGCATGATGTGGTTTATGCTAGAAATGCTTTAAGGTAACTTTGGATGCTCCTTGAGTCTCACCTTGGACATAAAAGTTAAGTGGCATGGACCTTATAGTCTGATTTATATCAATTTAATGAATAGTAAAATATTAAGTCTATGTATGCTCATCTCCTACGAGTAACTTTATGTTACTCACCCATGTAGTGGGGACATTTTTCAGGTACAGGGACCTTGATTTGGGATACACACTATGCCATGGAAGTTTCGTAGACTTGAAGCAATTGATTCATGCAAATGTTAGCATGAAATGTCATTTGTAGCTTTATATGTCAAAACTTGTATATTTAGTTCTAATTATGTAATTAGCACTTAAGTGCACCATTTGAGATGTATTTGACATGTATGTAATAAGGCCATGGGCCAAGGACTTTCATTTTGTATTCTAAGTACTTTTATTTCTAAGTGACTTTATTGAAAAATAGAAAAATGCAATGCTTTTGCTCCATTGCATTTGTATGGGTGGTGGGAAGTGGGTTTTAACACTTCAATAGGGTTTCTTCAATCATGCATGAAGTGTGACCAAGGGCCAAACGGTCATTTGAATCTTTTTTATAATTTTAAGTTTCAAATTTCTTTTAAAAGTCCATTTTTAGGCATTTTTGAACTTTGATGAGTCAAATTTTGCATTGGGCATTTATGGGGCCCACAGACCATTCCCGCGCACTTAAATTCATTAAATACGTTTGCGTACATAATCATTTTAGCCTAGAAATGCATTTAGGGTCAAATGAAAACTTGGTGCAAAGTTGTATTTTTATTCTTTTTTGGCCTAAACTAATCCAGGGGTATTTTAGGCATTTCACAGTGTGTTTTAAAATTTTCTTTCAATATGGTTGGGTAGAAAACTCGATTTCAAGGGGGGTTTCTTCTTCGTATTTTTGCAAAAAAATTCATCTAGGCCTCCAAATTCAGCTCTAGTTCTGGATTTTTTTGGAAAAAACCCATATAGCAGCTTTTGGGCTGTTGGCAGCCTTGTGCGCCTAGTGCGTGCACGGCATGCATGGGAGCATGTGCATGCGCGAGCATGCGAGCGCATAGGGGCTGTTATGGCCCCCTCGTCGGGCCGCCGCGACAATAATTCTTCTTTTAGGCTTTTCTCTTTCGCCCGGATTCCGATTCAAGTGAATTTATTTTTGAACTTGATTAATTTTTTGTCTTCTATCCAAGGTGTACTTAGTTGCACCCGAATCTTTCTAGATAATTAGCAATTTTCCCTTAAATCTTTAATTGTCCGTTTTTCATCGTTAGGCCATAACTTCTTCGTCCAGATTCCGAATCAAGCGATTTTTGAGCCTAACTTGATTTATTTTTCCTTGTCTATCCATTGGTGTACTCAGTTACACTTGGAACTTTTCAAAAAATTACTAATTTACCCTTGGGTCTAAACTTGTCCGATTTTCCTTCTTATTTTGCTTCCGCTATGTTTTCTTTTGAGTTCCGTGACTTCATGGGAAGTCACGAATGTGTCTTAGGATTAATGTACATTTCTAATGACATTGTTTCCATGTAAAATGACTATTTTGCCCTTAGGGGCTTCTTTCAGTCTTTTTCTGATCTTTTATTCCGCATCGGTTTTCATGGAATTCCGTGGCCTCATGGAAGGTCACTTTAAAATCCTAGGGATGTTGCATATCCCTAGAAACCTTGTTTCTGTTTTCGTTTTTGCATTTCGGATCCGTTATCGAGTCAAACTTCGGTTCATCACAGGACACACTGACTTGAAAAACCAAGGCCATCACAGGTCGTATCAGAGCTCCTAGGTTCGAATACCTTGGACGACGGGTTTTGGGTGCATATCATGCTTGTGTTGCCTTGCTCTATGTGTTTAATTGCTTTTTGATAACATGTTTTGATTTGATAACATGTCTATTTGCTTATGTGGCAACTTGTTTAGAATCTTACCTTAACCGTTTTAGCATACGATTTATGCTTGTTTATCTTATCATATGGTATATGCTTGTTTATCATGGCATGTTTTCTGTACTTGTCTGCCTTAACATACTGTATATGCTCGTCGGCTTTAGTATATTATCCATGCTTGTCTGTGTTATCGTATTATTTATGCTTGTTTGCTTAGCATGTTGTATATGCTTGTTTGCCTTAACATGTTATATATGTTTATCCATCTTAGCATGATTATATGCAGCGTGTCGTCATGCTTTACGTTCTCTTCCGTATACACTAACATGCCTTACGTGATTTTTTACTACTTATGTGAGTAGGTAGTCCGTTACTATGTTATATACCAGCTGTTTACTTTTTATGTCTTGCTTTGACATTGCATGTTGTTCCATCTTGGTTGGAAGAGATTGATGCCAGGGTATTATCTCTTGGGGTCTGTCGTATCCCTTGGATGCATTCTTGTTTTGCTGAGTTTTTTTCTTGGGTAGGAAAAATTCATTCTGTAAGGTTCCATGACAGGAACCTTCTATCCTTTTTGAGACCTTAGTCTAATAGTTGATGTGAGTAAGACTTATGTGAGTGTAGAATCACAGTCTTTATCTGGTGGAGTGAGACACGGGCCAGGAAGGCACAGCTTCATTTTCCTTCCTTCGTGGCTTCACGACATGGTCGGGGAACGTCCGAGGAGTTGGTATTGTCTCTTGGGGTTTCGTGGTTACCTGGATATGATGACATCATTGAGGTCTTTGTTTCTAGCGTATGGGACGATGAGTCAAGATTGACTCGGGTCTTTCCTTGGGGATTTGGGAAGTTACCTTATGAGCCTCAACGATGAGGTTCTCGTGTCTTGCCTTTTTAGGGTGATGGTTTTGGGATTTGGATAGGTGTGTTGACCTAGGATCCTTCTGGTGTTGCCCCGGATAACTCTTACGAGCTATTATTAGGGTGTGAGTGGTTTCATGTAATTAATTACATTGGTGCAATTAATTACTCTCCCTTGTCATTTAACACTTGGGGTGGTGTTTTAGGTAGAATCCTGTCCAGTTTTTATCGAACTTGTTGGCATCTTGAGTTGAGTTCTCTGTTGATGTCTCATAATGGCTAGTGTTGGAACTATCCATTGTGTCGTTGTTTCATCTTATGTGGTGTTGGGATTCCATCTTAGGTTTGAGCTAGTCTTAGGAAAGACTTGTAGACTCTTTATTTCGGGAACCTTAATGTTCATTCTGGGAGATGATTCATTTTTTCACGGTGAGCGATTGGACCCATCCGAGTTTTAGGGATTCACTTTGAAAGTTCGTTCTTTTAAGAGGCATTTCATTCCTTCTTATTTTTTTCTTGTGAGATTGTTAGTTACATAGTCATTTCTTCATGTTTGGGTGCCTTGTTGTTTTGAGCATGCGTTGGAAATATGTGTAGGATACGTGACTATCTGGTAGTTATGTGATGATATAGATAATGTGTTTTTCATTTACTATATCTGTTTAGTATGCTAGTGTTATAGGCGACGTGTAGCGTGTTTCTGATGCTTGACCTTTATGTGATAGGTAGCATATTTGATTGCCTTTGTGCACTATATGTTTAGTTGTATGGTGCGATCTGGTTCATATAATTTGATTTTATGAGTCGTGACATAGTTATCTTATATATGTATGTCTTATGACTGATTGTTTTATATAGTTCATTCTTGTTTTCATTTTTGTACTGTGCTTGAGGTTGTGTGACCTTAGTTATTGGGATTGTGTATGTGAGCTTGATCCGGTGTCTAGATTCCTAGGCGTAGCCTTGTAGTAGGTCAGCTTTAGGACAACGTGGAGGATTTTGGGTTAATTGCCTTGTTAGGAGTCGTTGTGACTAGGGCGATGGTGATGTTATTTGATTTCGTAAAGTCCGATCCATTGGCTTAAGGGCACAGACTTATCAGGCTTTGGATTCATGACTAGTATTGCTGACAACTGTGTTTTGAGACTTGGGGGTTGTCAGTTTTCTAGTATTGAGGATTTAAGGCCTTAAACGTAGCAGTACCTATGACATTGTTGTCAGAGTTTTAGGATTGGCCATAATGGTTTGGCCGTACATCTTTAGACCATGTCTCAACTCTCACAAAATGCCTGGTTTCCGTGGTACTTTTAGTAATGATTATTTTGACATTAATGTCATTTGTATTGATAGGTTTCACAGATAAGGTTGTTAGGGGCAGGTGATGAATTAGGGATTTACACTGTTATATTACTGTACAAGTTGTGCGTGGTGGGTGAATACTAGTTGTTGTCGATGCTACCTTGCATTAACTAGCTAGTAATGTAAGTGTGGGCGGGCACTAGACACTGTCGATGCTACTGCATCTTAAGTACGTGTGGGTGGGTTCTAGTTGTTATTCTTGCTGCCATATTGCTTCTGGTTATGTTCCTTATTTTGGCGTGTTGTTGCCTTGGTTTCCTTTAGGAGGTTGATGTTGGGTTGTATGTCAATTCGTTTAGTGAGGTATTGTCCTTCAGTTCGTGGTTTCACGTTCCTTTAGTTGTATCTTGAGGCTTCTGGAGATGTCCTTTAATGATTTATGATCCTTTCCTTGGTTTGACCTTGTGTTTGGTCCTTGTTAGATTCTTCCAGTGATGTTCCTAATTTCAGGGACAAAATTTCCTTAAGGAGGGTAGGTTGTAATGACCTGATCATTTTCCTTCCTTTCCTTTTTCTCAAATTTTTATGGATAAATTTTTTCTGTTGATTTTTCTTTTCTGAGTTCGGTTACTCGTCACTTAGTGTTGTCTTGAGTGCTCAAAAATGGTTTCTGAGACTCTTTCCTTTGGATTGAAAACTTCCTTAAAGGACTGCGTCATTTCCACATTTTTCGTTTTTCGACACTATGCACTTTTCGTCGTTTTCCCCATTTGTCACTTTGTTGGCATAACCTCACTTTTGGTGTTCAGAGTTGAGTTTTAACTTCACGAGTTTTTATTCCAGTTGATTTCCTCAAAACGTGTAGCTTTACTTTTGGAGAAAAGCTTGCCAGTTGTTTCATTCTCCCGCAAGGGCGTGGATGAAAGGATTCTTTAGAAACATTGATGTTTCTTGGGATGTTTTTATAAATATCTTTTGAAGATATTTTATTTCAGGGGTTTTTAAAAAAATATCTTTTGGAGGGGCTGTTGTGCAATTAATAAAAGTTATTGCAAAATGCCTCATTTTAAGCCTGGATTCTCGTACGGGATTCATTTTCACATTTCGTCGAGTCGTTAGAGAGGTAGAGAGAGAAAGACAAAAGAAAGAAAAAAGAAAAGAAAAAGAAGAGAAAAAGGAAGAGAGAGAAAAAGAAAAAAAATAATAAAAAATTTAAGGTTTGGGAAGGCCAACGGCCAAAGTAGTTTTCTCGAAATTTAGAAAGACGTAATCTTTATCGATCGAAGAAGTTTTTGATTGATCGAACACTTACTTTAATTGATAGAATGGAATATGAACAGCTTGATTTTAAGAGCTTCGATCAATCCAAATGAACTTCGATTGATCGAAAATGTGAGCTCCCGAGAGCAATTTCTAAGGCAAAATGGGCCTCTACAGAATTCGATCGATCGAAGAGGGGTCTTCGATCGATCAAAGATGACACTGAAAGTGCAGGAAATGCATAAAACTGCCTGAAAACTCAAACGATCAACTCAGAACATATCTAGACGACGCAAAAATGAACAAAAGAAGAAATGAGGGAGGAATAGGGTTGGAAAACCCTACGAGGTACTAGTGTTTAACGTCTCTAGTAAGACGTTAGGCTTTTTAGCCTGGATTAAAGATCTTATTAGACATCCCCTTCTCAACGGCGTGAATTGAACTTTGAATCCCACCCAACAAATCATTCTTAAGGAAATTATTGGATTTGATTCAAGTATACTTGATGGCTTTTGATCAAAGGAACTTTTGGGCTTCCATGCCCTTTTAACATTGGAATTCAAGACAACATCTTTAAAGATTGATTCAAAGACAAAACATTTGATTTTTCAACACAAGGAGCTAACTCAGTTTTTTCAATTTTGCTTTCAAAACTTTTTTCCACAACAAAAATCTCTTCATACTTGTCCATTGAGTTTGGGGTTGGATTAAAAATATTCAACTTCAACTTTGTGTGGCCAAATGAAATTTTCATTTTCCCTATCCTACAATTAATGTTGGCATTAGCGGTAGCTAAGAAAGGACAGCCAAGGATAATGGGTATTTGGCTCTTTGGATTGGGAACCGGCTCAGTGTGTCAATGACTACGAAATCAACTGGGAAGAAGAATTTATCAATCTAAGTTAAAACATCCTCAATTATACCCCGGGGCTTTTTGATAGATCGGTCGGTTAGTTACAAAACTACTGATATTGGCTTTAAATTGCCCAAGCCCAATTGGATATATACCGAGTATGGAAGAAGATTCACGCTTGCCCTTAAACCCAAAAGAGCCCGATTAATGACATGGTCACCTATGGTGCAAGATGTAGTGGGTGAACTAGGGTCTTTGAATTTGGGAAGAGTGTTATGTTGCAAAATAGAGCTCACTTGCTCGGTAAGGATAACTTTCCTTGGTGTTTGGCTTTTGTTCTTTCTCTTTAGAGTGCACAAATCTTTTAAAAACTTGTCATACGCCAGAATTTATCTAATTGCATCTAAAAGAGAGAGGTTGATTTTAACTTGCCGAAACACATCAATAATTTCATTCATTTTGCCTTGTTGCTTTTCAAAAGATGCAGATGCTTTCAAGGCATCTAGAGTGCTTTGCACTAAGTGAAGAATTTTTCAAAAACATTTTGTGAAGAATTCTCAACAATGGAGTGCTTTGTACTAAGTGAAGGAGGAATAGGGAGTGAAACGGGACGGGTGTCAACACTAGGTTGCACCAGTTCACTCTCTTCATTGGAAGCATCAACTTAATTATCAATCACCCTTCCACTTCTCAAAGTGGTCACCGTATTTACTTGTTTAAGTTAAGGACCTTCCAGAGGGAAAGTTGTCTCCACTACAAATTGTTTCTTAGGTGGGGGATTAAGAGGCATTTTTTCTTTTTCTCTCGCATTCAATGTCCTAGCTATTTGCCTTACTTGGGTTTCTAGCTTGGCAATTGATTGTGAGTGAGAATGAAGCAATTGAGTGATTGCCTCCAAAGTACCTAAAGCCGATTATACTTTTTCCTCAATAGCAGGACTTCTTGGATGACTTTGAGAATAAGATGGTTGATTGGGAAAATAAGAATTTGAAAATTGATTCCCATTGGGAGCTTGATAGGACGGATGATAGTTTTGAGAATTTTGGCCTTGCAAGTGGAGTGGAACATACTTCCCTTGAAAACCACCTTGGGGAGGATTTGAACCTTCCCCTTTGATGCTCCTTGATAAGCGCTGAAAAGTGTGCATTTAAACTCCTTAATCTTGAATGTTCTAGGACTTTATTTTATCTTATTTTCCTGTTTTAGTTTAATTTTATGTTATTTACCTTTTCAGACACTTATCCCCAAAATAAATCAATTTGGCTGAATTAGAGCATTAAAAGAAGCAATCTCAAGCCTAGTGGAAGAAAGGAGCAAAGTGGTGAAAAAGCCCCCTCCGATCGATCAGACCAAACTATGATCGATCACATTGTGATCGTTCCAACCCTGCCATGATGGATCGAGCCCCTTGTCCTTATCCTTAGGAAAATTTCATATTCGATCGATCCAACCTTTCCTCTGATTGATCGAACCCTTTTGATCTTATTCTCACCAACCATTTTTGTCTTTTTCCCAAAAATATCTCAGCCTTGTCCTTATCCAAAAAGTGCGCCGCTATGGTTTGATCGATCAGAGCAACTATGTGATTGATCGAATTTCCTCAAATTAGGTGAAAAATAGATTTCAAGCCAAATTAAAGGTGTGCTCATGGTGCAATCATTTGGAGGTCCTAGTGTACAAGGATTAACCATTGGGTGTGACATTTGAGCTACCTATATAAGGATTTTGGCCATTTTTAGTAGGGGGTTAGTTAGAGAGAGATTTGGCTAGAGATTAGAGAGAGAAACATATAATTTGGGAAAGTTCTTCCATTCATCTAGGGTTTCTACCAAAAGCACAAGAAGATGAGGATGAATTCTACCATGGAGATAGCCCTTGAGGGTTGGATGACAACATCAATGAGTGGCTAAACCATTCTAAAAAGTAACAAAATAAGGCCAATGAAATCATTGATGTGTTTAGGCAAGTTAAAATCAATCTTCCTTTCTTGGATGTAATTCGACAAATTCTGGTTTATGAAATTTTTTTGAAAGATCTTTGCACTCTTAAAAGGAAGAACAAAAGCCAAGCACCAAGAAAAGTTATTTTAACCGAACAAGTAAGCTCAATCTTGCAACACAATACCCTCTTAAAATTCAAAAACCCCGGTTCACCGACTACTTCATGCACTATTGATGATTATGTTATTAATCGGGCTCTTTTTGATTTAGGAGTGAGTGTGAATCTTCTCCCTTATTCGGTCTATGTTCAATTGGGCTTAGGTGATTTGAAACCGACGTCGGTAGTTTTGCAACTAGCCGACCGATCCATTAAGAATCCCCATGGTATCATTGAGGATGTATTGATTAAAATTGACAAGTTCTTCTTCCCGTTTGATTTCGTTGTCATTGACATGGAACCGGTCCTAAATCCTAAGAGCTAAATTCCCGTTATCCTTAGCCGTCCTTTCTTGGCTTCTGCTAATGCCAACATCAATTATAGGATGGGGATAATAAAGATTTCATTTGGTCACATGAAAGTAAAGTTGAACATTTTTAATCCAACCCCTAATTCTATGGACAAACATAAAGAGATATGTGTTGTTGAAAAATGTTTTGCAAATGAATTGAACAAAAATGATTCTTTGCTTGGTGTTAAAACTTCAAATGATTTGTCTTCTAAGAAGGTTTTAAAAGAAAGTGTTTTTAAACCTAACGTTGAACGGGCATGGAAGCCCAAAACTTTTGTTGACCAAGGGCTATCAATTTCACTTGAACCAAATCCAACAAGTTCCTTAAATAATAGTTTGTTGGGTGGGGTTCAAAGTTCCATTCACCCCATTAAGGGGAGGATGCATACTAAGATCTTTGATCTGGGCTAAAAGAGCCCAACGTCTTGCTAGAGACGTTAAACACTAGTGTATCGTAGGGTTTTTCAACCATATTCCTTCCTCATTTCTTTTTTATTTTTCTTTTCTTGCTTCTTCTAGATATAATCTGGGATCATATATGTTGTTTGAGACTTTGATAGGGAATGCATGCACATTTATCTCCAAATTAGGCATCTAGTGCCTGTTCGATTGATCACAAGAGATATTTGA
The DNA here is from genome assembly GCF_030987335.1 of Cornus florida. Lineage (NCBI taxonomy): Eukaryota > Viridiplantae > Streptophyta > Magnoliopsida > Cornales > Cornaceae > Cornus > Cornus florida. The sequence goes on along the minus strand of NW_026775572.1, from coordinate 62,209,716 downwards.
TCGACCGAACATCTCTGTAGTCAAGTCTCTGCATATTTCCATGTCTCTGTCCCATCGTTTGAGATTCTATGCATATTTCAGGTCTCTGTCCATCGTTCAAACTTTCTGCTCGATCGTTCCAAGTGCACCTCGATCGATCTGGTTATCCCTGTAATCGATATCATTTCTACACTTAGAATTTTTTTACAACTTTGCATATTTCTTGTCTCTGTCCGATCGTTCATGGTTTTCTGTTGACTTTCTTTTGACTTTGACTTCTCAAAATTCAAATTTCAAAAAAAAAAAAAAAAAGATTTTAAATTTTTTAAATTAAAAAATTTTCAAAATATTTTTGTCATTTTGTAGTTTTGATCGATCTGAGCACCTTCATGATCGATCTATATTCGATCGATCTGATGAACCATGTGATCGATCACATATGTCGGGAACAGTTTTTTAAAATATATCCAAGGGTCATTTGGATCGTTCACTTCATCGATCCACAACCTTCTCTCTCTCTCGACGCTTTCCTTCATCTTTTCTATCTCCGGCGAGACTTCGGCAAGGTCCCAAGCTTCAAAACTCCATCTCAGATCTCGATCTCTTCTCTTATCTCTCTCAGTCCTCTTCTATCCTTCATTTTTGGTATGTTTTAAATTTTCTTTTCCATTTTTGTTTTGTTTTCATGTTGAACTTGTTGCCATGCTTAGATTCCATGTTTCAAAGATTAATTTTGTTTCCATTTTTGGGTTTACAAGCATGTGTATATATGTGTATATATATTTGTTTATATAGTTTTTATATAGTTTATATAGTTTTTATTTTTGAATTTGGTTTGGGGGTCATGTGCCATTTTAAGTGACCATTTTTGCACTGTTGAGGTATATAGAGGGATCACGAGCCTTGAAGTAACCATTGGGATTCCCATTGTGTCTTCCATGTCACGAACGGGTGACTTTTCATTTCTCAGTAGGTTCGATCGATCACACCAGTGCTTTGATCATTCAGAGTATGATCGATCTAATGTATGTCATGATCGATCCAACATGGATCGATCTCATTTTTCCATGATCGTTCGAACTGCACTGTTTTGCATATTGATACTCATATACCCTCTCTTGTGTTTCATGCTATCATATATTTTCCCAATATCTATGTTTTCCATATTGGTTGCATTCATTGCCCGTTATGTCTAGCATATTTCACATTACTTGATGATTTACTGTATAAACTTAGCTTGCATGACCACTTGCATAGATAAATTCGTGTGCTTATATACTGTGATATTTGCTTCATTTTAAGCATCGTGTTATCTATCATAATTTGACAAACATGTTTTTATCTTTTGTGCTTTCATTCTGTATCTCATATACTATTTTCTGTTACTGACTACAATTATAAGTGTTCTTTCTTTTTGCAAGCCATGACTAGGTTTAAGACCATAGCTAACCGGACTTATGAGCGCCGAGTGAGGCAGCGGACTGAGGAGCCTAGGGAGCCAGCTCCTGCATAGTTAGAGCATTCTTTTTTTTCTTCTTCTTCATCTTCGGAAGGTAAGCCCTCGCCACCTCCTTCACTTGCTCCCGTGCCACCACTGGCACAGCCAGGAATAGTCCGAGACTAGGTTACTCAAAAGTTTGTGCGCCTTTCAGTGGCGCATGAGTCCATATTTGATGAGGGTTTTTTTGCACAATTTACTCGAGACTAGTTCGGCTTTTTTACTAGAACCACAGGCCGAGTCCAAGTAACCTGGATGAGCTGTGGACCACCATTAATGGGCACCTGACCAGGTTCCTCTTTTACAAGGGTCGCGATACCAAGTCAAGCTTGAAGAGTTGTGTGTGAATTTAGGAGGTGGCCAAGTTTTACATTTATAGAAAGCCACTACTACTTTTCTTTATATAAAATATAGATAGGGCGAGTAGGGATCGTCCCAAGGGATTTGATGGTGTATCGAATTGTGAAACTATGGTAATTAGGGTTAGTAGGTCGAATGATCACACAATTGTTGATTGATTGGTTGATTATACTAAATTGAATTCAACTAAATAAAATAATATGAGATAAACAAGAGAGAGAGAGGTCTTGGGGTGTAGAGATCACCACCAAGCAATACTTTTCTATACTACTAACAAGTGATCAATTGAGGGTAATGGATGTGTTGCAATATGATAAGGGTGTGTGTGCATTAGGTTGATTCAATTGGCAAGGATGACAAATCAAGCAAGTATTATCTAAACATCATGTGAAGAGCACAATATATCTAAATAATAGAGCATATATTGTCTAGACAACATGGGGGTAGCACAATAGATCAAAATAAGTCATTAATCCTTCATTAAGCTCACAATCCACATGCAACACAATGTTAGAGGAATATGCCATTTGGACTCACAAGCATGGAACATCAAACATCAAGAATAGATTGTCCTCCCATCTAACATTATACTACCACTACACTAAATCTACACTACTAGCATGAAAATAAAGCTATCTAGACTAGGGGAGAGGCACAAACCATCAAGAATAGGCATAAACCATCAAATGAACCAAAATAGCTTTCATTAAGCATATCATCTTGATAATCTCTAGATCTATAGCATCAATACACATAGACATGCATCAAAAACACTAAATCTAGAGATAAGCACATGAATATCCTACTCTAGCATACATAGACATATGGGTAGAATAGAATAGTCAATTGGAAGCATTAAACCATACAAACCATGAAATAATCAAGATTTATATATACATGAATATCAAGATGTATCATACAACACTAATCCCTCAATAATACACAAGATTAGAGTATAGAAAGCATGCTTGGGGCTAACTCTAGCCCCAAGAAGATGTCTAGCCACTCATGGTAATGATGATCCAACCCTCAAGGGCTAACTCCATGGCTGCTCCTTGTTGGTGAAGATCTCCTCCAATGGTTGCTCTAGCTTCCTCCCTTCTTCCTCTCCAAGAATAGCCTCCAAAAATGATTTTCAATGTGTGACAAGAGACTCTAGACTCCTCTCCAAAAAGTGTATCATATTCCTTATATAGGTAGGTCAAATACACCCTATGATGAGCTGTGGTCGTGCAAGGCATATTCTCCAATGATTGGGTAAAGGACGAAATAAATGAGCTGGACTTTAACTTTTTCTCGCTGGAGGAAGTTCAATCGATCGAACCTTAACTTGGATCGATCGAAGATGGGTTCGATCGATCGAACTACATCTTGGATCGATCAAAGTGGTCTGACTCCTCCGGATAAGGACAAGGCTGAGATATTTCGAAGATATTTATGGGGAAAAGGACAAAAGTGGTTGGTAAGCGTACAGCTGTGGATAAGATCAATCATTTGAATAGGACAAAATAGGGTTCGATCGATCGAAGGTGATGTTGGATCGATCAAACTTGGAATTTCAGCAAAGGTCAAGGTTGGATCTATCGAGAAGTACTGTGATCGATCATAGATGTTCGATCGATCGAACTCTAAGTTGGATCGATCAAACTTTTCAGCTACACAACTTTGATTCCTTTTTGCTCCTTTCTTTCTCCACTTTGCTCCCTCCTTTGGTTTATCTCAGGATTGCTTCAATTAAGCTCTTATTTGGCTGAATTAGCTCAATTTTAGGATTAGTGCCTTAAAATATAAATAACACGTAATAAGTCTAAAACGGCAAAGTAAGATAGATAAAGGTACTAGAATGCTTAAGCTTAACGGGTTTAAATGCGCACTTTTCGGTGCTCATGACACCCCCAAACTTAAATATTGCTAGTCCCTAGCAATGAACTAAGAAGTAAATGAATGAAATGAACAACTAAACAAGTATAAACTTGAAAGCAAGTAAAATGATAACACCATTTTCGTAGGGAACACGATTGCATTTAGCATATGCAACAAGCCTTTTAAACCCCTAGGTTACCCTTAGTGGACGAGTGAAGTCTCGTGAGGGTTTCCAAAAATGATACCCACAAACATTAAGCTCATTCTTTCAAAAGAGGCACCAATATTACAAACAAGCATTGGGAGAAAACTACCTCAAGTATGCAATTTTTCAACCATTTCCAAGCAATCTCCCAAAATTTCAATATCAAGCAAACAAGTATGGTCCTCCACATATCAAGAAAATGATCATGAAAATCGAAACAAGTCTAGAATCTATGTGAGAGGTCCGGCATCAAGTGTGTTGCTATCTTAGCCAACTAGAGAAGTAATCACATCCTTACCCTCAAACTAGCACACAAATCTAGTACCGATCATCAAGATAAGAGAGTGGACCTTTTATTAAAGCTTTATTGTTCTCGGTGCGCTTATTCTTTTCACTCTATTTTTTTCTTTTCTTTTTTTTTTATTTTATTTTTAAAATTTTTTTTTTTTTTATTGAGGATCAAAGATGGAAGTATTATGCAATGTGTTGATCTCTTAAGCTTTCTAGAAGATTCATATAGCGAGCTTTAGGTCAATGACTCCCAAACCAGATGGTTTTAGGGCATTAGGTGTTAAGACACCCCTACGGACTTACAAACTCAAATCAACTAGGCTACAAATCAAGACAACAACCATCTAATCATTTCCTACTTCTCACCTTTTGGGAGAAGTCCTCACTTTTATTACTTTTGCAACTTTTTCTTTTTTTTTTTTTTTTTTTGAAATCAATTATTAACCTAAAGTTTGGGCCCTCCACCTTTCGGCGCGAGAAGTTCACTGCTTAATGAGGCAAGAATCCCGGCTACTTAATGAAAAGGGGTTGTTATCCACCTTTATCAAGAATGAAAGTTTTCAATGCACTACTAGCCCAATTGGGATATAACCAATTCAATAATCAACAAAGCATGTACCCCACAAATGAATACTAGTGTGCACCAGTGCTAGTGTAGAATCCTAGAATGAATCTCAAAACAATCACAAATTCAGGATGATGTGGACCACAAATGCAAGCAAGATATCAATCTTTTGAAAAATTTACTCATAAATGGCATCCTCAAGGCATACAAGGAGTATTGGACTCTCAAGTCAAGCAATTTTTAAATTTTAAGCAATATAGTCCTCAAAAGATCAAAATCATAGCTAGAAATGGACCAAGTATAGAAATATCCCTCAAATACACAAGACATGCTCAAAGTTTGAATTTTAAAGTAACACTGAAAAATACACCAATACCCCCAAACTTAAACTGCACATTGTCCTCAATGTGTGAAGAGAACAAAGGAAAGAGTATACCAGTGCTTTAGACATGAATGATTGGGATAGAAGTATCCAAAGTGGGTAGCATGGCCCCCCCAAACTTGGGATAAACTGTGGTCCTGAAAAGTTTGCACTCGGATAAACTCATTAGATAACAAGATAGGATAATCAGTGCGCAGTGGACATGCAAGTGTAAAATGGGATAAATAGATAATAGAAAGAGAGGTGTAAGAGTGGTCCTGAAAAATTGGGCAGCACTCTCTCACTGAAGTCACTGTGGTGTACTTGATGGAGTCAAACATACAAATATGAGATACTAAGAGACATCCATAATCAAAAAACAATATATAGAGAATATAAAGTGCAGGTACATCAATAAAATAATAAAGCCGACAGACCGGTCGCAAAGTATAATACAGTAACAGTGACAGTATAATATAGATCCAAAATAAAAGAAATGAAAGCATAGAACAACTGGAAGTGGAGTCTCAGGAGGTTTGATCGTGAAGATCTGCAGTGGCTGGAGGTGCAGGTGCTGGTGCAGGGAGTCGGCTGGAGAGATCGGCAAAGCAAGCCAAGACATCTGCCCTGAAAGAGGTGAACTTAGCTCGGTGGGCAGTGATGTCGGCTCGCATGGCTGCTACGTCCTCCTCCAGTGTATGCAAGCGTACTCCGAATCCGGGAGTGGGAACTGGAGACTCAGGCAGAGATGCCTCTGAAGAAGACTCCCGAACTCGCTCCTGAGCAGCGGCTCGATCACTGGTATCATCGGCATCAGCATCATCTGCAGCATCGGCATACTCCTCCGCAGGTCACTCCAGGTCAATGTCTATGCGATCGGTAGCCGGACCGACTGGTGCGTCGTCCGCTACGATATCTGTTGCCGCTGGAGGTGCCGGCTGTGCCTGGGCTGCCTCCTTCTCCTCTAGTTCAGCTGCTGCCTCTACAGCTGGCTCCTAAAGACTCCGAATAAGAGCATTGTAGCTCTTATTCCAGTCGCTCCTCCTATAGAAGCTGGACCGTGCAAGGGGCTCCTCATCTGGGGGCACTCTGTAGCGCTGGTCAAGAAGGATCTGCGTGATGAGGTGTCTGAAGGGCAAGACCTTGGACCGCTTAGGGTCCTTCCTGGAAATGAAAGAATCATACAGCAACCTCATCACGCTCCAGATGAGGACTGGGATAGATACCAAACAGCCCGTGTAAAAAGCGTAAAGAGCTGTCAAGTAGTCATGACGCCTCTGGATCTTGTGGCCCGCCATGTAAATGTTCTGGAAGAGAACTATGTCGATGAACCAGAGGTCGTCAGGCAAGAAGGTTCTGGTGGCGAATGTCTGACCACCGGCATGATGGCCTGTCAAGGAGACAGCCATGTCAGAAAATGAAGGCCTATGTAGCCTCGGGTATGTCTCTGCAAGCTCAGGTGGACACCGGTGTGGGCACTGGCAAGCAAGGGCCAGAGTGTCAACTGTGATGACAATCTCGTGGCCGTCCAGTGTAGTGATCATTTCCGCGGTAGATCGTGGCGAGGGCCGGAGATGCTGAAAGAATAACCGCACCAGTCGCGGGTATACAAGGCCGGTGACTGGGGCAAAGATGGATGAGAGGCCCCGCTGCATGATATCCTGATAGCCAGACCGGGTCAGGATAGACTCGGAGAAGTACTCAGTATCGAAGTACAACTCTTGAGCCACGGTCATAGCTGCATATCTCGGCAGCAACTGGTCACGGCGCTGAGCCGGTAGAGGTGGCTACGGTGATGGCATGGCGGCTGCATCTGCCTGATGGCGCACAGGAGAAGGTGATGGTGTGAAGGCTGGAGGAGCCTGGGATGTAGATGGAATGTGGTCAGCTCCTTCCTCAGCCTCGTGGGATGGGGACTGAGGGGGAGTAGCCTGTGCGGGCTCCTCCTGAGCATGAGATGGCTCTGTAACCATCTCTATCCTGGGCCGTATATGTCTGTGGGGTCGCTGTGGCCCCGAAGATCTCTTGGCTGTACTCTTGTACCGCAGAGGCTTGGTCTGTAAAAAGACAAGAAAATTTCAATATATAAGTCAGTGCCAGATATATAAGAATTTAAGTGCATAATAGAAACATGTATGTCAAATAAGATAGACAAAATATGGATGACATGAATCTATGATAATAATGAAATGTGAGTCATGGTAAGCAATGTAGGTATGAAATGCATCCAATGTGGAATATCACAGGCATTGTGCATATAAAGATAGCATGAAGACGACACAAGATGAATGGAGTGTGTATGTATGATCTTTGAAAGTTCGATCGATCGAACTTTAAGTTCGATCGATCACCGAAAATTTTCAATCGATCGAAGTAAAAAATGTTCAAAAGTTAGATCGATCGAAGTGAATTGGATCAATCCAACACTTGGATCAATCGAAGGATGAAAGTGCACAAGATTGGATCGATCGAAGGTAGTGAAATGAAGTTCACTACTTCGATCGATCGATAAACAAGTTCGATCGATCGAACTGTGCGAATGCCGAATCTGAAAAGTCACAGATTTGTGAGATCTAGAGCACGGGGCCCACACAAACGTGTTTGTGGGCCCATCTACACACCAAACATCCAATCCTCAACACCCAAACACTCCCTAAATTCCACAAATCACATCACAATCCCCAATTTGGTTCGGCCGAATGGATATGTATATGTATATCATGTAACAGGAAATTCAAGCTTCAATAATGGACGATTTACACATTTATAACATGATTAGACATAGAAAATCAATAACATGCATCAATTTAAGCTTGGAATCAAGAAAATTGCATTCGGTTTACCTCTAAACCGAGAGAGATGAGATGAGAGAAAGGTGTGAAGCCGCAGGGAAAATGAGACTTAAATTTACCGGAATTTGCTCGCCGGAGATGGGGAAGATGATTGGGAATTGGGTTTTTGCCGGATTAGGATGAGATTGAGAGAAGAGGGAGACTAGGGTTCGGTTTCCTTTTGAAGTTGGATTGATCCAACTCAGTTATATTTTAAAAACACGATATGCAGAGTTCGATCGATCGAAGATGGAGTTCGATCAATCGAACTTAGGTCTTCACTCTTAATGGCTTTTTGTTGAAATTTTGGATTTTTGTTTTTTTTTTTTTGAAATGAATTTTGAAAAATCAAAGGAAATTAGATTAATGAGATGCAAATTTCAATCGATCGAAGAAAGATTTTGATCGATCGAAGAGGATAAAGAATGTACAAGTTTAAGGGTTCAAGAGTTGATACGTGTTGGAACCTTGGATCGATCGAACTTGGAATTCGATCGATCGAACATGAAAAATTTTGAAAAGTCCCGAGAGCATGCATTTTGGAATTTGGATGCAGGTCCAAAATTTTTCTAAGTGTTGGGACTCATGATCGATCGAACCATATGTTGGATCGATCGAAAGGTAGTTCGATCGATCGAAATGGTTTATGATCGATCAAACTTTTGAAACTTTGGAGATCCCGAGAGCATGCATTTTGGAATTTGGATGCAGGTCCAAAATTTTTCTAAGTGTTGGGTGCAAAATGAGAGCTGGATCGATCGAGTCCATAGTTGGATCGATCGAACCAAAGTTCGATCGATCGAACCAAAACTTGGATCGATCGAAATTATGCCTAAATGCTCAAAATGACTTGAATGCTCATGCAATCCCTTACTCAGTTCCTTCCAATGTATGTGAACCATAAAAACAGTATCTAGACTTTGCAAGAATCAAAATGCAAGATAGAAATGAGGGAGGAATAGGGTTTTGACATCCTACGAATTTCGGTGTTAGTCTTTAACATCTCTAGCAAGACCTAGGGTTCTTTTAACCCGGATCAAAGATCTTACAATGCATCCCCTCCTTTTTGGGATGAGAGATGTTTCGAGTCACTCCCAACAAATGGTTCTTAGAAGAACTTGTTGGGGTAAACTCAAAAGACGTCTTGAGTTCCTTGTCAAAACTTTCCTTGGGCTTCCACGCCCTTTCACAATAAGAGTTCGAAATCACTTTTCTGGCATGCAATGCTGAAGATGAAGATGAAGGCTTTGAAACATTTTTTATGCACAAAAGCTCATTCCTTTCACAAGCAAGATCATGATATTCCTCTACCACATTAACCTCTTCCTCATATTTGTCAAATGGATTGGGTGTGGGGTTAAAGATGTTCAACTTCACTCTCATGTGCCCAAAAGAAATCTTCATTATCCCCGTCCTATAATTTATGTTGGCATTTGAGGTTGCCAAGAAAGGACGGCCAAGGATAACTGGAATTTGGTTCTTTGGATTGGGCACCGGTTCCGTGTCAATGACGACAAAGTCAACCGGGAAGAAGAACTTATCAATCTTAATCAACACATCCTCAATTATCCCCCTAGCTTCTTAATGGATTGGTCGGCAAGTTGTAAAACCACCGACGTCGGTTTCAATTCACTTAGGCCTAATTTGACATAAACCGAATAGGGAAGAAGGTTAACACTAGCCCCTAAGTCAAGAAGTGCCCGGTTGATGACATGTTCACCAATGACACAAGATGTTGTAGGTGCACCGGGGTCCTTAAACTTTGGCAAAGTGTTGTGTTGTAGAATGGAACTCACTTGTTCGGTTAAGACCACTTTTTTTGATGTTTGGCTCTTGTTCTTCCGCTTTTGGGTGCATAACTCCTTCAAGAATTTGGCATAAGCCGAAATTTGCTTAATTGCATCCAAAAGTGAAAGATTGACTGTGACTTGCCTAAACATATCCATTATCTCATTGTTCTTGGTCTTTTGCCTTTCTTTTGAAATGGACCCTTTCAAGGCGTCCGGAAATGGAGCTTTTTCAAAAACTCTTTCAGCATTTTCTTTCAAAGAATTTTCAGCATTGGACTTGTTCGATTCATTGGATTTCAAATCACTTTTCAAAGAAGAATCATGAATAACATTTTTCAAAGAACTTTTCTCAAACACATTTTTCAACACTGTTTTCAATGAATCTCTTTGGAAATCATCTTTCAACTTACAATTTGAGGGCTTCTCATTCTCAAGATCATGCACATGCAATGAAGGAGGAATAGTGTGTGGAACGGGACGGGTGACAACTTGAGGTTGTACCGGTTCACTCTCTTCATTAGGCATTCTAACTTGATTGTCTACTACCTTACCACTTCTCAAGGTTGTTACCGCACTGACATGCTCAACATTATACCCTTCCAATAAGGATTTGGTTTCTACAACACATTGTTGTTTGATTGGGGTATTCATGTGCATCTTTCCCTTCTCTATAGCATTAAGTGTTTCAGCTATTTGCCCTACTTGGGTTTCTAGCTTGGCAATTGATTGAGAATGAGAATGCAATAATTGAGTATTTGCTTCTAGAGTGCCTAAAGCATTTAAAACCTTTTCCTCAAAAGCGGAACCTCTAGAATTTCCTTGAGAATATGATTGGTTAGGAAAATGAGAATTAGCAAATTGATTTCCTTGTGAGTTATATGGTCTTGAACCTTGGGATCCTTGGTTTTGAAGTGGAGGTGGAATGTATTTCCCTTGAAAACCGCCTTGGGAAGAGTTCGAGCCCTCCATTTGGTTTTTCCAAGAAAAATTAGGATGATTCCTCTAACCGGGATTGTAATGGTTACCATAAGGATTGTTCCCTTGGTTCACAAATGTTGCATTAACTTGCTCAATGGGTTCATTTTGAATTTGTCCATGAGGACAATTAGAAGTAGAATGAAGAACACTAGAACAAGTCATACATGATTCATTTTGAGCTCTAGGAGAATGGTTAGGAAAGGAAGACACTTGATTCGCCAAGTTTTGATTGATCAATTGATCAAACTTTTGAGATAAAGACTTCATCTCGACGGTTATATCATTTGAGTGGTCAACTTGATGCAAGCCAACATTCTTCCTACCTTGAGAATTTCTACCATTCCTAGATGACAATGTTCTATGCAAAGAGTTTTCACTCATGCTCTCATAAAGACGCCACACGTCTTCCTCTTGCCGGTCTATATAAGAACCTCCCATTGAAGCATCAACCATGCCTTTATAATTGTCCGATAAGCTTTCAAAGAAGAATTGGACCAATTGCCATTTAGGCATGTCATGGTGAGGACACTTCCTAAGCAATTCATTGAAGTGTTCCCATGCCTCGTGGAAAGTTTCTCCCTCCCCATGTGTGAATTCTCTAATGGCGATTCTCATAGCATTGGTCTTCGAAACCGGATAGTACTTTTTCAAAAATTCTTGTTGCATTTTTGCCTAAGAAGTTATAGAAAAGGCCTAAGGTTATTAAACCAATACTTCACCTTATCTTTAAGGGTGAATGGAAAAAGTTTCAGCCTTAAAACTTCTTCCGGCATGTCCGTGTATCGAACGGTAGAACAAACTTCAAGAAACTCATCCAAATGCTTGTAAGGTTCTTCACTAGGAAGTCCATGAAAGTTAGGTAGCATTTGGATAGTTTGTGCTTTAATCTCATAATGATGTGCTCTAAATGATGGCAATTGAATGCATGTGGGTGCATTATACTCATTAGGCACACAGCGATCTCTCAATGCGAGTGGTGGATTAGCAACTTGAGGTGCAACATGGACACCTTGGTTATATTGAGCTTGATTAATGATGGGGGGTTGTGGTGCATACATTGGCCTTGGAATTCCTATTGGAATTTGGCCTTGTTGTTGAGGAGGTTGATGAATGTATGGCCTAGGCATGCCTAATGGAACTTGCATATTATCATTTTGCACATTAGGGTGAAGGATGCCTTGTTGGTCTATGTGACCAAGGTTTTCAACATGATCATTATTGAGAGCGTCCATTGGTAGATTGGTTCTATGTGAGCTTCCTCTTCCCCTTGGATTCCTAATAGTGGATTCTAAATGCAAATCAAGAGGGACAAGAGTAGGTCTCAATGAACGACGACTATGCATGCACAATGCAACACGAATAAGCAACTTTCTCAACAATGCAATTAAACTTCACAACCACAATTTTCAAATGCAATGTATGTCAAATAAATGCCTCCACGTGGGCCCCCGATTTAACTAAGGAGATTGAGTAAGAAGGTCTCGCAATAATCCTTTAGCACTTCAACTCCAAAATTAAAAGCTTAGCTTAGCAATTTTACTTAGCAATCTTTCATTTTAAGCATTTTTCCTTTGCTTTGCTTTGCTTTGCTCCTTAGCTTGGAAGTTCTTTGCTAGCTCCTTGCTCAATGCACCTTGTTAATGAAGAACAAACTTAATAAGTAATCAATAAAAAAAAACAGGAAATAAAAAGAAAGTAAAGACACGATCAAAAGAGTACTAATCCTGATTGAATTTCACAATTCGACGTTGCCAATTTAAAATCCCCGGCAACGGCGCCAAAAACTGACCGGGTTCCTCTTTTACAAGGGTCGTGATACCAAGTCAAGCTTGAAGAGTTGTGTGTGAATTTAGGAGGTGGCCAAGTTTTACATTTATAGAAAGCCACTACTACCTTTCTCTATATAAAATATAGATAGGGCGAGTAGGGATCGTCCCAAGGGATTTGATGGTGTATCGAATTTGATGGTGTATCGAATTGTGAAACTGTGGTAATTAGGGTTAGTAGGTCGAATGATCACACAATTGTTGATTGATTGGTTGATTATACTAAATTGAATTCAACTAAATAAAATAATATGAGGTAAACAAGAGAGAGAGAGGTCTTGGGGTGTAGAGATCACCACCAAGCAATACTTTTCTATACTACTAACAAGTGATCAATTGAGGGCAATGGATGTGTTGCAATATGATAAGGGTGTGTGTGCATTAGGTTGATTCAATTGGCAAGGATGACAAATCAAGCAAGTATTGTCTAAACATCATGTGAAGAGCACAGTATATCTAAATAATAGAGCAAATATTGTCTAGACAACATGGGGGTAGCACAATAGATCAAAACAAGTCATTAATCCTTCATTAAGCTCACAATCCACATGCAACACAATGTTAGAGGAATATGCCATTTGGACTCACAAGCATGGAACATCAAACATCAAGAGTAGATTGTCCTCCCATCTAACATTATACTACCACTACACTAAATCTACACTACTAGCATGAAAATAAAGCTATCTAGACTAGGGGAGAGGCACAAACCATCAAGAATGGGCATAAACCATCAAATGAACCAAAATAGCATTCATTAAGCATATCATCTTGATAATCTCTAGATCTATAGCATCAATACACATAGACATGCATCAAAAACACTAAATCTAGAGATAAGCACATGAATATCCTACTCTAGCATACATAGACATATGGGTAGAATAGAATAGTCAATTTGAAGCATTAAACCATACAAACCATGAAATAATCAAGATTTATATATACATGAATATCAAGATGTATCATACAACACTAATCCCTCAATAATACACAAGATTAGAGTATAGAAAGCATGCTTGGGGCTAACTCTAGCCCGAAGAAGATGTCTAGCCACTCATGGTAATGATAATCCAATCCTCAAGGCTAACTCCATGGCTGCTCCTTGTTGGTGAAGATCTCCTCCAATGGTTGCTCTAGCTTCCTCCCTTCTTCCTCTCCAAGAATAGCCTCCAAAAATGATTTTCAATGTGTGACAAGAGACTCTAGACTCCTCTCCAAAAAGTGTATCATATTCCTTATATAGGTAGGTCAAATACACCCTATGATGAGCTGTGGCCGTGCAAGGCATATTCTCCAATGATTGGGTGAAGGACGGAATAAATGAGCTGGACTTTAACTTTTTCTCGCTAGAGGAAGTTCGATCGATCGAACCTCAACTTAGATCGATCGAACCTTAACTTGGATCGATCGAAGATGGGTTCGATCGATCGAACTGCATCTTGGATCGATCGAAGTGGTCTGACTCCTCCGGATAAGGACAAGGCTGAGATATTTCGAAGATATTTATGGGGAAAAGGACAAAAGTGGTTGGTAGGCGTACAGCTGTGGATAAGATCAATCATTTGAATAGGACAAAATAGGGTTCGATCGATCGAAGGTGATGTTGGATCGATCGAACTTGGAATTTTAGCAAAGGCCAAGGTTGGATCTATCGAGAAGTACTGTGATCGATCATAGATGTTCGATCGATCGAACTTTTCAGCTGCACAACTTTGATTCCTTTTTGCTCCTTTCTTTCTCCACTTTGCTCCCTCCTTTGGTTTATCTCAGGATTGCTTCAATTAAGCTCTTATTTGGCTGAGTTAGCTTAATTTTGGGATTAGTGCCTGAAAATATAAATAACACGTAATAAGTCTAAAACAGCAAAGTAAGATAGATAAAGGTACTAGAATGCTTAAGCTTAACGGGTTTAAATGCGCACTTTTCGGTGCTCATCAGCACCTTATCCGCATTACTCTTGAGACACTATCGACAGCCTCTCAGTGCCCACATACCTATCTTCTAGGCATTGATTACCCGACTCTACAGAGGCAATCATTTGCAGATATGGCCACAGCTCTTCATAGCACCATCACTACCACCGACATTTATACCACTCAGACCTACTTGCCTAACTACATGTGGTTCTTTGATTCGGTTTTATACCGAAATGTATATATGGCTGGGCACAAGACCCAGCAGCGGGCAGATTTCCTTACAGCTTTATATGTCATTGATACAGGGCGTTGGTTTTTAGTTCCTACACTCTACTGGAGTGTTATGATGAAGCTATATGACGAGTTCATCAGTAAGAGTGACCCGCAATGGCCCAAGTTCTTCCCTTATGCTCACCTGATTACACAGATCCTCTGGGACCAATATTACCCATTTGACCCAGAGGAGGTACCCAAGCCTAGTGCTTGCCATTATAGACAGAAAGACTGGAATAAGAGCTATAATGCTCTTATCAAGAGTTTAGAGATTGAGGCAGCCTAGGCAGCGGAGGATGCAGAGGCGGAGGAAGAGGCAGCAATAGCAGCAGCGGAAGTTGGTATCGACTTGGAGTAGGAGCCTCCAGTGGGATCACTACACCCTTCTCAAGAGCAGAGTCACTACTCCCTGAGCCAGGACGAGCATCAGTCTTCTGATGACTCCAGATTGCACGTTGGGATGATCCATTCATTCCTGAAGCTCAGGCTCAGTCATACACGCGAGATGAGCATTTTCAGGCATTACAGGACGCAGTCTTTTCTCTTAGGGCAGATATGGCCACCCTTTGCACAGATGTCATGACAGCGCTGCGAGACATATAGAGCCAGATTCTGGGTTCATGCCCTACCAGACCGTCATCCTCTACTTAACTTCTCTTTTTATCTCATCTTTATACTTATATTTTTAGATTGCTACTTTGATACTATTATTCCAATTTTGCGGCCAGTCTGTTGGCCTATTTACTGTGATGTATATTATACTTTCTTTGTTTTTGTATATTTTGGATGTTTTGATCTTATGTTGATATATCTGTTTATGTTGACTCCATTATCAGGTGCATTACAGTGACTTCAGTGGAAGAGTGTAGCCTATATTTTTCAAGACCATCCTTATTCCTCTCTCTCTTTCATTTACTATCCTACTTACATAGACATATCCACTATACACCATTATTTATCCCATTTTGTTATTTGATGAGAGTTTATCCCAGTGCCATCTTTTCAGGACCACAGTTAATCCAAAGTTTGGGGGGGTTATACCACCCACTTTGGATACTTGTGTCCCGACTATTCATTGCCATAGCTACACTGGTATACTCTATCCTCTTTCTTTTGTTCTCATTGCACATTAAGGACATTGTGCAGTTTAAGTTTGGGGGTAATGTGTGTTCTTTACATTCAATTCAAGATTTTTAATATGCCTTGTGTATTTGAGAGATTTACTATGATTGGTCCATGTTAGCTATGATTTTGATCTTTTGAGGACTATATTTCTTAGAATTTAAAAATTGTTTGACTTGAGAGTCCAATACTCCTTGTATGTCTTGAGGATGCCATTTAGGAGTAAATTTTTCAAAAGATTGATATCTTACTTGCATTTGTGGTCCACATCATCTTATTTTGTGATTGTTTTGAGATTCATTCTAGGATTCTATACTAGTATAGGCGCATACTAGCATTCATTTATGGGGTACATGTTTTGTTGATTCTTAATTTCGTTATATCCCAATTATGCTAGTAGTGCATTGAAAGCTTTTATTCTTGATAAAGGTGGATAACAAACCCTTTTCACTAAGTAGCTAGGATTCTAGCCTCATCAAGCACTGAATTTCTCACGCCAAAAGGTGGAGGGCCCAAACTCTAGGTTAACCAAAAAAAAAAAAAAAAAGTTGCAAAAAGCAAATAAAAAAAGTGAAAACTTCTCCCAAAAGGTGAGAAGTAGGAAATGATTAGATGGAGATTATTTTAATTTATAGCCTAGTTGATTTAAGCTTGTAAGTCCTTAGGGGAGTTTAAACACTAAATGCCCTAAAATTGTCCAGTTTGGGAGTCATTGACCTAATGCTTGACCTCATGGATCACTGAAAAGCTTAATAAATTAACACATTGCATTATGCTTCCATCTTTGATCCTTAAGGTTAGAAAAAAAAAAAAAAATTTCAAGTGAAAAGAATAAGCGCACCTAGTTGAAAAAAACTTTAATAAAAGGTCCATTCTTTGTCTTGATGATCGGTACTAGATTTGTGTGCTAGTTTAAGGCCAGATGTGATCATTTCTTTAGTTGGCTTAGATATCAACATATTTGATGCCGGTTCACTTAAAAAGGATTCTAGAATTGTTTTGATTTGCATGATCATTGTCTTGATGTGTGGAGGACCATACTTGCTTGCTTGAAGTTGAAATTTTGGGAGATTGCTTGGAAATGGTTAAAAAATTACATACTTGAGGTAACTTTTTCCCGATGCTTGTTTGGAATATTGGTGCCTCTTTAGTGAGAAAGAGCTTAATATTTATGGGTAACATTTTTAGAAACCCTCACGAGACTTCACTCGTCCACTAGGGATAACCTAGGGGTTTAAAAGGCTTGTTGCATATGCTAGATGCAGTCGTGCTCCCTACGAAAGTGGCATTATCCATTTATTGCTTTCTAGTTCATTTTTTTATAGTTGTTAGTTTATTGTTTTTTGGTTGCAGTTCATTGTTAGGGACTAGCAATATTTAAGTTTGGGGGTATGATAAGCGTTGAAAAGTGCACATTTAAACTCCTTAATCTTGAATGTTCTAGAACCTTATTCTATCTTATTTTTTCGTTTTAGTCTAATTTCATGTTATTTTCCTTTTCAAGCACTTATCCCTAAAATAAGTCAATTTAGCTAAATTAGAGCATTAAAAGAAACAATCTCAAGCCTAGTGGAAGAAAGGAGTAAAATGGAAGTAAAGTGGTGAAAAAGCCCCCTCTGATCGATCGGACCAAGCTATGATCGATCACACTGTGATTGTTCCAACCGTGCCATGATGGATCAAGCCCTTTATCCTTATCCTCAAGAAAATTTCTTATTCAATCGATCCAACCTTTTCTCCGATCGATCAAACCCTTTTAATCTTATCCTTACTAACCACTTTTGTCATTTTCCCAAAAATATCTCAGCCTAATCCTTATCCAAAAAGTGCGCCACCATGGTTCGATTAATCAGAGCAACCATGTAATCGATCGAATTGCCTCAAATTACGTGAAAAATAGATTTCAAGTCAAATTAAAGGTGTGCTCGTGGTGCAATCATTTCGAGGTCCTAGTGCACAAGGAATGACCATTGGGTGTGACATTTGAGCTACCTATGTAAGGATTTTGGCCATTTTTAGTCGGGGGTTAGTTAGAGAGAGATTTGGCTAGAGATTAGAGAGAGAAACATACAATTTGGAAAAGTTCTTACACTCATCTAGGGTTTCTACCAAAAGCACAAGAAGAGGAGAATGAATTCTACCATGGAGATCGATAACCCTTGAGGGTTGGATGACAACATCAATGAGTGGCTAAACCATTCTCTTGGGGCTAGAGATAGCCCTAAGCATGCCTCCTAGACTTTAATGTTTTGTAATTAACAGGGATTTATGTTATAACTCATGTCTTGACCTCTTATATATATATATAAATCTTGTTTCTATATGATTTGTGTAGTTTAATATTTCCAATTGATCATTTAATTTTATACATATGTCTATGTATATCAGAATGAATGTTCATGGATTTTTCTCTAGATTTTGTGACATTGATGCATGTCTATGTGTGTTGATATTATGAATCTAGTGATGGTCAAGGCATGGTGCTTCAATGGATTACTCTTGTGGTTTATTTGATGGTTCATACTTCTTTCTTGATGGATTGTGCCACCTCCTTAATTTAATTAGTTTACTTTTCATGTCATTAGCTTAGTTATAGTGTAATTGTTTTAATTTCCTAGATAGATAGACAATCCATTCTTGTTGTTTTATGTTCCATGCTTATCAATACAAATAGTATATTTCTCTAACTTATAGAGTGTGTATTAATTGTGAGCTTATGAAAGGATTAATGGCTTAATTTGATATGTTGTGCTATTTACTAGATTGACTAGACAATGTATGCTTACTTGGTCATCCATGTTTAATATTTCAATTAATGGCACACATTTTCATTTACATTACACAATCCCCCTAATCTATCAAATATTGGATGTCTAGGAAGGTAATGCTTAGTGGTGAACTCTATGTCCCAAGACTCCTCTATCATTCTCTATATCTCATTTGCTTTAGTTGTTTTACATTGCATTACTTTAGTTTAAACTGTAGTATAATTCAATCAACAAACTCTTTTTTGATCATTCGACCTACTAATCCAACATTACTTCCAAAATACCCTTCCTTTCCCCTGGGAAGATCCCTACTCACTCTTGCTATATTAATAGTTAGTAGTGGTAGTGGCATTTTATAAATTCAAACTTAGCCACATTTTCATCACACTAATTTGGTGCACCCTATGACACACACCACTCCTTGAGGTGTGTGCACAAAATAATACAACACTCTTTGATTTTAGAAAATACTTAGTGCAAAGTGGTCACCATAGTTTACATTTATAAACCGCTAGACACTTATACTATGTAATATGAAGTGAGAAGGGATCGTACCCAAGAGACCTTTGGCTTGGATTTAAACTTTGACAATTGGTTTTAACAAGTGATTACTAAGAGAGAGAGAGAGCAAAAGAGAGAAAGATAAAGAAAAAAATAGATTGTTGGTTGATTAAAGCTAAGGTGCACTTGAATTAAAATGCAATTAAAATAAACTATGTTAGAAATAGGAATTAAAGAAGTAAAAGAGAGAAGTGTTAGGGTTTATTGAAATCACTACTAAGCTTATGCAATTAACCACTTGCTTTCCATTAATGGGGAAAACATTGTTGCAATTTAAATGTAGCTACAATCATTGACACAATTTGCATATGTAAGCATGATTATCCAATTCACTTGAAATACATTGCCTACTTAACCAATAAGTAAACTAAGTGTAGAACAACACACCGATCTTGAGGCTTAACCTATCTCACCAATCCACAAATGCATCCAATGAGAGCACAAATCAATGGGATAACACAAATTTCAATCATGATGATAGATTGATTAATCAAGTGTAGATTGTTTACCTAATAACAAGTAAACTAGGGTGTAGTACAACCTATTAAGACAAAACTATAACCAATCAAATCCATTGACCATTTGCATTTAATCCACAATCAAGAAGATGATACAAATTGCATATAATAAGTGTGGAATATCAATTTCAAGTATGTATTGTCTAATGATAGTACAACCCATCAAGAATAAAGCATTGCATCCATTAAATACCATGCCATGGCCTTCAAGTATAATCCTCAATTAATAACACGTAGACATGAAATTAACATAGAGAATTACTGAAAGAATTAATCTTTAACATCTAATCATGAGTATAAACCCTAGATTAATCACATATAGACATATAACCAAAATAGAGAAATAATGGAAGGATTAATCAACACAAATCTTGGAACATCCAAGTATGAAATCAAAAGACTACAACATCGACTACAACAATATATTAATCTCCTCAAAGATAGAAGTTGCAAAGGTTTATATATACACAAACTTAGGGCTCAACCAAGCCCTAAGTGAAGAGCTAACCCATGGTGGTCAAGGTGTCAACAAGCTCCTCCTCCGAGCATGGAACCATCATTATCTTCTTCTTTTTCTTCTTCTCCCTTAAAGCTCTATAGATTAAGAGTAGGTAGATGTTCTTAAAACCCTTGTGCCTCTACTCTTCTCTTCTTTGATGCTCAAGAAAGATGAGTGTGTAGATGTTCTTGAAACCCTTGTGCCTCCACTCTTCTCTTTTTTTCTATCCCTAATCTCCTCCTCTTTTTCTCTTTCTTCTAACCCTAATCTCTAACATTAGAGAGAGAACTTATTACGATTTAAAAAGCTAAAAAATGAAAGATTGAATAATAATAAAAGATCATGGTTATAATAGTTCATTTAGCTTTTGTATAAGCTTTTGGAGGCCACAATAAGTCAAAAAATGAGCCCAAAACAGGTGAATCCCGTAGCCAAAAAATGATAAGTGATTGTTACCAGTGAGGTTGACATCCGGACCCAGATTTTGGGGTCCGGACGCAGTGCATCATAATCTTCTATCCAGACGCGGATGTTGGCGTCCGGACGCAGTGCATTTCTTGGCTTGTGTCCGGACGTGGATTTTGGCATCCAGACGTAATGCATTTCTCTGGCACTTTTCTACTTCCTTCTGAATTTGTCCTAATGTGTTTTGAAACTTTCTGCTTGTCTTTAGAAATGCGTAATGAACTGATTTAAACCCGTTTGAACTTTATTGCCCTGAAATAGACATAAACATAAATTAGGACTAAAACATGAAAGTAAGATAGATGCAAAGACTGAAATACCCTAGCTTAGGTATTAAAATGTGCAATATTTAAGTACTTATCATGCCCCCAAACTTAGATATTGCTATTCCCTAGTGATGAACTATAGTATGAAAATGAAACAAACATATATACAACTATGAACTAATAAAACAAATAAAGATAACATCACTTTTGTAAGGATCACGATTGCATTTAGCATATGCAACAAGCCTTTTAAAACCCTAGGTTACCCTTAGTGGACGAGTGAATTCTCGTGAGGTTTCCAGAAATGGAACCCATAAACATTAGCAGCTCTTTCTTACTTGAGAAGCAATGACATATATCAAACAAGTGTTGAAAGTAGACTACTTCAAGTGTGTAAACTATTCTCAACATTTCAACATCATATAAGCAAATATGGTCTTCACACATCAAACAAGATAATCATTCAAATTAAATCAATTCTACCATCCTTTTTGAGTGAACCAGCATCAAAATATGTTGTTATCTTAGCAAATCAATGAAATAATCATAGCTTTACCCTCAAACTAGCACACAAATATAGTATATATCATCAAGACATTGAATGAATCTTGTTATTCAATTTACTTGTAGCACGCTTTTTTATTTTATTTTATTTTATTTTTTTTTATTTTTATGGCACCTAAGATAAGAGTATAGTGCAATGCAGTAATCTTTTAAGCTTTCTAGAAGACTCATTTTAACAAGCGTTAAGTCAATGACTCCCAAACCGAACAACTTTAAGGTAATAGGTGTAAATACACCCCTAAGGACTTACAAGCTTAAATCAACTAGGCTACAAATCAAAATAACTCTCATCCTATCATTTCCCACTTTCCCACATTGGTGAGAAGCACTCACTTTTCTTTTTCTTTTTCTTTTTTTCCTTTTCTTTTCTTTCTCTTTATCTTTCCCTTGTTTTTTTGTGATGGCCCTCCACTTTCATGCGAGAGTTCAGTGCTTAATGAGGCATGAATCCTAATTACTTCGTAAAGGATTTGTTATTTAGCATGCAAGGTCATTTGTCAAGAATGAAAGCTTTCAAAGTCTACTAGCTCAATTGGGATATAACCAAAATATTAATCAACTAAGCATGTACCCTACAAATTGAATGCTAGTGTGCACAAGGGCAAGTCTAGAATTCTAGAATCAACTCTTAAAGCATTTTTAACAAGCATAATGATGTGGACCACAAAAGTAAGCATAATATCAAAAATTAAAAATTTACCCCTAAATGGCATCCAAGAGCATACAAGAAGTATTAAACTCTAACAACTTGCCAATCTAAGGAAACTATGTTTCAAAAGTTAAAAATAATGGCCAAATAGATACCAAATCTCAATCAGGCAATTAAAGCTCAACTTTAAGTAGAATGAATCAAGCCACCATACCCCCAAACTTAAACCGCACATTGTCCTTAATGTGCAATGAGAACAATAAAAAAAATGGAAAGAGTGTACCATGGTGGCAAAAGTCTATGAAGCCCAACAATGATCCATTATGAAAGAAGTCTCCCCCAAACGTGGATTCAAAAACCTACTTGAATAGCCACACTAGCAACTCACATCCAATATCAAAATAGGATAAGAATAAACAACTCACACACTCTAAGGCAATATGAAACAATGAAAGAGATAAGATGAGATCATGCCCTATATAATACATGAAAGTATGTATGACTACACATAAGGGCACAATGGTGAAAAGTTTTTATGTTTTCTTTTTATGAAAGCAATGTATAAACAAAACGAAAGAAACAAAATAAAAGAAAAATAAAGAATAAAATGTATGAACAAAATGCAAATGAAAATAAAGAAACCAAAATGTAATAGACAATATGCACAATGATAGGAAAATAAAGAAATGAAAATGTAAGAAAAGATACAAGAAAAATGAAAAATGAAAGTAAAGCATTTTGTTTTTTGTTTTTTTTTTTAATTACAAAAAAGTATGTACAAGCAGAATAACAATTCAAAGAAATGAAAATGCAAATGAAAAACAAAAAGAAATGAGGGAGAAATAAAGTTGTGAAACTCTACGAAAAATACCAGTGTTTAACGTCTCTAGCAAGACGTTGGGTTGACGTACTAGTCAAACGAATCAAAGACTGGATATAAGACATCCTCATTAGTCCGTTTGTCTATTTTCCAAAGTGGATCCTCTCTCACAATAATGTAATTATTCTCCAAAAGAATGACTTGAAAAGAAATGATGTAAGATGCAATTTGTTTCTTTTCATCCATGGTCTTGAAAATGAAATCAATAATGGGCGGCCTTGCATTTGGCAAGGCAATGTCTTTCAAAGACTCAATTGAATTATTAGGAAATGCACTCTTTTCATGCCTTTTCTCTTCCTCAATGATCACCATCTCTTCACTTTCCAAGTTAGCTATGGAGTTTATTAGAGAGTTCACTTCTTATGTGGAGCTTTCAATGTCAAAACCATATCCTTCATACATTTTCAAAAGGCATGCCTCAAGAGGGTCGTTGAAGATAATAAAAGGAAGGTTCTATTTTACAAGTTCCTCATTTTCCTCTCTTACCTCTTTAGTGGTCAACAACTCCCCACTCTCTAAGGTATCAATGGCTACATGCTCAAGATTACAAGAAATGTCCTCATAATTCATTTTATGCTGTATTGGATTAGTCACTAGCTTACTTGTCTCACCCTCTTCTATTATCATATTTTTCTCACTTTGGTTAGTCATTAATTGACTTGCCTCTTCTTCTTCTTCCTCTTCCACTTGACGAGAAAGAGTACTTACAATTTCCTTAACTTAAGTTTCTAGTATGGCTAGCCTATGGGAATGAGAATGAATAAGTTGTCTCCTTTCATTAAGTTCATCAACTAGAGCTAACATTTTATTTTCAAATCCGGGAGAGTAAGGTGATGGAGATGGTTCTTCATAAAATGGAGGGGGAAGGTAATAGTCATAAGATGGATCATAAGAGTAAACAAGTCCATTATTTGATAATGATTCATGAAATGCATTGGACTCACACTCTTAAGGATCATGATATGATGGAGTGTCATAAGGATAGTGGGTAAAATTTTCCCCCAAACTTGGATCAAACAAAGGTTCCATTCACATTCACAATCCAAAAACAAAATAAATAAATGAATAAATAAATGCTTCCACAAAGGCCGATGCCTTCAACTAGAAGGTATGTTTGAACTTAAAATAAAGTAATATAATGAGCCTCAACAAAGGCTATCTCAAGCATATAAAGAAGTGAGCAATTAAGCTACAAGAGTTCTAAGAATTGCTCACAAAGGTCCTTAAGCAACTTCAAAATCCAATGATAACTTTAAGCTCCAATGATTGCTTTAATCTCTAATGTTCGCCTTTCTTGTAGTCAAGTACCTAATTGAACAAATAGTAGTTAGAATAATAGAATAATGGACCAAAAAAAAAATGGAATGAATATACAAATAATCAAACGAAAACCAATATCTAATTTATCTCCAATTAAACCAAATGATCCCCGGCAACGATGCCAAAATTATGATGCTTCTTGAGGTGTGTGCACAAAATAATGTAACACTCTTTGATTTTAGAAAATACTTAGTGCAAAGCGGGCATCATAGTTTACATTTATAAACCGCTAGATACTTATACTATGTAGTATGAAGTGAGAAGGGATCGTAGCCAAGAGACCTTTGGCTTGGATTTAAACTTCGACAATTGGTTTTAACAAGTGATTACTAAGAGAGAGAGAGAGAGAGAGAGAAAGAGAGAGAGAGTGTGAGAGAAAGAGAGATTGTAGGTTGATTAAAGCTAAGTTGCACTTAAATTAAATTGTAATTAAAATTAACTACGTTAGAGAAGAAAAAGAGAGAAGTCTTAGGGTTTATTGGAATCACCACTAAGTTCATGCAATTAACCACTTGCTTTCCATTAATGAGGAGAACATTGTTGCAATTTAAATGTAGCTACAAACATTGGCACAATTTGCATATGTAAGCATGATCATCCAATTCATTTGAAATACATTGCCTAGTTAACCAACAAGTAAACTAAGTGTAGAACAGCACACCAATCTTGAGGCTTCACCAATCTCACCAATCCACAAATGCATCCAATGAGAGCACACATCAATGGGATAACAAAAATTTCAATCATGATGATGGATTGATTAATCAAGTGTAGATTCTCTACCTAATGACAAGTAAACTAGAGTGTTGTACGACTTATCAAGACAAAACCATAACCAATCAAATCCATTGACCATTTACATTTAATCCACAATCAATAAGACGATACAAATTGCATATAATAAGTGTGGAATATCAATTTCAAGTATAAATTGTCTAACCATAGTACAACCCATCAAGAATAAAGCATAGACCATCAAACTAGTTAATAATTGCATGCATTAAATACCATATCATGGCCTTTAAGTATAATCCTCCATTAATAACACATAAACATGAAATTAACATAAAGAATTACTGAAAGAATTAATCTTTAACATCTAATCATGAGTATAAACCCTTGATTAATCACACATAGACATGCAAGTAAAATAGAGAAATAATGGAAGGATTAATCAACACAAATCTTGGAACATCCATGTATGAAATCATAAGACCACAACATCAACTATAACAACATATTAATCTCCCCAAAAATAGAAGTTGCAAAGGTTTAGATATACACAAACTTAGGGCTCAACCAAGCCCTAAGTGAAGAGCTAGCCCATGGTGGTAGAGGTGGTTAAGGTGTCAACAAGCTCCTTCTCCAAGCATGGAATCATCATCATCATTATCATCTTCTTCTTTTTCCTTGAAGCTTTTGAGATGAACAGTGGGTAGATGTTCTTGAAACCCTTGTGCCTCCACTCTTCTCTTTTTTAATGCTCAAGGGAGATGAGTGTGTAGATGTTATTGAAACCCTTGTGTCTCCACTCTTCTCTTTTTTTCTAACCCTAATCTCCTCCTCTTTTTCTCATTCTTCAAACCCTAATCTCTAACTCTAGACAGAGAACTTATTACGATTTAAAAAACTAAAATATAAAAGATTGAATAATAATAAAAGATCATGGTTGTGATACTCCCGGATATCCGAATGTGGGTTGGCCAGGCCCACGCCCGAACGCCCGTGGATATCAAAAACAAATCGGCAATAAACGAACACAGATTACAAAAGAATAAAGAAGAATAAATAAAATGCTGAAAAGAAACTAAATGATAATTCAATGATAAAACTTCAGAATAAATTTATATTAATTAATAAACTCTTATGATACAATTGATCCTCCAAAAATATACAACTCGGGAATCCATACCAGGTGGACCCCTAGATAATCCCATCTGAACAAGTGACATCAATAACTGTCTACATCAGAAAACTGAAACGTAAAAGAAACTCCTATGTAGAAAATCCGGAAGAGTGAAGTAGACTAATCCCTGCTCAGCATGAACAACCTCTACTCCTGATGAACACCTGAAAAATAATGATGGGTCAGACCCACAAACAAGTTCTACTCTACTACAGTCCAAGCAGAGATTTGATACATGTATACATCCTAGTTAATCCAACAATAACTAGTAGTCTGTATATATATAAATATATACACACTAAAGGAACCTCACTAAACTATAGGGTTGTCTCAACCTGAATAGTAGGTAACATGCAAAACGCACATATAATGGGTATGAGTGCCTAAACCTACCAGGGTACACAACTACACTATATCTAGCTACACATCCCTAGCGATATACGCGCCCTAACCACTGATCCTGAGACTCAAATTCATATCATGGCACCATACTTATATATATATATATAATCTAGAAACCATCCTATCTAGTATAATCCTCCATAAGTCATTCAACTTGTTCAGCTGACCTGACTTGAATATAAGTAGGACTTAACATTTTAGTTAATCCATTCCCTTATATAATAAATTAATCTTTCATAAGTCATTCAACTTGTTTAGCTGACCTGAGTTGAATATAAGTAGGACTTAACATTTTAGTTAATCCATTCCCTTATATAAAATAGGTAGGACTTAATTGATAAGTTAATCCATCCCTAAAATGCCACCGTCCCATATTGGTGCATTAAACCACACAATCCAACAATTGATGTAACGATTAAGGAAATACATCAAACAATCCAGAAATAACTATGATAATATGATATCAAGTTATCGCAAAATAGGAATGACTTATTATTTATTTAAGTTTCCTATATCATATGTCCTACACAAACTGAATCTTATACATGATGATATATTATTATACCGTCAAATAAGCATTCTCCATATCCAATTCATCCTACACATTTAATCTCAATTGCTAAAACATTTTAAAAGACTAAATCCATTCATTTGTTTAAAACATTCAAAATAGCAAGTATCATTATGATTGAGTCTATTTAAATTTATTTAAACCCAAACCAAGTTCCTATTTAAAGTTCAGGAATCCTAGGTATGTTTCTACGTTCCATCATTACACGATATGAAAAAGACATAATTTAAACATGTAAAAATGCACACTAGAAATTAAATCAAAATCATGCATTTTTCAATTCATAACACAAGAACAGATGTGAACCAAATACATAAAACCTATGTTCTAATCCAATTAAACATGCATAATTATTTAATTTTATGTGTTTAATAAATCCTGGAATTTTCTAGGCATGTACAGAAACACGAATCAAAGGGAAAGAGATAGAAGAAGAACTTGTCTTAAACTTTCGGATCAAAAGTTAAACTCCTTCTTCCATGATCTTCTCTCTACATGGTTTTTCTCCTTCTTCCTTCCTTTTCCTCCTTCCCTCTCTAACTTTTTCTCTCTCTAGAATATAAAATCACGTACTATATTTTTGAATCCTCCTACAAACTTATACTTATGTATATATAGGCTAAAGAAAATTAACCCTAATCCTAATTTCATTCCAAGTCAATTTAATAAAGAAAAATTAAAATTAAAATATAAAAAGGTAACGTAAAATATGTTACGTATATAATTTATGTATATCCTTATTAAATAAATAAATTATATATATCCCATTATTTATTAACAGATTATCTAATAATATTTAAGTTACCATAATATTAAAAGGTAACCTAAAACATGATACGAATATAATTTATGTATATCCTTATTAAATAAATAAATTATATACATCCTATTATTTATTAGTAGATTATTTAATAATACTTAAGTTACCATAATATTATAAGGTAACCTAAAACATAACACGTATCAAATCTATGTATATTTTTATTATTTAAATATAAAACATATACATCAGATTAAATATTACTGCCCAAGTTACCATAAAAGTCATTAATAAATTACTTTCCCTTTTATATATATTAAAAAATGTAAGTAAAATATGTTACGTATATAATTTATGTATATCTTTATTAAATAAATAAATTATACACATCCCATTATTTATTAATGGATTATCCAATAATACTTAAGTTACCATAATATTATAAAGTAACTTAAAACATAACACGTATCAAATCTATGTATATCTTTATTATTTAAATATAAAACATATACATCAGATTAAATATTACTATCTAACTTACCATAAAAGTAATTAATAAATTACTTTCCCTTTTATATATGTATATAATATATATATATATATACATACACACTTACCCATGGATAATAATCCATACCCATCGAACCTCCTATCCAAGTAGTCCATGGGACCTAATTGGTTGGCCCATTACTACTAACCAAAACCATAAAAGAAAAATAAAAGAAAATAAAAAAATAAAAGAAAATATTTAATTTATAATTAATCAAAATACCATTTAAGTATATAATCTAATTAAACAATTAACACATAGACAAATACAAATAACACGTAGTCACATAATCAAATAATCAAGTAATACCTAATTCAATTAAACACATAAGTAATTTGTCAAATAATCAATTAAGTAATTAAAAATACAATTAAAACAAATAAATAAATAGTTAGACCGTCCTTTTAAAATTATGGGTATTACAATTGTTACAATGGTTCATTTAGTATTTATACAAGCCTTTGGAGGCCACAATAGGTCAGAAAATAAGCCAAAAACAGGTCAATCTCGTAGCCAAAGAATGGTAAGTGATTGCTGCCAGCGAGGTTGACATCCGAACGCGGATTTTGGCTTTCGGATGTAGTGCATCGTAGTCTTGTATCCGGACGCTGATGTTGGCAACCGGGCGCAGTGCATTCCTTGGCTTATGTCCGGACGCGGATTTTGGCGTCCGGACGCAATGCATTTTTCTGACATTTTTCTGCTTCCTTCTGAATTTGTCCTGATGTGTTTTGGAACTTTTTGCTTGTCTTAAAAATGCGGTAATGGACCAATTTAAATCGTGTGAACTTTATTGCCCTAAAATCCACATAAACATAAATTAGGACTAAAACATGAAAGTAAGATAGATGCAAAGACTGAAATACCCTAACTTAGGTGCTGAAATGTGCAACATTTAAGCACTTATCATGCTCCCAAACTTAGATATCGCTAGTCCGTTGCAATGAACTACAGTATGAGAATAAAACAAACATATATACAACTATGAACTAATAAAGCAAATAAAGATAACACCACTTTCGTTGGGATCATGGTTGCATTTATTATATGCAACAAGCTTTGTAAACCCCTAGGTTACCCCTAGTGGATGAGTGAAGTCTCGTGAGGGTTTGCAGAAATGGTACCCATAAACATCAACAGCTCTTTCTTACTTAAGAAGTAACGACACATATCAAACAAGTGTTGAAAGTAGACTACTTCAAGTATGCAAATTTCTGCCATTTCTAAGCTATTCTCAACATTTCAACATCATGTAAGCAAATATGGTCCTCCACACATCAAATAAGCTAATCATGCAAATTAAATCAATTCTATCATCCTTTTTGAGTGAACCGACATCAAAATATGTTGTTATCTTAGCAAATCAATGAAATGATCATAGCCTTACCCACAAACTAGCACACAAATATAGTACCAATCATCAAGACATTGAATGAACCTTGTTATTCAATTTATTTGTAGCATGCTCTCTTTGTTTTTCTTTTTCTTATGGGATCTAAGATAAAAGTATAGTGTAATGTAGTGATCTCTTAAACTTTCTTGAAGGTTTCATTTTAACAAGCGTTAGGTCAATGACTCCCAAACCGGATGGCTTTAGGGTAATAAGTGTAAAGACACCCCTAAGGACTTACAAGCTCAAATCAACTAGGTTACAAATCAAAATAACTCTTATCCTATCATTTCCTACTTTCCTACATTGGTAAGAAGCATTCACCCCTTTTTTTTTTTTTTTTTTTTTTTTTTTTTTTCCTTATTCTTTTTGTGATGGCCCTCCACTTTTCATGTGAAAGTTCGGTGCTTCATGAGGCATGAATCCTGATTAATTCGTAAAGTGTTTGTTATATAGCATGCAAGGTCATTTGTCAAGAATAAAAGCTTTCAAAATCTACTAGCTCAATTGGGATATAACCAAAATATTAATCAACTAAGCATGTATCCCACAAATTGAATACGAGTATGCGCAAGTGCAAGTGTAGAATTCTAGAATCAACTCTCAAAGCATTTTCAATAAGCATGATGATGTGGACCACAAGAGCAAGCAAAATATCAAAAATTAAAAATTTACACCTAAATGGCAATATGAAATTTTTAATTTTTGCTTAAAGCTAAACTTTAAGTAGAATGAATCAATCCACCATACCCCCAAACTTAAACTGCACATTATCTTCAATGTGTAATGAGAACAATGAAAAAAAATGGAAATGATGTGCCGTGGTGGCAAAAGTCTATGAAGCCTGGCAATGATCCATTATGAAAGAGGTCTCCCCCAAATGTGGATTCAAAAACCTACTTGAATGGCCACACTAGCAACTTACATGAAATATCAACATGGGATAAGAATAAATAACTCATACACTCTAAGGCAATATGAAATAATGTAAGAGATAAGATGAGATCAAGTCCTATACTATACATAAAAGTATGCATGACTACACATAAGGGCACAATGGTGAAAAGTTTTTATGTTTTTCTTTTTATGAAAGCAATGTATAGGCAAAATGAAAGAAACAAAATAAAAGAAAAATAAAGAATAAAATATATGAACAAAATGTAAAAGAAAATAAAGAAGCCAAAATGCAATAAACAATATGCACAATGATAGGAAAATAAATAAATGAAAATGCAAGAAAAGATATAAGAAAAATGAAAAATGAATGTAAAACACCTTTTAAAAAATAAAAATTAAAAAATTAAAAAAAACTACAACAAAGTATGTACAAGTAGAATAAAAATGCAAAGAAATGAAAATGCAAATGAAAAGCAAAAAGAAATGAGGGAGAAATAGAGTTGTGAAACTCAATGAAAAATACTAGTGTTTAACATCTCTAGCAAGATGTTGGGTTGACCTACTAGTCAAAAGAATCAAAGACCGGATATGAGACATCATCATTGATCCGTTTGTCTATTTTCCAAAGTGGATCCTCTCTCACATCAATGTAATTATTCTCTAAAAGAATGACTTGAAAAGAAATGATGTAAGATGTAATTTGTTTCCTTTCATCCATGGTCTTAAAAATGAAATCAATAATGGGCGGCCTTGCATTTGGCAAGGCAATGTCTTTCAAAGACTCAATTGAATTATTAGGAAATGCACTCTTTTCATCCCTTTTATCTTCCTCAATGATCACCATCTTTTTACTTTCCAAGTTAGCTATGGAGTTCATTAGAGAGTTCACTTCATATTTGGAGCTTTCAATGTCAAAACCACATCCTTCATACATTTTCAAAAGGCACGCCTCAAGAGGGTCGTTGGAGATAATAAAAGGAAGGTTCTCTTTTACAAGTTCCTCCTTTTCCTCTCCTACCTCTATAGCAGTCAACAACTCTACACTCTCTAAGGTATCAATGGCCTCATGCTTAGGATTACAAAGAATGTCCTCATAATTCATTTTATGCTCTATTGGATTCGTCACTAGCTCACTTGCCTCACCTTCTTCTATTATCATATTTTGCTCACTTTGATTAGTCATTAATTGACTTACCTCTTCTTTCTCTTCCTCTTCCTCTTGACGAGAAAAAATACTTACAATTTCCTCAACTTGAGCTTCTAGCATGGCTAGTCTATGAGAATGAGAATGAATAAGTTGTCTCCTTTCACTAAGTTCATCAACTAGAGCTAACATTTTATCTTCAAATCCGGGAGAGTAAGGTGATGGAGATGGTTCTTCATAAAGTGGTGGGGGAGGGTAGTAGGTCAAGAGGGATCATAAGAGTAAATAAGTCCATTATATGATGATGATTCATGAAATGCATTGGACTCATTCTCATAAGGATCATGATATGATATAGTGTCATAAAGATAATAGGTAAAAATTTTCCCCAAACTTGGATCAAAAAAGGGCTCCATTCACATTCACAATCCAAAAAAAAAAAAAAATAAATAAAATAAAATAAATGCCTCCACACGGGCCAATGCTTTCAACTAGAAAGTATGTTTGGACTTAAAATAAAGTAATATAATGAGCCTTAACAAGGGCTATCTCAAGCACATAAGGAAGTGAACAATTTAGCTACAAGAGTTCCAAGAATTACTCACGAAGGTCCTTAAGCAACTTTAAAATCTAATGATAACTTTAAGCTCTAATGATTGCTTTAATCTCCAATGTTCGCCTTTCTTATAGTCAAGTACCAAATTGAACAAATAGTAGTTAAAATGATAGAAGAATGGACAAAATAAAAATAAAAAAATAGAATGAATATACAAATAATCAAATGAAAACCAATGTCTAATTTATCTCTAATTAAACCAAATGATCCCCGGCAACGACGCCAAAATTATGATGCTCCATGAGGTGTGTGCACAAAATAATGCAACACTATTTGATTTTAGAAAATACTTAGTGCAAAGCAGGCATCATAGTTTACATTTATAAACCGCTAGACACTTATACTATGTAGTATGAAGTGAGAAGGGATTGTACCCAAGAGATCTTTGGCTTAGATTTAAACTTCGACAATTGGTTTTAACTAGTGATTACTAAGAGAGAGAGAGAGAGAGAGAGAGAGAGAGAAAAGAGATTGTTGATTGATTAAAGCTAAAGTGTACTTAAATTAAAATGCAATTAAAATAAACTATGTTAGAGATAGGGGTTTCAGAAGTAAAAAAGAGAAGTCTTAGGGTTTATTGGAATCACCATTAAGCTCATGCAATTAACCATTGGCTTTCCATTAATGGGGAGAACATTATTGCAATTTAAATGTAGCTAAAATCATTGGCACGATTTACATATGTAAACATGATCATCCAATTCATTTGAAATACATTGCCTACCTAACCAACAAGTAAACTAAGTGTAGAACAACACACCAATCTTGAGGCTTAACCTATCTCATGAATCCACAAATGCATCCAATTAGAGCACACATCAATAGGATAACACAAATTTCAATCATGATGATGGATTGATTAATCAAGTGTAGATTGTCTACCTAATAACAAATAAACTAGGGTGTAGTACAACCTATCAAGACAAAACCATAACCAATCAAATCCACTGACCATTTTCATTTAATCCACAATCAAGAAAATGATACAAATTGCATTTAATAAGTGTAGAATATCAATTTCAAGTATGAATTGTCTAATCATAGTACAACCCATCAAGAATAAAACATAGACCATCAAACTAGTTAACAATTGCGTCCATTAAATACCATGTCATGGCCTTCAAGTATAATCCTCAATTAATAACACGTAGACATGAAATTAACATAGAGAATTACTGAAAGAATTAATCTTTAACATCTAATCATGAGTATAAACCCTAGATTAATCACACATAGACATGCAACAAAAATAGAGAAATAATGGAAGGATTAATCAATACAAATCTTGGAACATACAAGTATGAAATCACAAGACCACAATAGCAACTACAACAATATATTTATCTCCCCAAAAATAAAAGTTGCAAAGGTTTAGATATACACAAACTTAGGGCTTAACAAAGCCCTAAGTGAAGAGCTAGCCCACGGTGGTAGAGGTGGTCAAGGTGTCACCAAGCTCCTCCTCCAGGCATAGAACCATCATCATCATCTTCTTCTTCTTCCTTGAAGCTCTTGAGATAAAGAATGGGTAGATGTTCTTGAAACCCTTGTGCCTCTACTTTTCTTCAATACTCAAGAGAGATGAGTGTGTAGATGTTCTTGAAACCCTTGTGCCTCCACTCTTCTCTTTTTTTCTAACCCTAATCTCTTCCTCTTTTCTCCTTCTTCTAACCCTAATCTCTAACTCAAGAGAAAGAACTTATTACGATTTAAAAAACTAAAAAATGAGAGATTGAATAATAATAAAATATCATGGTTACAATGGTTCATTTAGCTTTTATACAAGCCTTTAGAGGCCACAATAGGTCAAAAAATGAACCCAAAATAGGTCAATCCCATAACCAAAAAATTGTAAGTGATTACTGCCAGTGAGGTTGGCGTCCGGACGTAGATTTTGTTGTCCGGACACTGTACATCATAGTCTTGTGTCCGGACGCGGATGTTGGCCTCCAGATGCAGTACATTCCTTGGCTTACGTCCGGACGCAAATTTTGGCGTCCATACGCAATGCATTTTTCTGGCACTTTTCTGCTTCTTTCTGAATTTGTCCTAATGTGTTCTGGAACTTTCGGCTCATCTATAAAAATACGGTAATGGACCGATTTAAACCTGTTTGAACTTTATTGCCCTGAAATACACATAAACATAATTTAGCTAGGACTAAAACATAAAAGTAAGATAGATGCAAAGACTGAAACTGCTGAAATGTGCAACATTTAAGTACTTATCACCCTTGGCTTTTCCAAGAGAAATTGGGATGATTTCTCCACCCGAGATTGTAATGATTGCCATAGGGATTATTCCCTTGACTCACAAATACGGCATTGACTTGTTCATAATGCTCATTATGCATATGTCCATAAGGACAATTGGAAGTAGTATGTAACACACTTGAACATGTCATGCAAAACTCATTAGAATGATGATGATTAGGGGAAGAAGGCACTTGATGAGCCAAATTTTGATTGGTCAAACCTTTGAGTTAAAGACTTCACCTCGATAACTATATCACTAGAATTTTCCACTTGATATAAGCTTAAATTATTCCGTCCTCCTACATTTACATTTCTACCATTTCTAGAGGATAATGATCGATGCATTGAGTTTTCACTCATATTTTCATATAAACGCCACACATCATCTTCATGCTTATTGAAATAAGAACCTCCCATTGAGGCATCAACCATGCCTTTATGGGTATCCGACAAACTTTCATAGAAATGTTAGACAATTTGCCACTTAAAAATGTCATGATGAGGACATTTCCTAAGAAAATCATTCAACCGTTCCCATACCTCATGTAACATCTCCCCATCCCCTTGTGAAAACTCAAGAATTGAAGTTCACATAGCATTGGTTTTGGAAACGGGATAATACTTTCTCAAGAATTCTTGTTGTATTTCCGCCCAAGAAGTTATCGAAAGAGGTCTCAAATTGTTAAACCAATATTTTGCCTTGTCTTTTAGGGTAAATGGAAAGAGTTTCAACCTTAAAACTTCTTCTGGTATGTTCGTATACCTTACGGTGGAACAAACTTCAAGAAATTCATCCAAATGCTTATATGGTTCTTCATTGGTTAGCCCAAAAAAATTGGGAAGCATTTGTATGGTTTGTGGCTTGATTTCATAATGATGTGCTCTAAATTAAGGAAGACGAATGCATATGGGTGCATTGTATTCATTAGGCACATAGTGATCTTTTAAAGCTATGAGAGGATTTGCAATTGGAGGCTCTATGTGAGCTCCATTGTTAGCTTGGACAATAGGTGGTGGAGGTGGCACAAAGAACGGCCTTGGCATTCCAAGTGGAACTTGGCATTGTGGTTGAGGAATAAAAGGTCTAGGCATACCCAAAAGAACATGCATATTATCATGTTGTTGCACATTAGGATAGAGAATGCCTTGTTGGTCTACATGACCAAGGTCTTTAACATAATCGTCCGTTGATGCAATGGATTCACTTGAATTGCCCCTACCCCTTGGATTGCGCACAATTGACTCAAGATTAAGATTCAATGGAACAAGAGAAGGATTTAAAGACCTACGACAATGCATGCACAATGTAAATTAACACAAACAACAAACACAACAAATAGAAAATACTTCTCCTCCATAACACACATTAATCAACAACAAGCCTCCACATACATTGATCCCATACTTCCATGCTTTTTACCAAAAATATAAAAAGAAACCTTGAATAGAAAACAAAATCCACAATTTATATAGAAAATCACAACCAAATCAACAATTTATATAGAAAGTCACAACCAAATCCATCCAATCAACCAAATCCAAAACTAACAAAAAAATCCACAACTAACAAAAGAAAACCACAACCAAATATTGAGCTGAGAGAGATCTGGACAGATTACCTGAATAGATCGAAAGTCTTCCAAGCAGTAGATCCGGAGCCCAACACCCACATGAGTGGGAACTCTAGAGAATACAAACCAAATCAAACCCGTAACCCAAATTAGATATGCTAGAAAACATCAAAAACCCCATGAATCGTAGAAAGGGACAGGGGAGAGGGTAATCGTAGAGAAAGAAAGGGAGAGAGGGTGTGTTGTGCTTCAACATAGAACGTGTTTGTTTTTCATGAACAAAGAGACCTTCAAAAACCGTAGATCTATCTTCTCTGTAGTAAGAAACAATCTTGAGAGAGAGAGAGTCAAGTTGCAGAGAAATGTTGGAGAGAGATGCAACGCCTTTGTTATAAGTGACAAGGTATCACCGTATTTTTTTTAAGTCCAATATCAGTTCTCCATGTTTTCAAAGTAGCGCCCAGTTTTCAGAAAACTCTCAAAACGAATTTTTTTTGTTCTCATAAAACTGACACTCTGAGAACTTTATTTTATAAAAACTGTTTTTAAGAAATAGATCCAAGTAGAAAAAAAAAATTGTTTTTAATTTTTTGTAACTCCCAGAACAGAAAATTGTTCTGGGAGTTGCAATCCAAGCAACCCCCTGATTTTTCCTCTTCCTCCCTCCTATTTATAGAATTCTCAAAAAGTGCCCTAAACGAGTCCCGCGCGGCCCCTAAAAGTGAAATCTATTCAGACGCGCTCAAATAGAAAAACACCATAAACAAAAAAGAACTGAAGTGAAAAAAAATGAACAACAGAAGAAATAGCGTCGAAAACCGAGTCCCGAGCAAAAAGATATGCCCTGAACAAGTTCGGTGGCAACCAAGGTCCAAAACCCTAAAACTAAGAAAAATGACCAGAAGGCAATTCTAAGAGTATGCGACTCGACAAAAAGTGAAAATGGATCCCGTACGAGGATCTAAGCCTAAAACATGACAGTTGACATTAGTTTTCGTTAATTGCACAAAGGCCCCTCCACAAAAGGGTAATTGCACAAATGAAAAAAAATGAAAATATTTTCCAAAAGATACTTTCTTAAAAACCCCCGAAATTAAATATCTTCAAAAGATATTTACGAAAAATATCCCAAGGAAAGAAAAAGTTTCTGAAGAAACTCTACATCCATACCTCTACGGACACAGTGAATAACCAGCGTACTTTTCTACAAAAGTAACGATACGTATTTCATCAAAACCAAATAGAATGAAGGTACGTAAAGTCAGAAATCAAATCTGAGCATAAAATGTGAGGTTACACGAAAGAAGTGACAAACGGGAAAAAGACAAAAAGGAAAATATCAGAAAAAGAAAAAAGGAGACAGCACGATCTGCACAAGGACGATACCAATGTCCCAAAAGAATAAGTGTCAAAAACTATTCCCAAGCACTCACGATGATCCGAAGGGTCAAAACTCGAACTTAAAAAGGAAAACATCAACGGGAAAAAAATATCCGTAAAAATACGAAAAAAGTAGGGAAGGAAAATGATATGGTCATTACAATAGGACTGACACATCTAGCGTCATCTCTTGGAATTAGTGTGTTGGCATGGTCATGTGTATCGTATGACATCCTTGTATATGAGTTGCATAGACAAGGGGTATGCATATAAAGAGTTGTGTAGGATCACAGTTACAGGAAGGTATACATGAGTGTGGCATGTTTGTCATTCATGCATTATTTTGGTGGCATGAGAATACAGATGGTGACCTTTCAGAGGTCCATTTTATTTTGTGAGTATTGGTTCATGGTTTATAAGATTGATTTGTGGGGTTTACGAAAGGCAAGCGATGGTCTTATTTCCATTGTCCTTTAGCTAGGCCGAGGGATGCTGTGTGCGGTTGGCTTACGCAAGGGATGGCTAATTGACATTTTTGCCCTAGCGACAAATGGTATAATTATGTTAGTGGTATTGACAGTTGTGGTATGGATTGAATTGGATGGTGATCATAGTGGCTGTCGGGTGTCCTAGGGCACGAGTGTGGGTTACTACCGACGCGTATATAACCCAAAGGTAGATGGTTTTGTATTGAGTTTATTGGATATATGAATTTTATGTGTTATTGCATTGGGGTTGTAGCCTTAAGAGCCGAGATTATGAGATGAGGTGTATGTGTCTGAGTTGTGAGTTTTGCAACTACGGGCTAGTATCGGGATTGAGTTATGTAATACCCCAATATTTTAAAGGATTTATTAATTGGAATTATTTTATTTTATTTTATTTTTAAATGATTTGTTTGATTTATTTGGGTTTAATTGCTTTTATTTTTATTTTTAAATGATTTATTTTATTTAATTGAGTGCTTAGATTAATTGTCTTATTTTAATTAAATGATATTTCGTGATTATATATGATGATTGATTTTTGATGTGCTTATTTATTGATTGAATTGTTGGCGTTGATTTTATTGGTATGGTGTGACTTAGTTGTAAATTCTTATTTGTTTATTTGCTTTATGTAATTTGTTATTTTAATTTAAGTATTTATTAATTATTTGATTTATTTAAATTAGCTGGATTTGGGTTTAAGGGAAGTTGGACCTAAGGATGTGGTCTTGGGCTCGAAGGAAGCCTTGTTGGGTTATTTAATAATGGTTATAAAGATATTTAAATAATTATCTTTGCATATATATATATATATATATATATATATATATATATATATATATTTATTGATATATATATGTGTGTGTATATGATTTAATTAGTCAAGGATTAGCATGGAAGGAAATAAACATATATATATTATATAATATATGTGTATATATATTGTTAAAGATAATTATTATTTTTATTCTTTTATTTGGTAGTCCTACTAGGAATAGGATTTGGATTTTAATGTGTATAGATATACACATAAGGTTTAGAGTTAAAAATATTTTCACGTTAGAAAAAAATAAGAGAGACAGAAAGAGAAGAAGAGAAGGTTGACAAGGAGGAGGCCAGATCTAAGAAAGAGGACCACGGAATTGAAAGAGACAATTAAAGCTTGAAGCGTTGGTTTCATTTCGAAACCTTCAGGCGAGTTCTTCTTAACTTTTTTCTTAGAACTCATAAAGATTTCACCTTGAGTATCAATATTAAGATTAAATTTGTTGGTTTAAAAATCATGGTTAGATTTGATTAATTAAAAGAATAAATTATTATGTTTACTTTCTTTTAATTTTGGATTTTAAATTAATGATGTATGTGTTGTCTTTAGTTTTAAATTTAACTATTATTTTTGATTTATGACCTAGGAGGGTTATTTAGGGTTTATAGATTTTCTGAGAATTTTCTATAATTTTCTGGAATTTTCTAGATTGGTTTTATATTTTTCTTGATTTTTGTTTGAACTGTTTATATTTAATATGGGTATATTTTTATGAATTTTATTATACTGGGGGCTGTAATATATCAGTGTGTGCAAAAAGGGCAAATGGATTTGGTGCGACAAGGTGTACAACACTTTGGTGTGCTCAAATCAGGACCTTTAGATGGTCCTGATGATCATCTGATGTTCCGGTGTAATGCGGTGCATGGGGAGATGATGCACCACTAATCTGGATCATTCGTACGGTCTAGTCAACAGCTGGAAGTTTTAGTGCAGCGCGGTCCATGGAGAGATGGTGCAGTTGCAAAATCTGACCACTAGATGTAATTAATGGGTGGAAGAGGATCCGGTGCGGACGGGCACACAAGAATAAAGAGCAACAACCAACTAGAAAAACACACCTCACGCGTGAGGGCGAGTGCAGGCGCGTGGACGCGCCTGCTAGGTAGGGAAACACGTGGAAGCGCGTGCAGCAGGATTAGGCACATGTGACGGCCTGTGGGGGCCCGTGCAGCGGTGTTTGAGGTCCTGAAAAGTTGTTGTGGAGTCTATTGATATCCCAGAATTGGTTTCAAGCTTGATATTGTTGATATCAATCGGTAGAGAAGGTATTTTAGGTGTTTGAGAACTGTAGGATTATATTACGATGTTGTTAGTTCTATTTTTTATGTAATATAATTAATTAATAGTACGTGATGGAAGGAAGTATATATATATATATGATTTTAAATAATCAAAGATTATTAAGGAAGGTGTTATATATATATATATATGTATATATATATATATATATATATATTAAATAATATATGTGTATATGTATATATTATGTAAGATGATTAGCAGTACCATTCTTATTTTAGTGTATCTCTATAGGCTCGTTATTAAATTAACGGTATGCGTATACTATGCATGAGATGGCTATGTATGAATTAGCTTATTGTTAGGTTGAAAGTTAGTACATGGTTGAATTGTAGGCATGAATGAGTTGCCATAGGCGTAAATATATTGCCGAAGTATTTGTATGAATAAGATACATACATAGGAAGTATGGATGAGTTGCTAGGTTAAATGTATAAATAAATATACTTGTGGAGGCATGGTTGAATTGCCAATATATGAATAAATATACTAAAGGAGGCATGATTGAGTTGCTAATATATAAATAAATATATTGTAATGGCATGGTTGATTTACCAAAGTATAATTGAATTGTTATGTGTATTAGATGATTAAAATCTCATCTATGGTTATTGTATGTATAGGTTGGATTACGATTTGATATTTTTAAATTAGAATAACCTAGTATTTACAGGTGAGTGTATTATTTTATATATATTAATAAAATAATATTGGAGAAGGTATAGATGAATTGTCAAAGTATAAATCTTTACTTTATGATTTAACTAAATAAAATCATTCACTAGTGGTTATAGGGTTTTGGATTAAAGAAATTTTTCCTTATATTGTGATTTATTATTTAAATGATTAAATAATTATTTAAAGTGGGATTAAGGTTAAAGGGGTTTCTCTTTAAAAGGGAAGGAGTTTTGAATTGGTTTAGGTATAATTATATTTAATCATGGTTTAATAGTTTGAAAAATTAATGAAACTATTAATGGATGTGAATGTTATACTGTATATAATTATTTATATATATGCGTATCATTGTTTATTAAAGTTAAAACTTTATTAGGTTTGGTTTTGAGTAGAGATGATCTACTTATTGGTTTTCAGAGGTTTGGTAAAAAGAACTTGCTCGTAAGGTTTAACCCACGATTTATATTTCAGATTATTAGAAGTTCCAGTCTCGAGGTTG
The DNA here is from genome assembly GCF_030987335.1 of Cornus florida. NCBI lineage: Eukaryota > Viridiplantae > Streptophyta > Magnoliopsida > Cornales > Cornaceae > Cornus > Cornus florida. The sequence continues at coordinate 62,168,130 of NW_026775572.1, read as the reverse complement.
AGGATCCGCAGCTAGGAAACTGTCATTCATCTATTCAGCATGTGTACTTTTAAGTAATATTGGATTATTGGAAAACGTTTTGAAGGGTTCTTGAGTTACGGAATTCCCAAGCTGTAATTGTTGGAGAATTATTAATTAATGAAATATTTACTTATTACTTTTCTTCAGCTGTTTATTTATTCTTTCTTATTCATCTTTATATTCTTTTGATGAGCGCTGAAAAGTGCGCTTTTAAACCCCTTAAGCTCGAGTATTCTAGAATCTTTATCTATCTTATTTACCCGTTTTAGATTAATTTCATGTTATTTCCCTTTTTAGGTCAATAAAGTTAAAACGAGCTAAAAATGGTGTCTTAAGGCCTTTTTGGAGTCAAACTAAGTCTTCGTAAGGATTTGGAGCAAAAGAAAGCTGATTTGGAGCAAAAGGAGGTTAATGCTGAAAAACTACCAAGTTGGATTGATCCAACTTTTTTGAGATCAATCGAAGTTGGATCGATCCAACTTTTCTGAGATCGATCGAAGTTGGATTGATTGAACTTTTCTCAGATCGATCGAAAAAAAATTGGATCGATCGAAGAAAAGTTAGATCGATCGAAAATATGCTGGTAGTGAGCTGTCTTATTCCCACGCGCCCAAAACTCCACTTACCACATAGTACGGGATTAGATATGTTTGGGGCTATATTTCTAACTTAATGGCTAAGAAAAGGACATTCTATATAAAGGAAAATGACCCATTTTGTAAAGGAGCTTTTTATCATTTTACTTTTATATTGTAATTTTATATTATCTCTCTAGAAAAGTTAGAGATTAGGGTTAGAAGAAAAGAAGGAAGTGGAGGCTCATCTCAAGAACCCATCTCTAGATCCACACACACTCTCTCTTTAGAGGTTTAAAGAAGAAGAAGAAGAAGAGGAAGAAGAAGATGAAGCAATGTTTAGAGCTTGTTCTTGAGGGTTTCATGACCATATCTACCTCCTACATGATTGGCTAGATCTATACTTAGGGCTTGGATGAGCCTTAAGTCTTGTGTAATCTAAACCCTTGTATTTCTATTTTTGGGAATTTATATATATTGTTGTGATTAGTGTTCTAGCCTTGTGAATTTAATGAATCTTAGTATATTTCTATGATTTCTATGGTTTAATTTTTCCTATTAATTCTTTAGTTTATTTACACGTCTATGTGCGATTAAATTATGAATTATTTCTTATATGATTCATATGGATTAATTATTTCTATTGATTCTCTATTTGATTACATGTTGTCTTATGTGTGATTGTTTGGGAATTAATCTATACACTAGATTCTCTATGTTGGTTGCATGTCTATGTGCGATTAATTAAGGATTTAGTGATAGCTAAGCATGGGTTTTCATTGAATGGGTTTGTAGATTAATTTGATGGATTATTCTTATGCTTGATGGGTTGTTCTACAATTTAATTCATACTTGTAGGTAGGTAGACAATCTATACTTGGTTTGATATTCCATGGCTTATAATTGCAAATTCCATGATTTTCTAGATTGATGTGTGCTACAATTGTGACTAGTTTGATGGGTCATGCTCAAATTTGATGGGTTGTTCTACACTTAGTTTATTTGTTGGTTAGGTAGACAATTCATACATGAATTTGATGGTCCATGCTTAATATTGCAATTGGTAGTCGCATTTTGTTCACAACAATGTATTCCCCATTAATGGAAAGCAAGTGGTTAATTACATGAGCTTAGTGGTGATTCCAACACCCTAAGACCTCTCTACATATCTCTTAAATCCTTATCTCTCACTAGTTTATTTTACTTGCATTTTAATTTCATTGCACCTTAGTTTAATCAATCCAAACCCTCTCTTTACAATCTTGTGATCCATTAGAGTTGAAGTTAAATTCCAACATGTATAATCCCTTGGGACGATCCCCACTCACTCTTGCTATGTTAGTAGTAGTGTTAGTAGTGGTTTTTATAAATTTAAATTTGACATAAAAGGCTTTTCTTGAACCACACATTCACTAAATTATTTTTGGTGTATAGGAACGGCTACCGTCAAATTCTGACGCCGTTGTCGGGGATTCACGGTTTTGTTGGAATTAAACTAGACAATAGTGTTCATTTGATTGCTTCTATTTTTATTTTATTTTACATTGTATATTCTTTTCTCTTGTTCTCATTATTATTTTCAATTAGGTACTTGACTACAAGGAAGACAAACTTTAGAACTTAAAGCAATCATTGGAGCTTAAAGCTAACATTAAAATTTAAAGTTGCTTAAGGACCATTGTGTGCAATTCTTGGAACTCTTGTATTTTAATTGTTTCTCTTCTTTGCATGCTTGTGATAGCCCTTGTTGAGGCTAATTTCATTGCTTTAATTTTTGTCCAAGCATCGGCCAGTGTGGAGGCCATTATTTGTTGCATTTGGATTTTAAATGTGGATGGAGCCATTGTTTGATCCAAGTTTGGAGGAAAATTACTTCCCTTCAACTTATGTTCCTCCATCATATTTTAATCTTCATGAGATTGAGTCCAATTCATTTCAACATGCATCATCTTATTATGGACTTGACTATTCTCTTTATCTTCCTTGTGACAACTACCCTCCCCTGCCATTTTATGATCAACCAACTCCACCACCTTCTAGGTACTCACCCGGATTTGAAGAAAAAGTTTTAGCTTTACTTGAAGTGCATATTTCATAAGCTCCACTTATTAATTCTCATTCTCAAATGTTAGCCAAGCTATAAGCTCAAGTTGAGCAAATTGCAAGTACTCTTTCTCGTCAAGATAAGGAGGAAGAGGCAAATGAAAATGGCAAGAATTTTAATGTATATAGATGAGGATGATGAGAATGAAGAGGAAGAAGTAGCAAGTGAGCTAATGCCTAGCACACTATCTTGTATAGAGGAGGAAGTAGCAAGTGAGTTGGTGGCTAATCCAATAGAGCATAATATGATTAATGAGGACTTTCCTTGTTTTAATTATGATTTTATCTCCACCATTGCTACTTTAGAGAGTGAGGAGATGTTGACCACTATAGAGGTTGGAGAAGAGGAGGAGGAACTTGTTGAAGAGGACCTTCCTTTTATTATCTCCAATGACCCTCTTGAGACATGCCTTTTTGAAATGTATAAAAATTGTGGTTTTGACCTTGAAAGCTCCAAAAATGAAATAAACTCTCTAATGGATTCCTTAGCTAACTTGGAAGGTAAGGAGATGGTGATTTTTGAGGAAGAGAAAAAAGATGAAGAGAAGTTGTTTCTTGATATTCCAAATGAGTCTTTGAAAGACAATGCCTCACCAATTATCAAAGTGGATGATCATTTGAATGTGTTTCAAAAACACAACAAAGACGTAAGGCCAACCATGATTGATTTTGTTTTCAAAACCGTGCATGAAAGGAACAAAATCATCTCTTTCATTTCTTTCCAAGTTTGGAGGATGATTTCATTGTCATAAGTGGGACATTAAATGAGAAGATGGAAAAGAGGGTCAATAAGAATGTTTCATATCCGGTTTTTGATTCTTTTGATTAGTGAGTTGGCCCAACGTCTTGCTAGAGACGTTAAACACTAGTATTCGTAGAGTTTCAAAACTCTATTCCACCCTCATTTCTATTTTTACCTTTCATTTCTTGCGACGTCTAGATATATTATAGGTTCATACACATTATTGGGGATTTTGGTTGAAAATGCCTGCACTTTTAGTTCTGAAAATAGACATTTAATGTCAGTTCGATCGATCGAACTTCATTTCTGCATCAAACCTGCATATTTCACCTCTCTGTCACATCGTGCAAAGTGTTTTGTGATCGATCTGAAATTCCAAGATCGATCCAAATTCTTCTTGGATCGATCTTCAGTTCTAACACTTAGAAAATTTTTGAACCCTGCATAAAACAGCTCTCTGTCTGATCGTTTGAACTTGTCTACAGGTTTTCACCTGTTCGATCGATCTAAGATTAGATCGATCTAAGTTCGATCGATCTGAAGCTTCATTTGGTTCCTAAAAAAAAAAAAAAAAATTCTTTGCATTATTTATTTCATTGCATGTTTACTTATTGCATTTTTATTTACTTGCCTTTTTATTTTTGTTTGTGTATATACTTGTTTTGTCTAAAAAATAATAATGATAATAATTAAAAAAAAAAAAACACAATCTTTTAAAGTGGCATTCCGTCTTGCTAGAAACGTTAAACTTAGCAATCATTGTGCATACTTCTTGTATTTTATTTCATTGTACATACTTAAAAAAAAAAAAATAATAAAAAAAAAAATAATAAAAATTGCATCCCTTATTTCCTTGCATTTTCATTCCTTGCATGTTTATTTGTTTTATTTGTGTGTATGTGTACATACTTGTTATGTCATAAAAATAAATAAATAAATAAATAAATAAGAGTTTTTATTTTTCATTTTTCGTTATTTTGTTTTTGCATCCTTTTTCACTTTTTGTTTTTCATTTCTTGCATTGTACATATTATTTCATTGCATTTTGCCTTCTTTATTTTTCTTTTTGTATTTTATTCATGCATCATATTCTTTGTTTTTCTTGCATTTTGTATATACTTGCTTTCAGAAAAAGAAAAATATAAAACTTTTCACCATTGTGCCCTTATATGTAGTCATGCATACCTTATGCTTTAGTTTGGGCTTGATCTCATATCCCACATCCATCTTGTGCTATATTTTCTTAGAATGCTTGATTTACTTATCTTATCCTATTCGATATTTGATGTGAGTTTGCTAGTGTGGTCATTCAAATAAGTTGTTGATTCCAAGTTTGGGGGAGACCCTTTTCATATTGGATCATTGTCTGGCTTCATGCTTTCGCCACCACGGTATACTCTTTCTATCTTTTCCATTGTTCTCATTGCACATTGAGGACAATGTGCGGTTTAAGTTTAGGGGTAAGCTGGCTTTCTTGCATTCTATTTAAGTTGAGCTTTAAATACATGATTGAGATTTGAGATCCATGTTAGCTATGATTTTGATCTTTTGAGGACTATATTGCTTAAAATTTAAAAATTGTTTGACTTGAGAGTCCAATACTCCTTGTATGCCTTGTGGATGCCATTTAGGAGTAAATTTTTCGAAAGATTGATATCTTGTTTTCACTTGTAGTCTACATCATCCTGATTTTGTGATTGTTTTGAGATTCACTCTAAGATTCTACACAAGCACAGGCGCACACTAGCATTCATTTATGGGGTACATGCTTTGTTGATTATTGAATTGGTTATATCCCAATTAGGCTAGTAGTGCATTGAAAGCTTTCATCTTGATAAAAGTGGATAACAATCCCTTTCCATTGAGTAGCCGGGATTCTAGCCTCATCAAGTACTGAATTTCTCACGACGAAAGGTGGAGGACCCAAACTCTAGGTTAATAATTAAATGCTACCTAAAAAAAAAAAAAAAGCAATAAAAAAGTGAGGACTTCTCCCAAAAGGTGAGAAGTGGGAAATGATTAGATGGAGGTTGTTTTGATTTGTAGCCTAGTTGATTTGAGCTTGTAAGTCCTTGGGGGTGTTTTAACGCCTAATGTCCTAAAGCCGTCTGGTTTGGGAGTCATTAACCTAACACTCGACCTCATGGATCGCTAGAAAGCTTAATAGATCAACATATTGCACCATGCTTCCATCTTTGATCCTTAAGATGAGTAATAATAGATTAAAGAAAAAAAAAATTCGAGTGAAAAGAATAAGTGCACCTAGAACAATAAAGCTTTAATAAAAGGTCCACTCTTTGTTTTGATGATCGGGACTAGATTTGTGTGCTAGTTTGAGGGTAAGGGTGTGATCATTTCTTTAGTTGGCTTAGATAACAACATATTTGATGCCGGTTCACTCAAAAATGATTCTAGAGTTGTTTTGATTTGCATGATCATTTTCTTGATGTGTGGATGACTATACTTGCTTGCTTGATGTTGAAATTTTGGGAGATTGCTTGGAAATGGTTGAAAAATTGCATACATGAGGTAGTTTTCTCCCAATGCTTGTTTGCAATATTGGTGCCTCTTTTGTGAGAATGAGCTTAATGTTTGTGGGTATCATTTCTAGAAACGCTCACAAGATTTCACTCGTCCCTAGGGGTAACTGATCGGTTGGTCAATTATACATCAACCTTCGCAATAGCACGAATCATTGTAAAATAGGGCTATTGGTCGGGTAAGTCGAACCACTGGGACTGCGCTAGTCTATGGCAACCTAAGAGTCTAGACTACTTTTAGAATGATGAGGGGGTATATAGAGTTTTGTTGGTTTGTCACTTATACTATGAATTGAAATATGCATTAATGAAAAACTTGCAAGAATTTAATAGATGAAAGATGAGCAAAGAAGACTAAGGAAGTGAATCCGCCTCCATCCCTATACACATGCTAGATTAGACCTACATTAGGGGAAAAACAACATATGATGGTCAAAAACTATATAGCAACACATAGTTGCCATGTAAGTAATCAAGAGGTACATTAGGTCTCAAACAAGTATAATCCATCAAAAGGGTAAACATGTTGAGACTACCTAACTAAGGTGTAACTTATACATGTTTACTTAAATGAAAGACTATCAAATTCTTGACAAAATGATGAAGCACATGGAGCTAGAGATTAAGCATACACCATCAAAGGATTTCCTAAGCAATGGTCTACCAAAGTCAGCTATCAACATTGATCGACGGTCGAAATCAATTATAAATCAACCCTCTTCGCAATAGCACGAATCATTGTAAAATAGGGCTATTGGTCGGGTAAGTCGAACCACTGGGACTGCGCTAGTCTAAGGCAACCTAAGTGTTTAGAGTCATTCTTAGGCTGATGAAGGGGTGTTCATAGAGGTTTTGTTTGTTGTCACTTAAATTAGGAATTCAAAGTGCATAAAACACCAATTTGCAAGGAATTTAGGATGAAAAGATTAAGAAGACGAGACTAGGGAAGTGAATCCGCCTCCATCCCTATACATATGCTAGATTAGACCTAAATTGGGGGAAAAACAACATATGATGGTCAAGACTTACATAGCAACACATGGTTGCCATATAAGTAATCAAGAGGTACATTAGGTCTTAAACAAGTATAATCCATCAAAAGATAAACATGCTTAGACTACCTAACTAAGGTGTAACTTATACACATTTACTTAAATGAGAGACTATCAAGTTCTTGACAAAATGATAAAGCACATGGAGTTAGAGATAAAGCATACACCATCAAAGGATTTCCTAAGCAATGGTCTATCAAGGTCACCTATCAACATGCCATGAAACCATTTCATAACCTTGCTTCCACTCTCACCATGAAAAACTCAAGCAATATGATTACTCTAAGACATCATCTAAGACAAGATAATCAACTTAAAGAAATCATCCATACATGTATCAACATTCATTACAACAAATGAGGTGCTCTTGGTTATGAAAAGACCATAAAATATACATGGCAAATCCCCAAAATAGACTATCCTAGGACATGCTTACAAGGGAGGGACTTCATCACCTCCCTAGAGAAAGAGTTAGTTACCCATTGCTAAGCTAGAAGAAGGAAGAAGCTCCATCCAAGACTCCATTTTCGTGCTCCTACTGTAGCACTCAAGAACACCCTCCTCCTTGCTCTCTTCTCTCTCCTCTAATCTTGCTAAAATCAAAGATAACAAATGTGTGGCCTTTGGTAGCTTTTTATTCTCTAACAACACCCTCTCTCTCTCCTCCAAGGAACACCTCCAACCACTTCATAAAGAAGGAAGATGGCATTGAGGAAACCAATGTACAAGTGGCTGAAATTGAGCCATTTCTGAGTGCAAGCTGCCTGATTTTCGAGCACTCGAAAAGTGATCTCGAGCACTCTAACTTTGTGCAATGTGCAACATGCTCCTCTTGCTCAGCGCTGACCTATTTTGGTAAAACTACTATAACTTTGTACCCTGAACTCTGAATGATGATCTGTTTGAAGATTTGGAGAGCTGATTCTGTGCTTTAAAAACTTCATGTTTTGATGAAGACCAAATTCTCAAGTCTAGTTGGTCGAAAATGAAGATCAAGGCAGAATTGCATTTCTGCCAGGCAGTTCTGTGCACCTCTGGTAACAAGACCATAACTCTCTGCTCCGAGCTCCGAATGACAAACTGTTTGAAGATTTGAAAAGCTGATTCAGAGCTCTAAATCTTTCATGTTATGAGGGAAGTCCAGTTCTTGAGTTTCCTAGGTCGAAAATGGCAACAAAAGTCAGGATCACTGCTGCCAGAAATTCAGAAATGGCATCCTTTTTGTTCAAAATTCCACAAGGCATCATTTTTGCTTCCTTTTTGCACTTTAACCTGAAAATGCATAAAAACATGCAAATGGAGTTAATCTACGTAAAATAATCAATTAATGGACTTTGTTAATGTACTTTAGGACGTTTGAATATACAGTATTCAGCGCATATCACACCCCCAAACTTACATTTTGCTAGTCCCTTAGCAAAACCAAAATGCAAAACTCAATGGAATGAAAACATGGGAATGCTATTTCAAAAATATTCACCAAGGCAAAGATAAACATAAACATAGCTCAAATACAACTTGAAACAGATAAAGAGCTGGATACGGGATCATTGGGAAGACTACCTTGCATATATGAAGCATTGATACAAAAAAAAAAAAAAAAAAAAAAAAAAAAAAAAAAAAAATGGGAAAGACCATTTCAACATGCATGCATTAACATCATAGTCCATATAAATAATTCAATTGTCATCTCTTAATTGGAAATAACTCAAACTCCAGTGAAAGTGAATTGAATCCTCAAGATGCGGCTTTTACTTTCTTTTCCAATTCCAAGGCACAAGTTTTCAAATCAATGAATTCCCCTTTACATGAAGTCCCTAAGGCATGATTTTATTTTCAAGACAACTTTCATAAGTGAAACATAGAATGGTTGTGCAATGCTAAAGTCCCTTAAGCTTTCTAACCAACCTATGTAGCAAGCGTTAGGCCAACAACTCCCAAACCAGACGGCTTTAGGGTGTTAAGTGTAGAGACACTCCAAAGGGCTTAATAGCTCAAGTTGGAAAGGCTACGAACTCTAACTAACCATGTTTATTACAATTTTTTTTGAATGACCGTGCAATGTTTAAGTCCTTTAAGCTTTCTAACCAACCTTTATAGCAAGCGTTAGGCCAACAACTCCCAAACCAGACGGCTTTAAGGTGTTAAGTGTAGAGACACTCCAAAGGGCTTAATAGCTCGAGTTGGAAAGGCTACAAACGTCAACTGGTCATTTTTTTTTATTTTTATTTTTTATTATTTTTTATTTTTTTTACTTAAATCATGCCAAAGATATTCATCTATCAGGTTCATCAAATCAGATTAACTAGGCCAAGGTCAAGGTTGATCAAGTTGCATGCCTCACAGTTAAGTTTCCAATGTGCATCTGTGCATTGTGAAGCTTATAAGAGTGTAAATCCAGCAAGAATCTAATTGAAACATTTATACAGACTAATTTGAATCTACATGATCATTTCAACTCAAATTTTTCTTTATTTTCAAAAATTTCAATTGCTTCTATACACAAGGTATTAAACATATGTTTTATCTCCGACAAGTGTCAAGTTATACTATCATCGCTTAGCAAAAATTATAAAACCAAAAATATGCCAAGAATGCTTTGATGTACCCCCAAACTTAAACTACATAGTGTCCTCAATTTGGGACATGGATGTAAGTTAGAGACAAAAAGGACAAAGAGTATAAAAAGGAACAACAATACCCAGGGGGAGGAAACGGCAGTTTGATACAAAAACCCCCAAACTTGAATTGGACTGCGCAACCTGGAGAGCATCACGAAGAACAAAAAGAAACAACCACAAACAGTATTAATAGCACAAGCATAAATACAAAAAAAGAATGTACCGAAAGTTAACAGAACAGAAAGAATTTGCATTGCAAAAAGAGTTTACATGATTACAAAAAGAGCTGTACAGGGATCATGTCGACTTGAGCAACCTATACGTAGCAAATTCTTACAGTTCAAAAGGAAAACAAAAGATACAAGAGAAATAGGTACATATGAAACAAAAAGATAAGGTCCACACTCGCAACAAGTTATGGTCCAGAGGGTAAACGGGCGAGGATGGAATGGAGGAGAGATTGAGTCTTACGCCGTTCAGCGGAAGCCAAACGACATTCCTCAGCTGCGACACGACGGTCTTCAGCAGCAAGACGACGATCTTCTTCGGCACGTGAAGAAGTCTCACAGAGAGTCTGAGTGCACGCGGACAAAGAATTCTCAAAACGATCCAGTCGCTCATGAATACCGGCAATGCTAGCCCGGATGAAAGCCTGGTCCTGGTGAGAGTCGACCGGAGGCTCTACCCTTGCAGCGGCTGCTGCAGTGGAAGCATCCTCAGAAGGAGGAGGAGGAGGAGCGTGGATCAATAGGGGAGCAGGAGGCTGAGGGGTACTAGAATGGCTAAGAACATTGATCCACCGGCGCTGGGTAAAATTTTTAATCTTTCCGCCTTTTGGTTCATGGGGAGGAACAACGAAACCCTTGTGCTGAAGGAGCCGAGTGATGAAAAACGGCAAAGGCAATTTCCGATTTTCAACTCGCGGAACCCGTGTATTATGAGCATCATGCCAAAACTTCATAAATGTGGTCCAAATGAGCTCTGGGATGGAGAACCATTGGCCTTGGTCCATGGCATATAAGGCTTGCAGAAGGAGGCCCCGACGCTCGGTGCTATGCACCAAAGGGCAGACATTGTGCTTGAAGACAGTGTCAATGAACCATAGGCGTTCTGGAAGATTGGTTTTGCGGATAAAAGACCGGGGCCTAGTAGGATCGTCAATAGTGCAAATGGCAGCGGCAATCTGCTCCACAGTTAATGTATCCGGCTCCTCATATAAAGGAAGATTCTCACGATTGACAATGTCATCGGGGCACTCAATGGGGCAACCAGAAACCTGAATGATGTCAGTCATAGTGAAAGCATAGGTGGTGCCATCAATGGATGTAGTGAGAGAAATGGGTGGCTCTTCAGGGCATTGGAGATTCTGGTAGAAAAGGCACACTACACGGGGGTAGGCAACCCTGGCAAGGGGCGCACAAATGTGCTGCAAATGCCGGTTAGTCAATTCGGCTACAGCCCACGAAGTTGTGGGTAGAATATCAAAGGCATCGGTGAGCGGAAAAGAAAGCTCGTAGTTGAGTTGTTTTCGATCCCAAGGATCACGTGGTCGCTCACGATTGACAGCACGGGCACCCGCAGAGGGCCTAGGAGGGCGAGAATGACCGGCACGAGACATTTAGAGAGGTGGACTTGGTTGAGGAATTTCGGCGAACACCTGGCGTGCACCACAAAAAGGAGAAGGTGAAAATGAATGGGATAGATGATGAAACCCAAAAATTTTTGGCCCTGCAATTATAATAACTACTCCCAAACAATCACAAATCTCCATTGCATACAAGCCCATCCTCCATTGATACCAAAAATGTGAAAGAGAAAGAGAAGGAAGAAACTTACCCCACAATGGAGAACCAAAGGCCCTTTGTGCGTGGGATAAGTGGTGGGGATGGGTGGGAGGTGGGTGATGGTGCTTGGGTTAGAGGAGAGTGGGGAATAAGGTGGAGGAGGTGAAGTTGGGTTTCCATGGGGTGGTGAGGTTTGAGGGTGGTTTGGTTTTGGAGTTGGTGCGCGAGAGAGGAAGGTTTAAGGTCGAGGGAATGATGGTTTGGGAAGGGGGTGGGTTGATGAGAGAGAGACCGAGAGGGTGTGAGAAGTTGGTGAAGCTTGAGGAAGGGTGTTGGGGTGTTGCAGCAGGTTGGGTTGATGGTGGAGGAGAGGGAGTTGGCAGCCGAGGAGGGGAGTTGAGGTTGAGTGAGATTGGTGGGGCTTCGGGGTTTTTAAAAGAGAGGGGGTAAGCTTGGTTCGAGCACTCGAAGTTGGACTTCGAGTGCTCGAAAGATAGGCAGAGAGTTGGGAGCCGAGGGGTGAGAGGACTCAAGCAGTTGTGAGCACTCGAAGCTTGGCTTCGAGTGCTCGAAAATTTGGCAGAGAGGTGAGGTTGGATGAGGGGGTGAGGGTCGTGGTTGGGTTGTTGGTTAGGTGATGCCGAGAGCAAGGATGGGGAAGGGTAGGGTGGTGAGAAGGTTGAGTGTGAAGGGTTGATGAAATGGCTGAGAGAGGTTTTGGTGCATGGGGGTTGCTGGGATGGTTGTGAGCTTAGGGGTGGGGTTGTGCATGGGATTTGGTTGCATGGTTGATGGGGTTGAGGGTGATTTGAGGTTGATGCATGCAGGAAGTTGATTGTGGGGATGGTGTATAGTTTGTGATATTGAAGAGAGAGATAGAGTGAGTGTGGTGGGGCGTTGGTGTTGCATGGGTTGTTGCTCGCTAGGTGGGGGGGATTGAAGGTTGGTGGTGGGTTTGTGGAAGTGCCGAGAGGGTGGTGAGCTTGGGGGTGGGAGAAAGAAGAAGATGGTTTAGGGAAGTGGATGAGAGTGGAGGGTGGTTGTAGGTTTGGAATGGTGGGGTGGTGTGGGTGTAGTTGGGGTGCCAAGAGGAGAGGTTTGCATGGGAAGTTGAGGTGTGGGTTTGTGTGGCCGAGAGAGAGATGGTTCATGTTAGGGTGATGAGAGGAGATGAGGTTAACTTCGAGTGCTCGAAAATGAGCGTGCGAGCACTCGAAATGAAGGCAGTGTCGCGGGTGTTTGGTGTAAGCAATGTCGAGCACTCGAAATGGTATTGCAAGTGCTCGAATTGAGAGCAGTAGGTTCGGTGGTTTAATGCATGGACCGCGAGCACTCCAAAGGGTAGTTGTGATTGCTCGAACTGGAGGCAGAAGCAACCGAATGATGGGAGGGATTTTTGAGCACTCAAACTGGAAATTGGAGTGCTCAAAGTGTTGACAGAGAGCTCGGCTGTGAGGTGAGAAGAGTTGGATGAAGCTTCGAGCAGCTGCGAGCACTCGAATTATGCAGTGTGAGCAACATTATGAGAAGAGCTTAGTTGACAGTGGGCATCATTATTCAACATAAGGCAACATGGAAAATGAATGTTGCAATGTGAGGCCATGCAAGCAAGATGAAGGAATGCATGCAACCCACAATGGCTCGGATATGAAAGAAGGCATGCAATATAGAAATGTATGAAATGCATGCATTTTTCCTATGCGTGGATTGAATTTTAAGAATTTTGCATGGATGAAATGGATTGAAAGTTTTGCATGGATTCAACATGGAAATGATGAAGGCCTTGGGACAAAATGAAATATATATATTTATATATATATATATATATATATATTTTTTTTTTTACTTTTCAAACTTTGCAATTTCTAATGCATGGAAAAATTGCCAACTTTTAGAACATCACACAATGCATGAATGAAATTTCTGGAGAAAATTTTAAACTTGCAAATTCATTCCATTCCAATGCATGGGAAATTTTGAAAGTTTTGTTTTGAAACCTTGCAATTTTTCAACTTTTTAATCATCTCAAATGCATGAAGAATTTTGAGAAAATTTTCAAACTTTTTAGTAAAAATGAGAAAATATGCACATAAGTCGCATTTGAAAAATCTAATGAAATTGCTAGAAAGCGATGGAGACTTCCGGGAATGAAAATTAGAGTTAAGAAGGTCTAAGAAAAATCAAATTTTTGGCTTTTCTAAACCGTTTCCCAGAAAATTTGCAAGGCACGAGCAATTTGAAAGAGAAGGAAGCTTGGAACATCGAAAGAATTTATTCCCTTGCTTTGCTAAATTTAATGTCGATAGCTAGACAAAGCTAGAGCAGGCACTAATCCTCATAAATTGGATCCGTCAAGAGGACTTCCTCAACTTTTCGGGTTAGAATTGTGCCGTCAATGCAAGGCTTAAGCCGTTGGCCGTTTACCTTGAAGAGTGATCCACTTGCAGGATCATGAAGTTCGATTGCTCCATGAGGAAAGACGGTAGTGACAATGTATGGACCATCCCATCTTGACCGAAGTTTACCGGGAAAGAGTTTCAAGCGGGAATTGAAAAGCCAAACCTTTTGTCCCGGGGCAAAAGACTTCTTGACGATGTGTTTGTCATGAAAAGCTTTAGTCTTTGCCTTGTAAATTTTTGCGCTTTCATACGCGTCATTACGCAATTCCTCAAGTTCATTTAATTGCAATGCACGATTAGAGCCGGCTTGTTTGAGATCAAAATTAAACCTTTTTATGGCCCAATAAGTACGATGCTCTAATTCTACCGGGAGATGACATGCTTTGCCAAAGAAAAGTCGATATGGTGACATGCCAATGGGTGTCTTATAAGCTGTCCGGTAAGCCCAAAGCGCGTCGTTTAGCCTTACTGACCAATCTTTGCGGTCCGGTCTAACCGTTTTTTCCAAAATGTGCTTAATCTCCCGGTTAGAAATCTCTACTTGACCACTCGTTTGAGGGTGGTAAGGTGTAGCAACCTTATGAATGACGGAATACCTAGCAAGGACGGATTTTAGATAACGATTTCGGAAATGAGATCCGCCATCACTAATGATTGCTCGGGGCGTACCAAAACGACTAAAGATGTGAGACTGAATGAAATGGATCACGACTTTATGATCATCGGTTTTGGTAGCCTCGGCTTCAACCCATTTAGACACATAATCCACCGCTACAAGGATGTACTCATAGCCATAAGAAGATGGAAATGGTCACATGAAGTCAATCCCCCACACATAAAAAATTTCAACAATTAAAATGTTGGTGAGGGGCATCATGTCTCTTCGGGACATGGATCCAAGTTTTTGACATCGTTCACATGATTTGCAAAAATTGTATGCATCCCGAAACAAGGTAGGCCAAAAGAACCCGCTTTGAAGAACTTTGTTAGCGGTCTTTTTGGCACTAAAATGGCCTCCACAAGCAAGAGTATGGCAAAAATTTAGAATGCTTGTGGCCTCGGTTTCAGGAATGCATCGTCGTATGATTTGGTCCGGGCAATACTTGAATAGTTCCGGATCTTCCCAAAAGAAATGCTTGACTTGGGAGAAAAACCGGTCCCTCTCTTGTTTGGACCAATGAGCTGGAATTTTGCCAACCGCAAGATAATTGACAATATCCGCAAACCATGGAAGAGTAGAATGTGAAACTTGAAGAAGTTGCTCATCCGGAAAGGAATCACGGATGGCTGCGAATTCTGAAGATTTCTCAATAAGTAAGCGAGAGAGATAATCGGCGACAACATTGTCGATCCCTTTTTTGTCCCGGATGTCAATGTCAAACTCTTGAAGTAAGAGGATCCATCGAATTAAACGGGGTTTTGTCTCTTTTTTCGCTAACAAATGCCTAAGAGCGGCATGATCTGAAAAGACGATGACCTTGGAGCCAAGAAGATAAGAGCGAAATTTATCCAAGGCGTACACCACAGCTAGCAATTCTTTTTCAGTGGTGATGTAGTTCAATTGGGCATCGCAGAGAGTTTTGCTAGCATAATAAATGACATGCGGAAGTTTATCCACACGTTGGCCCAAAACCGCCCCTAATGCATAGTCGGATGCATCACACATGATCTCAAAGGGAAGAGACCAATTAGGGGGTTTCATGATTGGGGCGGAGGAGAGGAGAATGCGAAGTTTGATGGAAGCTTCCATGCAAGCGTCATCAAAATTGAACGGAACATCCTTGGCTAAGAGATTACACAAGGGCCGTGAGATTTTGCTAAAATCTTTGATGAAGCGACGATAGAATCCGGCATGGCCAAGAAAAGAACGGATTTGACGGACAAAATTCAGAGGAGGAAGATTAGAGATTAACTCAACTTTTGCCTTGTCTACCTCGATTCCCCGCTTAGAAATGACATGTCCTAAGACAATGCCTTCTTGGACCATGAAGTGGCTTTTCTCCCAACTTAGAATGAGATTCGTCTCTTTGCATCTTTGGAGCACAAGAGATAAATTTTTGAGACACGAGTCAAAGGAGGAGCCAAATACGGAAAAATCGTCCATGAAAACTTCCAAGAACTTTTCAACCATATCGGAGAATATGGACGTCATGCACCTTTGGAACGTTGCCGGTGCATTGCATAGACCAAAAGGCATGTGTCGATAGGCAAAAGTACCAAAGGGACATGTGAATGTTGTTTTCTCTTGATCTTGGGGGGCGATTGCCACTTGGTTATAGCCGGAATAACCATCAAGAAAACAATAGAACCTTTGGCCGGCTAACCTTTCTAGGATTTGATCAATAAATGGGAGTGGGAAATGATCCTTCCTAGTTGATGAATTGAGTTTACGGTAGTCAATGCACACATGCCACCCGGTGGTGGTTCGTTGTGGCACGAGCTCACCCGCTGAATTTTCAACAACGGTGAGCCCGGATTTCTTGGGGACAACTTGTGTGGGGCTCACCCACTTGCTATCAGAGATAGGATAGATGATTCCCGTATCTAGCAATTTGATCACCTCTTTCATTACCACTTCCTCCATGTTTGGATTTAACCGGCGCTGGACCTCTCTAGTAGGCTTTGCGTCATCCTCCATATGAATGCGATGCATACAAATGGAGGGGTCAATTCCTTTCAAATCTACCACTGTCCAACCAATAGCTTCTTTATGCTCTTGGAGCACCGCTAAAAGGTTGGTCTCTTGGTCTTTTTGAAGGTCAGAGGCAATAATGACCGGAAGGGTTTGCTTGGGACCAAGGAACACATACTTGAGATGGGCCGGGAGCGGCTTAAGCTCAAGTTGTGGCAGAGATAACAATGATGGGACCGGAGGAGTGGTGGAAAGTTGGGGAAGTGGTTCTTTTGGAATTTTCCAAGGAGGTACATCCATGATAGCATTAATATCAAGCAAGGAATTGACTTCTTGAATGGCTTGATCAACATCAAAGTTTGAGAAGTCAAAATGGGACATGCAAGTTTCAAGAGGATCTTTGCTTAGAATGAAGGGGAGAGATTCTTCGACCACTTCATCAATGACATCCACAAGAAAACAATCATCCTCATTGGAGGGATGTTGAGTTGCATGAAAGATGTGGGGTTTGACTTGCATGTTTCCAAAAGCAATGTCCATCACCCCGGTTCGGCAATTAATTGATGCATTAGCCGTGGCTAAAAATGGCCTACCAAGGATCACGGGAATGTGCTTTTTTGGGTCATGGACCGGTTCTGTATCAAGAACCACAAAATCTACCGGGAAGTAGAATTTGTCCACTTTGATGATAACGTCCTCGAGAATACCCCGTGGATGCTTGACCGATCTATCGGCAAGTTGCAAAACCACGGAAGTCGGCTTAAGATCTCCCAAACCAATTTGTAGGTAGACTAAATATGGAATTAAATTCACACTAGCTCCTAAGTCAAGGAGGGCCCTCTCGATTTTGCTGTCACCAATGATGTAAGAGATTGTGGGGGCATCCGGATCCTTATACTTCGGAGGAGTGCTGTGCTGAATGATAGCACTAACATTTTCAGTCAACCTCACTTTTTTTGGCAAATGATTTTTAGAAGTGCGCTTTTGAGTGCACAAATCTTTGAGAAATTTCGCATAGGGAGGGATTTGCTTGATAGCATCCAAGAGGGGCAAGTTAATCTTCACTTGCTTGAAAACTTCCCACATGTCTTGAATTTTACAATTCTTGTTCCCAAAATGTGTCGACTCTTGAAGACGTTGAGGAAACGGAGCTTTTGGCTCATAAATAGTTTCCACATTTGGGGTGACATGTGTGGGATTTCCGTGAATGGTATTTGGACAAGAATTTGGATTAGAAGAGCTTGAATTTGGATTTTTCAAAGGAGAAACTTCCTCACTTTTGTCTCCATCGACCTTGTTGTCAACCACTCTACCACTCCGAAGGGTGGTGATAGCTTGAACTTGTTCATGAGTCGGCCCACTCGGAGGAGGGGTTTCGTCAATCACATGCGTTCCTCTAGGATTTTCAAAAGGTTGAGAGGGAAGCTTGCCCTTGTCCTTTTGAAGCAATTGATTCACCGAGTTAGCTATTTGGCCCACTTGATTTTCGAGATTAGCTATGGATTGAGTATGAGAGTGAACCATTTGGAGAGTAGGCTGCAAGGATGTCAAGAGTTGCTTGTTGGCATCCATTATTTGCTTATTTAATGATTCCATCATTTGCTTGTTTGCAGCTACTATCTCGTCAGTTGGACACACAGGAGGTTGATTGGAGACATTTGGATTGTAAGGAGGACGGTAGTTTGAAGAGGCTTGGAAAGGTCTACATTGAAATTGAGAAGAGGGCTGATTTTGCCGCCCTTGGTTTTGGAATTGGGAATTTTGTGGGGCTTGTTGCCGCCACGAGAAATTCGGATGATCTCGCCAACCCGGATTGTAGGTGTTGGAATATGGATTGTTCCCGGGCCGCGAGAACATGGCATTAGCTTGCTCTTGGTTGGGATTGGGAAATTGCTCCGGTGTGGGGCAATCTTCCGAGAGATGGAATGGACTAGTACATGAAGCACAAACTGAACTTGCCGAATTTTGAGACAATGAAGGAGGAAGATGTGGTGCCATCAATTGGTAGAATTTATGAGCGATGGTATCCACTTGAGATGATTCCTCCCTTATTGACTTTGGTTGACAAGGGTTGGTGTTGTTTGGAGTGGTTGCGGTCGGAGCCCTACGAGAATTGTGTTGAAGTGAATTTTTACTCAAATTCTCAAGTAAGGTCCAAGCCTCATCCGCATTCTTAGACATGAACATCCCACCACAAGAAGAATCAACCATGAATCTATGGGTTTCGTCAAGCCAGCATAGAAAGCTTGCACTAATTGCCATTTTGGGATCAAATGATGAGGACATTTTCGAAGAAGATCTTGTAGCCTTTCCCAAGTCTCGTGGAGTTGTTCTCCATCAACTTGAGAAAAGCTTAGAATGGAACGCCTCATTTGGTTGGTTTTACTCACCGGATAATACTTCTTAAGAAATTCTTGTTGCAATTGAGCCCAAGAAGTAATAGAGTTGGGAGCGAGGGAGTTCAACCAATATTTTGCCCTATCCTTTAGGGAGAATGGGAAAAGATGGAGATGAAGTGCATTGTCCGGAAAACCTCTCAACCGGATGGTCGAACATATTTCAAGGAACTCATCAAGATGCTTATATGGATCTTCATTATTAAAGCCATGAAATGATGGAAGCATTTGAATGGTACTAGACTTGATCTCATATTGGGCTGCATCGATGTTTGGCATCACTATACAAGAAGGAGAAGCATAGGTGGTAGGAATGAAATGATCTCTAAGAGTCATTGGTTCTACATTAGGAATTTCAGCCCTTTCATTCCCCGGATTTCCTACGTTATCCCCCATTATATTGAATTCAGTTTCAAGGTCCCTTGTAAGAGTGGGTTCCCTAAGGTTCCGTTTAAGAGTTCTTTCAAGTGAATTTATATCAATAGGCGAGTCAAGTGTGGGTAGAGAGAGTGACCTCCGGCCAAACATCAACAATTCACAACAACATCATCACAACAAATCTTTATCATCAACTCCACATACGATGTTCCCTTTTTCCTCAATTATTAAGACAGAAAATAAATGGCCACGACAAGGACCGATGCTTGGAATTGAAAATACACAATTAAAATAGCCTCGACAAGGGCTTGCAATTTATCTACTTCTAGGCTTAACACATGCACGATATTCACAATTTGAAACTAGAAGTCACGAGACTTACCTGGGGTCCTCTAGACTTACAATTTGCTAGCAATCCCACGGCGAGCTTCGAGTCCCTAGAATCTTGCAACACGAAGATGATCAAAACACACAAGGAATATTCACAAGACACAATATGCACAATCAAACTAAATTTAACCCTAAACTTTGGTTGCTAAACCGTTTGCAAGTCCCCGGCAACGGCGCCAAAAATTGATCGACGGTCGAAATCAATTATAAATCAACCCTCTTCGCAATAGCACGAATCATTGTAAAATAGGGCTATTGGTCGGGTAAGTTGAACCACTGGGACTGCGCTAGTCTAAGGCAACCTAAGTGTTTAGAGTCATTCTTAGGCTGATGAAGGGGTATTCATAGAGGTTTTGTTTGTTGTCACTTAAATTAGGAATTCAAAGTGCATAAAACACCAATTTGCAAGGAATTTAGGATGAAAAGATTAAGAAGAGGAGACTGGGGAAGTGAATCCGCCTCCATCCCTATACATATGCTAGATTAGACCTAAATTGGGGGAAAAACAACATATGATGGTCAAGACTTACATAGCAACACATGGTTGCCATTTAAGTAATCAAGAGGTACATTAGGTCTCAAACAAGTATAATCCATCAAAAGATAAACATGCTTAGACTACCTAACTAAGGTGTAGCTTATACACATTTACTTAAATGAGAGACTATCAAGTTCTTGACAAAATGATAAAGCACATGGAGTTAGAGATTAAGCATACACCATCAAAGGATTTCCTAAGCAATGGTCTATCAAAGTCACCTATCAACATGCCATGAAACCATTTCATAACCTTGCTTCCACTCTCACCATGAAAAACTCAAGCAATATGATTACTCTAAGACATCATCTAAGACAAGATAATCAACTTAAAGAAATCATCCATACATGTATCAACATTCATTACAACAAATGAGGTGCTCTTGGTTATGAAAAGACCATAAAATATACATGGCAAATCCCTAAAATAGACTATCCTAGGACATGCTTACAAGGGAGGGACTTCATCACCTCCCTAGAGAAAGAGTTAGTTACCCATTGCTAAGCTAGAAGAAGGAAGAAGCTCCATCCAAGACTCCATTTTCGTGCTCCTACTGTAGCACTCAAGAACACCCTCCTCCTTGCTCTCTTCTCTCTCCTCTAATCGTGCTAAAATCAAAGATAGCAAATGTGTGGCCTTTGGTAGCTTTTTATTCTCCAACAACACCCTCTCTCTCTCCTCCAAGGAACACCTCCAACCACTTCATAAAGAAGGAAGATGGCATTGAGGAAACCAATGTGCAAGTGGCTGAAATTGAGCCATTTCCGAGTGCAATATGCCTGATTTTCGAGCACTCGAAAAGTGATCTCGAGCACTCTAACTTAGTGCAATGTGCAACATGCTCCTCTTGCTCAGCGCTGACCTATTTTGGTAAAACTGCTATAACTTTGTACCCCGAACTCCGAATGATGATCTGTTTGAACATTTGGAGAGCTAATTCAGTGCTTTAAAAACTTCATGTTTTGATAAAGACCCAATTCTCAAGTCTGGTTGGTCGAAAATGAAGATCAAGGCAGAATTGCATTTCTGCCAGGCAGTTCTGCGCACCTCTGGTAACAAGGCCATAACTCTCTGCTCCGAGCTCCGAATGACAAACCGTTTGAAGATTTGGAAAGCTGAGTCAGAGCTCTAAATCTTTCATGTTATGAGGGAAGTCCAGTTCTTGAGTTTCCTAGGTCGAAAATGGCGACAAAAGTCAAGATCACTGCTGCCAGAAATTCAGAAATGGCATCCTTTTTGTTCAAAATTCCACAAGGCATCATTTTTGCTTCTTTTTTGCACTTTAACCTGAAAATGCATAAAAACATGCAAATGGAGTTAATCTACATAAAATAATCAATTAATGGACTTTGTTAATGTACTTTAGGACGCTTGAATATACAGTATTCAGCGCTTATCACACCCCCAAACTTACATTTTGCTAGTCCCTTAGCAAAACCAAAATGCAAAACTCAATGGAATGAAAACATGGGAATGCTATTTCAAAAATATTCACCATGGCAAAGATAAACATAAACATAGCTGAAATACAACTTGAAACAGATAAAGAGCTCGAGACGGGATCATTGGGAAGACTACCTTGCATATATGAAGCATTGATACAAAAAAAAAAAAAAAAATGGGAAAGACCATTTCAACATGCATGCATCAACATCATAGTCCATATAAATAATTCAATTGTCATCTCTTAATTGGAAATAACTCAAACTCCAGTGAAAGTGAATTGAATCCTCAAGATGCGGCTTTTACTTTCTTTTCCAATTCCAAGGCACAAGTTTTCAAATCAATGAATTCCCCTTTACATGAAGTCCCTAAGGCATGATTTTATTTTCAAGACAACTTTCATAAGCGAAACATAGAATGGTTGTGCAATGCTAAAGTCCCTTAAGCTTTCTAACCAACCTATGTAGCAAGCGTTAGGCCAACAACTCCCAAACCAGACGGCTTTAGGGTGTTAAGTGTAGAGACACTCCAAATGGCTTAATAGCTCAAGTTGGAAAGGCTACGAACTCTAACTAACCATGTTTATTACAATTTTTTTTGAATGACCGTGCAATGTTTAAGTCCTTTAAGCTTTCTAACCAACCCTTGTAGCAAGCGTTAGGCCAACAACTCCCAAACCAGACGGCTTTAAGGTGTTAAGTGTAGAGACACTCCAAAGGGCTTAATAGCTCGAGTTGGAAAGGCTACGAACGTCAACTGGTCATTTTTTTTTATTATTTTTTATTTTTTATTTTTTTTTATTTTTTATTTTTTTTACTTAAATCATGCCAAAGATATTCATCTATCAGGTTCATCAAATCAGATTAACTAGGCCAAGGTCAAGGTTGATCAAGTTGCATGCCTCACAGTTAAGTTTCCAATGTGCATCTGTGCATTGTGAAGCTTATAAGAGTGTAAATCCAGCAAGAATCTAATTGAAACATTTATACAGACTAATTTGAATCTACATGATCATTTCAACTCAAATTTTTCTTTATTTTCAAAAATTTCAATTGCTTCTATACACAAGGCATTAAACATATGTTTCATCTCCGACAAGTGTCAAGTTATACTATCATCGCTTAGCAAAAATTATAAAACCAAAAATATTCCAAGAATGCTTTGATGCACCCCCAAACTTAAACTACACAGTGTCCTCAATGTGGGACATGGATGTAAGTTAGAGACAAAAAGGACAAAGAGTATAAAAAGAAACAACAATACCCAGGGGGAGGAAACGGCAGTTTGATACAAAAACCCCCAAACTTGAATTGGACTGCGCAACCTGGAGAGCATCACGAAGAACAAAAAGAAACAACCACAAACAGTATTAATAGCACAAGCATAAATACAGAAAAAGAATGTTACGAAAGTTAACAGAACAGAAAGAATTTGCATTGCAAAAAGAGTTTACATGATTTCAAAAAGAGCTGTACAGGGATCATGTCGACTAGAGCAACCTATACGTAGGAAATTCTTACAGTTCAAAAGGAAAACAAAAGATACAAGAGAAATAGGTACATATGAAACAAAAAGATAAGGTCCACACTCGCAACAAGTTATGGTCCAGAGGGTAAACGGGCGAGGATGGAATGGAGGAAAGATTGAGTCTTACGCCGTTCAGCGGAAGCCAAACGACGTTCCTCAGCTGCGACACGACGGTCTTCAGCAGCAAGATGAAGATCTTCTTCGGCACGTGAAGAAGTCTCACACAGAGTCTGAGTGCACGCGGACAAAGAATTCTCAAAACGATCCAGTCGCTCATGAATACCGACAATGCTAGCCCGGATGAAAGCCTGGTCCTGGTGAGAGTCGACCGGAGGCTCTACCCTTGCAGCGGCTGCTGCAGTGGAAGCATCCTCGAAGGAGGAGGAGGAGGAGCGTGGATGAACAGGGGAGCAGGAGGCTGAGGGGTACTAGAATGGCTAAGAACATTGATCCACCGGCGCTGGGTAAAAATTTTAATCTTTTCGCCTTTTGGTTCATGGGGAGGAACAACGAAACCCTTGTGCTGAAGGAGCCGAGTGATGAAAAACGGCAAAGGCAATTTCTGATTTTCAACTCGCGGAACCCGTGTATTATGAGCATCATGCCAAAACTTCATAAATGTGGTCCAAATGAGCTCTAGGATGGAGAACCATTGGCCTTGGTCCATGGCATATAAGGCTTGCAGAAGGAGGCCCCGACGCTCGGTACTATGCACCAAAGGGTAGACATTGTGCTTGAAGACAGTGTCAATGAACCATAGGCGTTCCGGAAGATTGGTTTTGCGGATAAAAGACTGGGGCCTAGTAGGATCGTCAATAGTGCAAATGGCAGCGGCAATCTGCTCCACAGTTAATGTATCTGGTTCCTCATATAAAGGGAGATTCTCACGATTGACAATGTCATCGGGGCACTCAATGGGGCAACCAGAAACCTGAATGATGTCAGTCATAGTGAAAGCATAGGTGGTGCCATCAATGGATGTAGTGAGAGAAATGGGTGGCTCTTCAGGGCATTGGAGATTCTGGTAGAAAAGGCGCACTACACGGGGGTAGGCAACCCTGGCAAGGGGCGCGCAAATGTGCTGCAGACGCCGGTTAGTCAATTCGGCTACAGCCCACGAAGTTGTGGGTAGAATATCAACGGCATCGGTGAGCGGAAAAGAAAGCTCGTAGTTGAGTTGTTTTCCATCCCAAGGATCACGTGGTCTCTCAGGATTGACAGCACGGTCACCCGCAGAGGGTCTAGGAGGGTGAGAATGACCGGCACGAGACATTTAGAGAGGTGGACTTGGTTGAGGAATTTCGGCGAACACCTGGCGTGTACCACAAAAAGGAGAAGGTGAAAATGAGTGGGATAGATGATGAAACCCAAAAATTTTTGGCCCTGCAATTGTAATAACTACTCCCAAACAATCACAAATCTTCATTGCATGCAAGCCCATCCTCCATTGATACCAAAAATGTGAAAGAGAAAGAGAAGGAAGAAACTTACCCCATAATGGAGAACCAAAGGCCCTTTGTACGTGGGATAAGTGGTGGGGATGGGTGGGAGGTGGGTGATGGTGCTTGGGTTAGAGGAGAGTGGGGAATAAGGTGGAGGAGGTGAAGTTGGGTTTGCATGGGGTGGTGAGGTTTGAGGGTGGTTTGGTTTTGGAGTTGGTGCGAGAGAGAGGAAGGTTTAAGGTTGAGGGAATGATGGTTTGGGAAGGGGGTGGGTTGATGAGAGAGAGACCGAGAGGGTGTGAGAAGTTGGTGAAGCTTGAGGAAGGGTGTTGGGGTGTTGCAGCAGGTTGGGTTGATGGTGGAGGAGAGGGAGTTGGCAGCCGAGGAGGGGAGTTGAGGTTGAGTGAGATTGGTGGGGCTTCGGGGTTTTTAAAAGAGAGGGGGTAAGCTTGGTTCGAGCACTCGAAGTTGGACTTCGAGTGCTCGAAAGATGGGCAGAGAGTTGGGAGCCGAGGGGTGAGAGGACTCAAGCAGTTGCGAGCACTCGAAGCTTGACTTCGAGTGCTAGAAAATTTGGCAGAGAGGTTAGGTTGGATGAGGGGGTGAGGGTCGTGGTTGGGTTATTGGTTAGGTGATGCCGAGAGCAAGGATGGGGAAGGGTAGGGTGGTGAGAAGGTTGAGTGTGAAGGGTTGATGAAATGGCTGAGAGAGGTTTTGGTGCATGGGGGTTGCTGGGATGGTTGTGTTGATGGTGGAGGTCGAGAGGGTGGTGAGCTTGGGGGTGGGGTTGTGCATGGGAGTTGGTTGCATGGTTGTGGGGTGGTGGGTTTGTATGGTCATGCATGGTTGATGGGGTTGAGGGTGATTTGAGGTTGATGCATGCAGGAAGGTTGATTGTGGGGATGGTGTATGGTTTGTGATATTGAAGAGAGAGATAGAGTGAGTGTGGTGGGGCGTTGGTGTTGCATGGGTTGTTGCTCGCTAGGTGGGGGGGATTGAAGGTTGGTGGTGGGTTTGTGGAAGTGCCGAGAGGGTGGTGAGCTTGGGGGTGGGAGAAAGAAGAAGATGGTTTGTGGAAGTGGATGAGAGTGGAGGGTGGTTGTGGGTTTGGAATGGTGGGGTGGTGTGGGTGTAGTTGGGGTGCCGAGAGGAGAGGTTTGCATGGGAAGTTGAGGTGTGGGTTTGTGTGGCCGAGAGAGAGATGGTTCATGTTAGGGTGATGAGAGGAGATGAGGTTAACTTCGAGTGCTCGAAAATGAGCGTGCGAGCACTCGAAATGAAGGCAGTGTCGCGGGTGTTTGGTGTAAGCAATGTCGAGCACTCGAAATGGTATTGCGAGTGCACGAATTGAGAGCAGTAGGTTCGGTGGTTTAATGCATGGACCGTGAGCACTCCGAAGGGTAGTTGTGATTGCTCGAACTGGAGGCAGAAGCAACCAAATGATGGGAGGGATTTTCGAGCACTCAAACTGGAAATTGGAGTGCTCAAAGTGTTGACAGAGAGCTCGGCTGTGAGGTGAGAAGAGTTGGATGAAGCTTCGAGCAGCTGCGAGCACTCGAATTATGCAGTGTGAGCAACATTATGAGAAGAGCTTAGTTGACAGTGGGCATCATTATTCAACATAAGGCAACATGGAAAATGAATGTTGCAATGTGAGGCCATGCAAGCAAGATGAAGGAATGCATGCAACCCACAATGGCTCGGATATGAAAAAGGCATGTAATATAGAAATGTATGGAATGCATGCATTTTTCCTATGCATGGATTGAATTTTAAGAATTTTGCATGGATGAAATGGATTGAAAGTTTTGCATGGATTCAACATGGAAATGATGAAGGCCTTGGGACAAAATGAAATATATATATTTATATATATATATATATATATATATATATATATATATATATATATTTTTACTTTTCAAACTTTGCAATTTCTAATGCATGGAAAAATTGCCAACTTCAGAACATCACACAATGCATGAATGAAAGTTCTGGAGAAAATTTTAAACTTGCAAATTCATTCCATTCCAATGCATGGGAAATTTTGAAAGTTTTGTTTTGAAACCTTGCAATTTTTCAACTTTTTAATCATCTCAAATGCATGAAGAATTTTGAGAAAATTTTTAAACTTTTTAGTAAAAATGAGAAAATATGCACATGAGTCGCATTTGAAAAATCTAATGAAATTACTAGAAAGCGATGGAGACTTCCGGGAATGAAAATTAGAGTTAAGAAGGTCTAAGAAAAATCAAATTTTTGGCTTTTCTAAACCGTTTCCCAGAAAATTTGCAAGGCACGAGCAATTTCAAAGAGAAGGAAGCTTGGAACATCGAAAGAATTTATTCCCTTACTTTGCTAAATTTAATGTCGATAGCCAGACAAAGCTAGAGCAGGCACTAATCCTCATAAATTGGATCCGTCAAGAGGACTTCCTCATTTGCTTCAAAGGAGAAGGTGAAAATGAGTGAAAATGATTCACCGAGTTAGCTATTTGGCCCACTTGATTTTCGAGATTAGCTATGGATTGAGTATGAGAGTGAACCATTTGGAGAGTAGGCTGCAAGGATGTCAAGAGTTGCTTATTGGCATCCATTATTTGCTTATTTAATGATTCCATCATTTGCTTGTTTGCAGCTACTATCTCGTCAGTTGGACACACAGGAGGTTGATTGGAGACATTTGGATTGTAAGGAGGACGGTAGCTTGAAGAGGCTTGGAAAGGTCTACCCTGATATTGAGAAGAGGGCTGCTTTTGCCGCCCTTGGTTTTGGAATTGGGAATTTTGTGGGGCTTGTTGCCGCCACGAGAAATTCGAATGATCTCGCCAACCCGGATTGTAGGTTTTGGAATATGGATTGTTCCCGGGCCGCGAGAACATGGCATTAGCTTGCTCTTGGTTGGGATTGGGAAATTGCTCCGGTGTGGGGCAATCTTCTGAGAGATGGAATGGACTAGTACATGAAGCACAAACTGAACTTACCGAATTTTGAGATAATGAAGAAGGAAGATGTGGTGCCATCAATTGGTAGAATTTATGAGCGATGGCATCCACTTGAGATGATTCCTCCCTTATTGACTTTGGTTGACAAGGGTTGGTGTTGTTTGGAGTGGTTGCGGTCGGAGCCCTACGAGAATTGTGTTGAAGTGAATTTTCACTCAAATTCTCAAGTAAGGTCCAAGCCTCATCCGCATTCTTGGACATGAACATCCCACCACAAGAAGAATCAACCATGAATCTATGGGTTTCGGTCAAGCCAGCATAGAAAGCTTGCACTAATTGCCATTTTGGGTTCAAATGATGAGGACATTTTTGAAGAAGATCTTGTAGCCTTTCCCAAGTCTCGTGGAGTTGTTCTCCATCAACTTGAGAAAAACTTAGAATGGAACGCCTCATTTGGTTGGTTTTACTCATCGGATAATACTTCTTAAGAAATTCTTGTTGCAATTGAGCCCAAGAAGTAATATGGATCTTCATTATCAAAGCCATGAAATGATGGAAGCATTTGAATGGTATTAGACTTGATCTCATATTGGGCTGCGTCGATGTTTGGCATCACTATACAAGAAGGAGAAGCATAGGTGGTAGGAATGAAATGATCTCTAAGTGTCATTGGTTCTACATTAGGAATTTCAGCCCTTTCATTCCCCGGATTTCCTACGTTATCCCCCATTGTATTGAATTCAGTTTCAAGA
Source organism: Cornus florida (assembly GCF_030987335.1). Lineage (NCBI taxonomy): Eukaryota > Viridiplantae > Streptophyta > Magnoliopsida > Cornales > Cornaceae > Cornus > Cornus florida. Next base: position 62,139,851 of record NW_026775572.1, on the reverse strand, counting down.
TCCCTTGTAAGAGTGGGTTCCCTAAGGTTCCGTCTAAGAGTTCTTTCAAGTGAATTTATATCAATAGGCGAGTCAAGTGTGGGTAGAGAGAGTGACCTACGGCCAAACATCAACAACAAAGCATATATTCAACAACACAATTCATCATCAATACTCCACATACGATGTTCCTTTTCTCCTCAATTATCAAGACAGAAAATAAATGGCCACGATAAGGACCGATGCTTGTACACGAAATTAAACAAGATAATAGCCTCTACAAGGGCTTCACAACTAAATTAACTACTTCTAAAATTAACACATGTACGATATTCACAATTCGAAACTAGAGGTCACGAGACTTACCTGGGGTCCTCTAGACTTACAATTTGCTAGCAATCCCACGGCGAGCTTCAAGTCCCTAGAATCTTACAACACGAAGATTAGACCTAAATTAGGGGAAAAACAACATATGATGGTCAAAAACTACATAGCAACACATAGTTGCCATGTAAGTAATCAAGAGGTACATTAGGTCTCAAACAAGTATAATCCATCAAAAGGGTAAACATGTTGAGACTACCTAACTAAGGTGTAGCTTATACATGTTTACTTAAATGAAAGACTATCAAATTCTTGACAAAATGATGAAGCACATGGAGCTAGAGATTAAGCATACACCATCAAAGGATTTCCTAAGCAATGGTCTATCAAAGTCACCTATCAATATGCCATTAAATCATTTCATAACCTTGTTTCCATAATCACCATGTAAACTCAAGCAAAAAGATTAATACAAGACATCACCTAACATAAGATAATGAGCTTAAAGAAATCATCCATACTTATATAAACATTCATTACACCAAATGAAGTGCTCTTAGCTATGAAAAAGACCATAAATATACATTGCAATCCCCCAATATATACTACCCTAGGACATGCTTACAAGGGAGGGACTTCATCACCTCCCTAGAGAAAGAGTTAGTTACCCATTGCTAAGCTAGAAGAAGGAAGAAGCTCCATCTTTATGGCCATTTTCGTGCAACCTTCTTGGTGCTTGAAGAACACACCTCCTTTGCTCTCTTCTCTCTCCTCTAATCTTGTAGAAAATGTAGGATAGGAAGTGTGTGGCCTTTGGTAGCTTTTTATTCTCCAACAAAACCCTCTCTCTCCTCCAAGGAACACCTCCAACCACTTCATAAAGAAGGAAGATGGCATTGAGGAAACCAATGTGCAAGTGGCTGAAATTGAGCCATTTCCGAGTGCAATCTGCCTGATTTTCGAGCACTCGAAAAGTGGTCTCGAGCACTCTAAATTAGTGCAATGTGCAACATGCTCTTCTTGCTCAGCGCTGACCTACTTTGGTAAAACTGCTATAACTTTGTGCCCCAAACTCCGAATGATGATCTGTTTGAAGATTTGGAGAGCTGATTCAGTGCTTTAAAAACTTCATGTTTTGATGAAGACCCAATTCTCAAGTCTTGTTGGTCGAAAATGGGGAGAAAGGCAGTACTTCAGTGCTGCCAGGCAGTTCTGCGCAGCTCTGTTACGAAGATCATAACTCTCTGCTCCAAACTCCGAATGATGAACCGCTTGAAGATTTGGAAAGCTAATTCAGAGATCTAAATCTTTCATGTTATGATGGAAGTCCAGTTCTTGAGTTTTCTAGGTTGAAAATGGCGACAAAAGTCAGGATCACTGCTGCCAGAAATTCAGAAATGGCATCCTTTTTGTTCAAAATTCCACAAGGCATCATTTTTGCTTCCTTTTTGCACTTTAACCTGAAAATGCATAAAAACATGCAAATGGAGTTAATCTACATAAAATAATTAATAACTGGACTTTGTTAATGTAATTTAGGGCGCTTGAATATACAGTATTCAGCGCTTATCAGTAACATAGGGGTTTAAAAGGTTTGTTGCATATGCTAAATGCAATCGTGTTCCCTACGGAAGTGGCGTATCCATTTATTACTTTCTAGATTCATAGTTGTATAGTTGTTCATTTCTTTCATTTACTTTGTAGTTCATTGCTATGAACTAACAATATTTAAGTTTAGGGGTGTGATGAGCGCTGAAAAGTGCACTTTTAAACCTCTTAAGCTCGAGTATTCTAGGACCTTTTTCTATCTTATTTTCCCATTTTAGATTAATTTCGTGTTATTTCCCTTTTTAGGTCATTAAAGTTAAAACGAGCTAAAAATGGTGTCTTAAGGCCTTTTTGGAGTCAAACTAAGTCTTCGTAAGGATTTGGAGCAAAAGAAAGCTAATTTGGAGCAAAAGGAGGCTAATGCTGAAAAACTGCCAAGTTAGATAAATCCAACTTTTCTGATATCGATCGAAGTTGGATCGATTGAACTTTTCTCAAATCGATCGAAGAAAATTTGGATAGATCGAAAATGTACTGGCAGTGAGCTGTCTTATTCTCGCGTGCCCAAAACTCCACCTACCACATAGTACGGGATTAGATATTTTTGGGGTTATATTTATGACATAATGGCTAAAAAAAAGACCTTCTATATAAAGGGAAATAACCCATTTTGTAAAGGAGCTTTTTATCATTTTACTTTTACATTGTAATTTTATATTATCTCTCTGGAAAAGTTAGAGATTAGGGTTAGAAGAAAAGAGGGAAGTGGAGGCTCATCTCAAGAACCCATCTCTAGATCCACACACTCTCTCTTTCTAGAGCTTCGAAGAAGAAGAAGAAGAAGAGGAAGAAGAAGAAGATGGAGCCATGTTTGGAGCTTGCTCTTGAGGCTTTTATAACCACATCTACCTCCTTCATAATTGGCTAGATCTATACTTAGGGCTTGGATGAGCCCTAAGTCTTGTGTAATGTAAACCCTTGTATTTCTATTTTTGGGGATTCATATATATTATTGTGATTAGTGTTCTAGCCTTGTGAATTTAATGAATCTTGGTATATTTGTATGATTTCTATGGTTTAATTATTCCTATTAATTCTCTAGTTTATTAATTCTCTAGTGATTAAATTAGGAATTATTTCTTACATGATTCATATGGATTAATTCTTTCTATTGATTCTCTATTTGATTACATGTTGTCTTATGTGTGATTATTTGGGAATTAATCTCTACACTAGATTCTCTATGTTGGTTGCATGTCTATGTGTGATTAATTAAGGATTTAGTGATGGCTAAGCATGGGTTTTCATTGAATGGGTTTGTAGATTAATTTAATGGATTATTCTTATGCTTGATGGGTTGTTCTACAATTTAATTCATGCTTGTAGGTAGGTAGACAATCTATACTTGGTTTGATATTCCATGGCTTATTATTGCAAATTCCATGATTCTCTAGATTAATGTGTGCTACAATTGTGACTAGTTTAATAGGTCATGCTTAGATTTGATGGGTTGTTCTATACTTAGTTTATTTGTCGGTTAGGTAGACAATTCATACATGAATTTGATGGTCCATGCTTAATATTGCAATTGGTAGTCGCATTTTGTTCACAACAATGTATTCTCCATTAATGGAAAGCAAGTGGTTAATTACATGAGCTTAGTGGTGATTCCAACACCCTAAGACCTCTCTTCATATCTTTTAAATCCCTATCTCTCACTAGTTTATTTTACTTGCATTTTAATTTCATTGCACCTTAGTTTAATCAATCCAAACCCTCTCTTTGCAATCTTGTGATCCACTAGAGTCGAAGTTAAATTCCAACACGTATAATCCCTTGGGACGATCCCTACTCACTCTTGCTACGTTAGTAGTATTATTGGTAGTGGTTTCTATTAATTTAAATTTGACATAAAAGGCTTTTCTTGAACCACACATTCACTACATTATTTTTGGCGTATAGGAACGGCTACCATCATCTTTGCTTGTTTAAATACTTTAATTGTTTTGATATCTCCTTATTTTGTGTGCGGACTTGATCACCCGTGTTTCGAAATTGGGGGGGTGTCATAAGTTATCTATGGCATAGGTGAGTGACCATTTTATGAGTGGCTTAGTCAGGTTTTATAGAAAAGATCAGTTTTTATAGATATTCGTTTGATAGGGTAGACTTATTGTGATTCGAGAATGTCGTAAGTATTGATTTCTTTGGGATACAAGTGAGGTGTTAGAGTGGAGTTCTGAGTCTGTGATCCTTCTATCTTGAAGAGCTTTTGATTTGATATAGTATATGATGAGCGCTGAAAAGTGCGCATTTAAACCCCTTAAGCTTAGGTATTCTAGAACCTTTATCTATCGTATTTTTCCGCTTTAGATTGATTTCGTGTTATGTCCATTTTCAGGTACTTATCCCCAAAATAAGCTAACTCAGCCAAATAAGAGCAAAAATGAAGCAATTCTGGGATAAATCAAAGAAATGAGCAAAGTAAAGCAAAAGGAAGCAAATGATGGAATTTCAACAACTTCGATCGATCACAAGAAAAGTTCGATCGATCCAACTTTCATCGATCTCAGCACTTCAAGATAGATCCAAGCCATGATGTCATCTTCAGAGATCCCAAAAGTTCGATTGATCTAACATCATTCTCTGATCGATTGAACTTTTTTGTCCTTATCCACATGCCAGATCTTATCCAGCTGTACCACCTTACCAACCACTTTTGTCCTTTTCTAAAAAATATCTTCAAAATATCTAAGATTTGTTTTTATCCAAAAAGGTGCCGCCATTGAGGATCGATCCAGCTTTAATTCGATTGATCTCAGCCATGTTCGATCGATCTCACCGTAAGTTCGATCGATCGAACTTCCCAAATCTCGAGAAAATCTAAATTCCAGCTCATTAAAAGTTGTCTCATATCCAATCATTAGAGGATTATTGGTGTACGAGCCCAGCTTATTTAGGGTAATTTTTGACCTACCTATATAAGGAATATGAGCCACTTTGACACATATAGATATACTTAGAGAAAGGATAATACTTAGTGAGGAAGAAAAGGAGAGAAGGAGGCTAGAGACACCATTGGAGACACTTCATCAACCAAGGAGCAGATTTCTTCTATAAAGCTTGCCCTTGAGGGTTGGAGGACATCATCCATGAGTGGCTAGACATCCTCTTGGGGCTAGAATTAGCCCTAAGCATGCTTTCTACACCTTGATTTATGTATTTTTTAGGGGATTTGTATTGTGATACATGTCTTGACACTTTTATATATATATAGATCTTGTTTATTCAATGATTTATGTGGTTTAATGCTTTCAATTGATCATTTCATTCTATCCATATGTCTATGTATGCTAGAATAGATGTTCATGTGTTTGTGTCTATTTTTCTTATGTTATTGATGCATGTCTATGTGTACTGATGCTATAGATCTAGAGATTGTCAAGGCATAGTGCTTAATGGCATGTTCTTGTGGTTTATTTGATGGTTCATACTCATTTCTTGATGGATTGTACCTCTCCCTTAGTTTAATTAGTTTAAGTTCATGTCATTAGCTTAGTTGTAGTGTAGTTGTTAAATGGGAGGACAATCCATGCTTGTTGTTGATGTTCCATACTCATGAAAACAAGTAACATATATCTCTAATCTTGTGATGTGTTTAGATTGTGAGCTTAAAGAAATGATTAATGGCTTAATTTGATATGTTATGCTATCCACTATATTGTTTAGACAATATATGCTTAATTTGTCATCTATGCTTGTTGGAACAACCACACACACACACTTTGTTGCAATACATGTTTTTCCCCTCATTAATCATTCATTAAGGGTGTAAAAAAGCTATGCTTAGTGGTGATCTCTAAACCCCAAGATCTCTCTCTCTTTCATTCTCTTTATTGCATCATTGTTTACTTTAGTTTACATTGCATCTTAATGTAATTCAACTCCCAACCACTATTTTGATCACTCGACCTACTAACCTTAATTTTAATTCCTTAACCAAGTACGACCCTCAATCCCTTGGAACGATCCCTACTTGCCCTAGCTATATTTTTAGTGAAAGGTAGTAGTGGCAATTTCTAAGTGTAAAACTTAGCCACATTCATCATAGCTCTACACCGCTATCTTTTAGCGGTGTGAACAAACCGTGTTGGGTTTCGGAGTGACGACCCGGATAAAAAACAACAAGTTTTTGGCACCGTTGCCCGGGATTGATTGATTGGCAACGTCGTATTTGTGGAATCAATTAGGAATTAGTACTCTTTTGATCGTGTCTTTACTTTATTTTCAATTTTTGTTACTTATGGTGTTTGTTTTTGTTTGACTAGGAGCATTAGCCTAGAAGGTGAGCAAAGGAGCATCCAAGTAAAGGAGCTAAGCAAGCAAAAGGAAAGGAAAAAGGCTAAAATCCTAAAAAAAAAAAAATTGCTAAGAAAAAGGCTAAAATCCTAAAAAAAAAAATTTGGAGTTGAAGTGCTGAAGGACCTTTATGAGTCCACGTGGAGGCTTGTATTTCAATTCTTAGATAAATCGTAAGCCCACGTGGAGACAAATTTACTTTTCTTGCATATTGTTGATAGCATGGGAGTATGGGAACATTGAATATGGAGAAAGGTTGTTGATTATTTATTTGTTGTGAAGGTGAAGTGTTTGTTGTTATTGCTTGTTCTGTTGCATTATGCATACATGGTCGTAGATCATTGAGACCCATTCTTGTCCCTTTAAATTTTCATCTTGAATCTATTATTCGAAACCCTAGGGGAAGAGGTAGTTCTAGTCAATCCATTTCATCAATGGAAGGACACAATGAGGACCATGTGGAGGACCTTGGTCACATAGACCAACAGGGTATCCTCCATCCCAATGTGCATCATGATAACATGCAAGTTCCATTAGGCATGCCAAGGGCATTCATTCACTAATCACAACAACAAGGCCAAGTCCCATTAGGAATGCCAAGGCCAATCTATGCTCCACCACCTCCCATCATTCAAGGCAATCAAGGTGCCTATGTTGCACCTCCAATTGTTAATCCTCCCCTTTCTTTAAGAGATCACTATGTGCCTAATGAATATAATGCACCCACATGCATTCAATTGCTACCATTTAGAACACACCACTATAAAATCAAGCCACAAACCATACATGGACTTCTAAGTGAAGAACCTTACAAGCATTTGGATAAATTTCTTGAAGTATATTCCACCGTAAAATACACAGACATACCAGAAGAGGTCTTAAGGCTTAAACTTTTTCCATTCACCCTTAAAAACAAGACAAAATATTGGTTTAACAATCTTAGGCCTTTTTTAGTAACTTCTTGGACAGAAATGCAACAAGAGTTCTTGAAAAAGTACTATCCGGTTTCATTACATGCCCAAATGGCAATTAGTTCAACATTTCTTTGAGAGCTTTTCGGATAACTACAAGGGTATGGTTGATACTTCCATGGGTGGCACTTACATTGATAGGCATGAGGATGACGTGTGGCGTTTTTGTGAGAAAATGAGTGAAAATTCTTTGCATCGTACTTTATCTTCGAAGAATGGTAGAAATTCTAGTGGTAGGAAGAGTGTTGGCTTACATCAAGTCGACTACTCCAATGAAATTGCCGCCAAAATGAAATCATTATCTCAAAGGTTTGATCAATTTTTGATCAACCAAAACTCGGTGAATCAAGTATCTTCCTTCCTTAACCATTCTCATCATGCATCTAATGAGACCTGTATGACTTGTTCAAGTGTTTTACATTCTACTTCCAATTGTCCCCATGGACATGTGCAAAGTGAGCATCATGAACAAGCAAATGCTGTTTTTACTAATCAAGGGAACAATCCTTATGGCAATCACTATAATCCTAGTTAGAGGAATCACCCAAATTTCTCTTAGAAAAGCCAAGGGGAGGTCTCAAACCCTTCCCAAGGTGGTTTTCAAGGAAAATACATTCCACCTCCAATGCAAAGCCAAGGTTCCCAAGGTTTTAGATCATCATTCCAATCACAAGGAAACCAATTTTTAAATTCTTATTTTCCCAATCAATCATATTCCCAGGGAAATGTTAGAAGTCCTGCTTTTGGAGAGAGAGTTTTGATCGCTTTGTGCACTTTAGAGGCAAACGCACAATTACTTTATTCTCACTCTCAATCTATTACTAAGCTAGAAACCCAAGTAGGGCAAATAGCTATCACTTTAAATGCTAGAGAGAAAGAAGAAATGCCTTTGAATACCCCACAAAAGCAACAATGTGTTATGGAGACTCATTCCTCATCGAAAGGTCACACAACAGAGTATGTCAATACGGTGACTACCTTGAGAAGTGGAAAGATTGTGGACAACCAAGTGGGTATGTCCAATGAAGAGAGTGAACCGGTGTAACCACAAGTTGACATCCGTCCCATTTCATATCCTATTCCTCCTTCGTTGCATGTGCATGACCATATAAATGAGAATGTGTTGAAAAATGATTTTGAAAAGAGAAATTTGCAAAATGATTTGAAAACTTCTTGTGTTGAAGAGACTTCAAAGAAAAATTCTGTGAAGGTTTTTGAGCCAAAAGCTCCATTCCTGGATGCCTTAAAATGATCCATTTCAAATGACAAGCAAAAGGCCAGAGTAAATGAAATCATGGAAGTGTTTAGGCAAGTGAAAGTTAATCTTCCACTTTTGGATGCAATCAAGCAAATTCCAGCTTATACCAAATTCTTGAAAGACTTGTGCACCCAAAAGAGGAAAAACAAAAGCCAAGCACCTATAAAAGTGGTCTTAACCGAGCAAGTACGCTCAATTTTGCAGCATAACACTCTTTCAAAGTTTAAGGACCCCGATTCACCTACCACTTCATGTATCATTGGTGATCATATCATTAATCGGGCTCTTCTTGACCTAGGAGCAAGTGTTAATCTTCTTCCATACTCGGTATATGTCAAATTAGGATTAGGAGACTTGAAACCGACGTCGATAGTTTTACAACTTGCCGACCGATTAATCAAAAAGCCTAGGGGTATCATTAAGGACGTATTGATTAAAATTGATAAATTCTTCTTTCCCATTGATTTTGTTATCAATGATACGGAACCGGTCCCAAATCCTAAGAGCTAAATTCCCGTTATCCTTAGCCGTCCTTTCTTGGCAACCGCGAATGCCAACATTAATTATAGGATGAGAATAATGAAGATCTTATTTGGCCACATGAAAGTAAAGTTGAATATTTTCAATCTAACCCCCAACTTAATTGACAAACATGAAGAGATTAATGTTGTAGAGAAATGTCATGACCTTAAAAATAAAGAAATTGAGTTTTTGTGTGAGACCAAAGTTTCAAAAAGTCCATCTTCAACCTTGAAACCAAAGAAAGTTGTTTCAAAATCTTGTTTTGAAAGGGCGTGGAAGCCCAAAAATTGTCTTAACCAAGGACGGAAAATGTCTTTTGAGCTTAATCCAACAAGTTCCTTAAAAAACCATTTGTTGAGTAGAGTTCAAAGCACTTATCACCCCATCAAGGAGGGGATGCACTACAAGATGTTTGATCCGGGCTAAAAGAGCCCAACGTCTTGCTAGAGACGTTAAAGACTAGCAAGACATTTCGTAGGGTGTCAAAAACCCTATTCCTCCCTCATTTCTATCTTTAATTTCATTTCTTGTGAAGTCTAGATATTGGCTTTGGGTTCATATGCATTGCTAGGAACTGTGATTAGGATTGCATGCACTTTTATGTTGAAATTGAGCATTTTCCAGAAGTTCGATCGATCTCAAAATGAGTTCGATCTATCGAACTTCCCACCTGCATCAAAGCTGCATCCAAATCACTCTCTATCCAATGGTTCGAACAAAACCTGCATATTTCAGCTCTCTGTCCCATCGTTCGAACTTGTTCCTAGATTGATCTAAACTTCTTCAATCGATCCAACTTCATCTTGGATCGATCTGCAGTTCCAACACTTAGAAAAATTTTGAACCTGCATCCAAAACCCTCTCTGTCTCATCGATCGAACATTTCTTCAATTCTATGCATTTTTGATCGATCGAAGGAATTCTGTGATCGATCTTGGGGAGATCGATCTTTGTTTTTTGTTTTTCAATTTTGAATTTGTTTTGACTTTGTTTTAAATTTCAAAAATTCCAAAAAATATATATTTTTTTTATTATTTTTATTTTCCAAAAATATATTTATATATATAATAAAAAATAAAAATAAAAACTCCTAAAAATATTTTTACTTTTTATATTATTTTACTTTTTCAAAAATTAAAAAAATATATGTTGTCACATAAGAGGAGAGATCGATGTTAGTTCGATCGATCGAACTGGCAAGGGAATGTTTTTAAAAATCGATTCAGGGTCATTCGATCGATTCCACAAGAATCGATCTCAGACCCTCGTTTCCCCTTCGCCGCTGCATCCTAACTCTTCTCCATCTCTGGCGAGCATCCCAAGCATCGAATCACTCTCTCTCCTCTGGGATCTTGATTCGCATCTCACCCCCTTCGCATCTCCACTTCTCTCTTGATTCTGGTGAGATCCAAACCTCATCTCTTTGATTCAAGCTTAGATTTGATGCATACATGCTCTAAATGTTAGATGTAAGTTATTTTCATGATGAATAACTCCATTGATGAAGCTTTGAGCTCTTTTTATATATATGTATATATGGTTTTGTATTTTTCATGATTGTGATTTGATTTTTGGAATATGGGCCAAACTAAGTGACCCAATAGGTTGATTTGTTGTGTTAATGGGCCCACGACCATGTTCGTGAAGGCCCCGTGCCATCCACATCACAGATCTGTGACTTTTCGAGTTTCACTTCACAGTTCGATCGATCGAACTTTTTATTCGATCGATCTATAATAGATCGTTCTCACTCATTTTTGATCGATCGAACTTGAATCAATCTCACATTTTTGTGATCTATCGAACTTCACAGATTTGTTTCACACATCTCACACACTATCTCTTGTGTTTTATGCCATCTCATACATGCCCAATGCCTGTATTTTCCACATTAGATGCATTTCATACTTATACTGTCTAGCATGTTTCACATCATGTCACTTATTCCTTGTCACTTAACTAGATTCATGTTCCCTATCTGTTTTGTCTATCCTATTTGACATACATGATTCTATGCACTGTGCTTTAATTCTTTATGCTGGCACTAACTCCCATTTTGCAAGTTTTCCTTTTATTTTGTAGGCTATGGCTAGGGTCAAGACTGTAGCTCGCGAACACTATCACCGCAAGGGCAGACAGAGTTTGGAAGACGAGGCCAATCCATCTCATGCCCAGGAGCCCACTCCACCTCAGTCTCCAGCTGACAGCCGCCTATAGTCTTCAGACGAGGCATCTTCTTCATAGGGTGATGCTGAGGCTGAGCACATACCATCTCCACCACCACCGCCAGCTCAGCCAACCCAGGAGTTAGACCGGCCATTACATAGATACTTACGCCTTCGAGTGGCGCATGAGTCGGTCTTCGACACAAACTTCTTTTCCCGATCGGTGCTTACCCGGTCAGCATATGATGATATTTTCCAGTGGGGCATCTCAGCCATACTAGCCCTTGTTTCATACCCAGTGTACCCAAGGTTGGTCCGGATGTTCTTCTAGAACCTCTGGCTTACCCCGAGTAACCTAGCGGAGCTGCGGACCACCATTGACGGCTACCCGATCCGCGTCACTGTGGACACATTGTCCAGATCATGCTACTGTCCACACGTCTGCCCTCTAGAGCTACAGGACACATATCCCACTCTCTACAGGCCATCATATGCAGATATGGCCGTTTTACTCACAGGTCACTATGCCGATGGCGAGACCTATGCCACTCGGACCTTTCTTCCAGATGACCTATGGTTTTTCGACTCTGTTTTGTTCCGTAACATCTTCATGGTCGGCCATAAGACACTGAGGCGCGGCGACTATCTGACAGCTCTGTACGCATTCTATACAGGGCATTGGCTATCTATCCTAGCACTCATCTGGAGTATTATGATGAAGTTGTATGTCGACCACATCAGCAAGGCCAAGCCCAAAAGGGCTAAGTATCTTCCATTTGGCCATCTCATTACCCAAATTCTACGAGACCAGCGCTATCCCTTCCAGCCACGGGAACAGACTGAGTCTGGGGTCTATTCCTTTAAGAAGAAGGACTGGGATAAGAGCTACAATGCTCTTATCAAGAGTCTGAGGGACAATGCTATCGAGACAGTTAAGGATCTAGAGGCAGAGGAGCAGGTAGCAGCAGCAGCAGACCCAGCAGCGGATGATATACTAGTCGATCCGGCTGCTGTACACATGGACATCGATTTGGAGCAGCCTGCAGAGGTCCCAGGGCAGTACTCTCCAGTTAGGTCACCCATTCAAGATGCGGAGCAGGCTCAGGATCATCATTCTCCCGCTCCAGCGGCACCTGAGGCTCCTACTCACATACTCGACTATGGAGAGCGACTTCAGACTCTAGAGAACGTTGTGGTATCTATCCGCGCAGAGACTGTCTCCATTAGAACTGATATTGCTTCCCTCCTCATGGATGTCATGATCGTATTCAGAGATCTATCCAGAGACATCCGCCGAGCGTGACCTGCCCGTCCTACCTTTTCTTCATGATTTCGATATCTTCTTACTCCTCTCATATATCTGTGATCTTTGCATATTTTTGATACTGTTATATTATTTTTGCAGCCGTGTTTGTCGGCTTTGATACTGGATGTACTGTACTTTATTTTTTTGTTTATATATGCTTTCTGTATAGATGTCATATTTTTATATTCTTATAGCTATCTGTTTGACTCCGTCAGGTGCATCCCAGTGATTTTAGTGAGAAAGAGTACTGCCCAAAATTTTCAGGACCACCCCTTTCACCTCTCTCTATTTTCAGTTACTATCCCATTTACACTTGCATGTCCACTGTGCACTGTTATTATCCCTTTTGTTATCTAATGAGTTTATCCAAGTGCCAAAATTTCAGGACCACAGTTACGAAGTTTGGGGGGGCTATGCCACCCATTTTGGATACTTTTGTCCCGGCCATTCTTTGCCTTAATTGCACTGGTATACTCTTTCCTTTTGTTCTATTTGTACATTGAAGACATTGTGCCATTTAAGTTTGGGGGTAATGGTGCTTTGCAGTGTTTGTTTTTAAATTCAAAATTTTGAGCATAACTTGTGTATTTGAGAGATTTTCTATAATTGGTCCATAACTAACTATGATTTTGATCTTTTAAGGACTATATTGCTTAAAATTTAAAAATTCCTTGACTTGAGAGTCCAATACTCCTTGTATGCCTTGTGGATGCCATTTAGGAGTAAATTTTTTTGAACGATTGATATCTTGCTTGCACTTGTGATTTATATCATCATGATTTTGTGATTGTTTTGAGATTCACTCTAGGATTCTACACTAGCATAGTCGCACACTAGTATTCATTTGTGCGGTACATGCTTTGTTGATTATTGAATTGGTTATATCCCAATTGGGCTAGTAGTGCATTGAAAGCTTTCATTCTTGATAAAGGTGGATAACAACCTATTTTCATTAAGTAGCCGGGATTCTAGCCTCATCAAGCACTGAACTTCTCACGCCGAAAGGTGGAGGACCCAAACTCTAGGTTAACAATTGAATGTAAAAAAAAAAAAAAAAAAAAAAAAAAAGTTGTAAAAGTAATAAAAAAGTGAGGACTTCTCCCAAAAGGTGAGAAGTGGGAAATGATTAGATGGAGGTTGTGGTTGAGGAACAAAAGGTCTAGGCAAACCCAAAGGAACATACATATTATCATGTTGTTGCACATTAGGATAAAGAATGCCTTGTTGGTCTACATGACCAAGGTCTTTAACATGATCGTCCATTGATGCAATGGATTCACTTGAATTACCTCTTGATCGGTTGATCAACTATACATCAACCTTCGCAATAGCACGAATTATTGTAAAATAGGGCTATTGGTCTGGTAAGTCGAACCACTGGGACTGCGCTAGTCTATGGCAACCTAAGTGTCTAGAATTGTTCTTAGAATGATAAGGGGTTTATAGAGGTTTGTTGGATGTCATTTAAGCTAGGAAATTAAAAATGCATAAAACAATAAATTGCAAGAATTCAAGGGAGTGAAGTACAAGTAAAGAAGGCTAGGGAAATGAATCCACCTCCATCCCTATACACATGCTAGGTTAAGAATAATTTAAGGGAAAAACAACATGTATGATAGTCATGATACATAACAATACTAGGTTGCTATAATATCCTCAAGAAGTTCATTTAAATAGGAAGGCAAGAATAAACCATCAAAGGTTCACATGATCAACTACCTAAACTAAAATGTAGCTTAGAACATGCTTACTAAGTCAAGGATTATCAAGCCCTAATTTAAATGGTGAATGCACATAAAACAAAGAATCAAATATAGACCATCAAAGGGAAACCCTAAGCCATGAACTATACTAACACATGCTTACAAGGGAGGGGTTTCATCACCTCCCTAGAAGAAGAGTTAGTTACCCATTGGAGCCTTAGAATGAAGAAGAAGCTTGAACTCCATCTCCAATTTTCGAACTCCCCCTTGTTAGCTTCAAGAACACCTTCCTTTCTTGCTCTCTTCTCTCTCCTCTATCTTGCAAAAATCAAAGATAGCAAATGTGTGGCCTTTGGTAGCTTTTTATTCTCCAACACACCCTCTCTCTCCTCCAAGGAACACCTCCAACCACTTCATAAAGAAGGAAGATGGCATTGAGGAAACCAATGTGCAAGTGGCTGAAATTGAGCCATTTCCGAGTGCAATCTGCCTGATTTTCGAGCACTCGAAAAGTGATCTCGAGCACTCTAACTTAGTGCAATGTGCAACATGTTCCTCTTGCTCAGCGCTGACCTATTTTGGGAAAACTGCTATAACTTTGTGCCCCGAACTCCGAATGATGATCTGTTTAAAGATTTGGAGAGCTGATTCAGTTCTTTAAAAACTTCATGTTTTGATGAAGACCCAATTCTCAAGTCTGGTTGGTCGAAAATGGGGAGAAAGGCAGTACTTTAGTGCTGCCAGGCAGTTCTGCGCACCTCTGTTACGAAGATCATAACTCTCTGCTCCGAACTCTGAATGATGAACCACTTGAAGATTTGGAAAGCTGATTCAGAGATCTAAATCTTTCATGTTATGATGGAAGTCTAGTTCTTGGATTTGCTAGGTCGAAAATGGCGACAAAAGTCAGGATCACTGCTGCCAGAAATTCAGAAATGGCATCCTTTTTGTTCAAAATTCCACAAGGCATCATTTTTGCTTCCTTTTTGCACTTTAACCTGAAAATGCATAAAAACATGCAAATGGAGTTAATCTACATAAAATAATTAATAACTGGACTTTGTTAATGTAATTTAGGGCGCTTGAATATACAATATTCGGCGCTTATCACACCCCCAAACTTACATTTTGCTAGTCCCTTAGCAAAACTACAATAAAAAACATAATGAAAAGACAACCATGGGCATGCTACTACAAAAATATCATCCATGGTAAAATGAGATAGATACATAGCTCAAATACAACTTGAAACAGACAAAAACTGGAGATGGGGTCATTGGAAAAACTACCTTGCATATATGAAGCATTGATACAAAAAATGGGAAAAACCATTTCAACATGCATGCATCAACATCATAGTCCATATAAATAATTCAATTGTCATCTCTTAAATGGAAATAACTCAAACTCCAGTGAAAGTGAATTGGATTCTCAACATGCGGCTTTTACTTTCTTTTCCAATTCCAAGGCACAAGTTTTCAAATCAATGAATTCCCTTTTACATGAAGTCCCTAAGGCATGATTTTATTTTCAAGACAACTTTTGTTGCTTGTTAACAATTTATTTCAACTCATAAGCGAAACATAGAATGGTTGTGCAATGCTAAAGTCCCTTAAGCTTTCTAACCAACCTATATAGCAAGCGTTAGGCCAACAACTCCCAAACCAGACGGCTTTAGGGTGTTAAGTGTAGAGACACTCCAAAGGACTTAATAGCTCAAGTTGGAAAGGCTACGAACTCTAGCTAACCATGTTTATTACAATTTTTTTTTTGAATGACCGTGCAATGTTTAAGTCCTTTAAGCTTTCTAACCAACCCTTGTAGCAAGCGTTAGGCCAACAACTCCCAAACCAGACGGCTTTAGGGTGTTAAGTGTAGAGACACTCCAAAGGGCTTAATAGCTCGAGTTGGAAAGGCTACGAACGTCAACTGGTCATTTTTCATTCATTTTTTTATTTTATTTTATTTTTTTATTTTTTATTTTTTTTTTATTTTTTATTTTAACTTAAATCATGCCAAAGATATTCATCTATCAGGTTCATCAAATCAGATTAACTATGCCAAGGTCAAGGTTGATCAAGCTGCATGCCTCACAATTAAGTTTCCAATGTGCATCTGTGCATTGTGAAGCTTATAAGAGTGTACATCCAGCAAGAATCTAATTGAAACATTTATACAGACTAATTTGAATCTACATGATCATTTCAACTCAAATTTTTCTTTATTTTCAAAAATTTCAATTGCTTCTATACACAAGGTATTAAACATATGTTTCATCTCCGACAAGTGTCAAGTTATATTATCATTGGTTAGCAAAAATTATGAAACCAAAAATATGCCAAGAATGCTTTGATGCACCCCCAAACTTAAACTACACAGTGTCCTCAATGTGGGACATGGAGTCAAGTTAGAGACAAAAATGACAAAGAGTAAAAAAAAGGAACAACAATACCCAGGGGGAGGAAACGGCATTGTGAGACAAAAACCCCCAAACTTGAATTGGACTGCGCAACCTGGAGAGCAACATGAAGAACAAAAAGAAACAACCACAAACAGCATTAATAGCACAAGCATAAATACAGAAAAAGAATGTAGCGAAAGTTAACAGAACAGAAAGAATTTGCATTGCAAAAAGAGTTTACATGATGACAAAAAGAGCTGTATAGGGATCATGTCGACTAGAGCAACGGCGCCAAAAATTGATCGGTTGATCAACTATACATCAACCTTCGCAATAGCACGAATCATTGTAAAATAAGGCTATTGGTCGGGTAAGTCGAACCACTGGGACTGCGCTAGTCTATGGCAACCTAAGTGTCTAGAATTGTTCTTAGAATGATAAGGGGTTTATAGAGGTTTGTTGGATGTCACTTAAGCTAGGAAATTAAAAGTGCATAAAACAATAAATTGCAAGAATTCAAGGGAGTGAAGTACAAGTAAAGAAGGCTAGGGAAATGAATCCACCTCCATCCCTATACACATGCTAGGTTAAGAATAATTTAAGGGAAAAACAACATATATGATAGTCATGAGACATAACAATACTAGGTTGCTATAATATCCTCAAGAAGTTCATTTAAATAGGAAGGCAAGAATAAACCATCAAAGGTTCACATGATCAACTACCTAAACTAAAATGTAGCTTAGAACATGCTTACTAAGTCAAGGATTATCAAGCCCTAATTTAAATGGTGAATGCACATAAAACAAAGAATCAAGTATAGACCATCAAAGGGAAACCCTAAGCCATGAACTATCTAGGTTCTCCAACTCCATGCCATTGAAACCATTCCATGATCTAACTTCCATTGTCACCATGGAAGTGCAAGCAATATGATTACGAAAAAGCAACCATCCAAGACAAGATGAATAACTCACAATAATCATTTATAAACATTCAACATTCATTACAACAAAAATGAGGCTCTTGACCATGGAAAGACTATCAAAAATACATTGTAATCCCCAAAAATAAACTATACTAACACATGCTTACAAGGGAGGGGTTTCATCACCTCCCTAGAAGAAGAGTTAGTTACCCATTGGAGCCTTAGAATGAAGAAGAAGCTTGAACTCCATCTCCAATTTTCGAACTCCCCCTTGTTAGCTTCAAGAACACCTTCCTTTCTTGCTCTCTTCTCTCTCCTCTATCTTGCAAAAATCAAAGATAGCAAATGTGTGGCCTTTGGTAGCTTTTTATTCTCCAACACACCCTCTCTCTCCTCCAAGGAACACCTCCAACCACTTCATAAAGAAGGAAGATGGCATTGAGGAAACCAATGTGCAAGTGGCTGAAATTGAGCCATTTCCGAGTGCAATCTGCCTGATTTTCGAGCACTCGAAAAGTGATCTCGAGCACTCTAACTTAGTGCAATGTGCAACATGTTCCTCTTGCTCAGCGCTGACCTATTTTGGGAAAACTGCTATAACTTTGTGCCCCGAACTCCGAATGATGATCTGTTTAAAGATTTGGAGAGCTGATTCAGTTCTTTAAAAACTTCATGTTTTGATGAAGACCCAATTCTCAAGTCTGGTTGGTCGAAAATGGGGAGAAAGGCAGTACTTCAGTGCTGCCAGGCAGTTCTGCGCACCTCTGTTACGAAGATCATAACTCTCTGCTCCGAACTCTGAATGATGAACCACTTGAAGATTTGGAAAGCTGATTTAGAGATCTAAATCTTTCATGTTATGATGGAAGTCTAGTTCTTGGGTTTGCTAGGTCGAAAATGGCGACAAAAGTCAGGATCACTGCTGTCAGAAATTCAGAAATGGCATCCTTTTTGTTCAAAATTCCACAAGGCATCATTTTTGCTTCCTTTTTGCACTTTAACCTGAAAATGCATAAAAACATGCAAATGGAGTTAATCTACATAAAATAATTAATAACTGGACTTTGTTAATGTAATTTAGGGCGCTTGAATATACAATATTCGGCGCTTATCACACCCCCAAACTTACATTTTGCTAGTCCCTTAGCAAAACTACAATAAAAAACATAATGAAAAGACAACCATGGGCATGCTACTACAAAAATATCATCCATGGTAAAATGAGATAGATACATAGCTCAAATACAACTTGAAACAGACAAAAACTGGAGATGGGGTCATTGGGAAAACTACCTTGCATATATGAAGCATTGATACAAAAAATGGGAAAAACCATTTCAACATGCATGCATCAACATCATAGTCCATATAAATAATTCAATTGTCATCTCTTAAATGGAAATAACTCAAACTCCAGTGAAAGTGAATTGGATTCTCAACATGCGGCTTTTACTTTCTTTTCCAATTCCAAGGCACAAGTTTTCAAATCAATGAATTCCCTTTTACATGAAGTCCCTAAGGCATGATTTTATTTTCAAGACAACTTTTGTTGCTTGTTAACAATTTATTTCAACTCATAAGCGAAACATAGAATGGTTGTGCAATGCTAAAGTCCCTTAAGCTTTCTAACCAACCTATATAGCAAGCGTTAGGCCAACAACTCCCAAACCAGACGGCTTTAGGGTGTTAAGTGTAGAGACACTCCAAAGGACTTAATAGCTCAAGTTGGAAAGGCTACGAACTCTAGCTAACCATGTTTATTACAATTTTTTTTTTGAATGACCGTGCAATGTTTAAGTCCTTTAAGCTTTCTAACCAACCCTTGTAGCAAGCGTTAGGCCAACAACTCCCAAACCAGACGGCTTTAGGGTGTTAAGTGTAGAGACACTCCAAAGGGCTTAATAGCTCGAGTTGGAAAGGCTACGAACGTCAACTGGTCATTTTTCATTCATTTTTTTATTTTATTTTATTTTTTTATTTTTTATTTTATTTTTTTTTTTTTTTTTAACTTAAATCATGCCAAAGATATTCATCTATCAGGTTCATCAAATCAGATTAACTATGCCAAGGTCAAGGTTGATCAAGCTGCATGCCTCACAATTAAGTTTCCAATGTGCATCTGTGCATTGTGAAGCTTATAAGAGTGTACATCCAGCAAGAATCTAATTGAAACATTTATACAGACTAATTTGAATCTACATGATCATTTCAACTCAAATTTTTCTTTATTTTCAAAAATTTCAATTGCTTCTATACACAAGGTATTAAACATATGTTTCATCTCCGACAAGTGTCAAGTTATATTATCATTGGTTAGCAAAAATTATGAAACCAAAAATATGCCAAGAATGCTTTGATGCACCCCCAAACTTAAACTACACAGTGTCCTCAATGTGGGACATGGAGTTAAGTTAGAGACAAAAATGACAAAGAGTAAAAAAAAGGAACAACAATACCCAGGGGGAGGAAACGGCATTGTGAGACAAAAACCCCCAAACTTGAATTGGACTGCGCAACCTGGAGAGCAACATGAAGAACAAAAAGAAACAACCACAAACAGCATTAATAGCACAAGCATAAATACAGAAAAAGAATGTAGCGAAAGTTAACAGAACAGAAAGAATTTGCATTGCAAAAAGAGTTTACATGATGACAAAAAGAGCTGTATAGGGATCATGTCGACTAGAGCAACGGCGCCAAAAATTGATCGGTTGATCAACTATACATCAACCTTCGCAATAGCACGAATCATTGTAAAATAAGGCTATTGGTCGGGTAAGTCGAACCACTGGGACTGCGCTAGTCTATGGCAACCTAAGTGTCTAGAATTGTTCTTAGAATGATAAGGGGTTTATAGAGGTTTGT
Source organism: Cornus florida (assembly GCF_030987335.1). Taxonomy (NCBI): domain Eukaryota; kingdom Viridiplantae; phylum Streptophyta; class Magnoliopsida; order Cornales; family Cornaceae; genus Cornus; species Cornus florida. The sequence continues at coordinate 62,119,522 of NW_026775572.1, read as the reverse complement.
TGGATGTCACTTAAGCTAGGAAATTAAAAGTGCATAAAACAATAAATTGCAAGAATTCAAGGGAGTGAAGTACAAGTAAAGAAGGCTAGGGAAATGAATCCACCTCCATCCCTATACACATGCTAGGTTAAGAATAATTTAAGGGAAAAACAACATATATGATAGTCATGAGACATAACAATACTAGGTTGCTATAATATCCTCAAGAAGTTCATTTAAATAGGAAGGCAAGAATAAATCATCAAAGGTTCACATGATCAACTACCTAAACTAAAATGTAGCTTAGAACATGCTTACTAAGTCAAGGATTATCAAGCCCTAATTTAAATGGTGAATGCACATAAAACAAAGAATCAAGTATAGACCATCAAAGGGAAACCCTAAGCCATGAACTATCTAGGTTCTCCAACTCCATGCCATTGAAACCATTCCATGATCTAACTTCCATTGTCACCATGGAAGTGCAAGCAATATGATTACGAAAAAGCAACCATCCAAGACAAGATGAATAACTCACAATAATCATTTATAAACATTCAACATTCATTACAACAAAAATGAGGCTCTTGACCATGGAAAGACTATCAAAAATACATTGTAATCCCCAAAAATAAACTATACTAACACATGCTTACAAGGGAGGGGTTTCATCACCTCCCTAGAAGAAGAGTTAGTTACCCATTGGAGCCTTAGAATGAAGAAGAAGCTTGAACTCCATCTCCAATTTTCGAACTCCCCCTTGTTAGCTTCAAGAACACCTTCCTTTCTTGCTCTCTTCTCTCTCCTCTATCTTGCAAAAATCAAAGATAGCAAATGTGTGGCCTTTGGTAGCTTTTTATTCTCCAACACACCCTCTCTCTCCTCCAAGGAACACCTCCAACCACTTCATAAAGAAGGAAGATGGCATTGAGGAAACCAATGTGCAAGTGGCTGAAATTGAGCCATTTCCGAGTGCAATCTGCCTGATTTTCGAGCACTCGAAAAGTGATCTCGAGCACTCTAACTTAGTGCAATGTGCAACATGTTCCTCTTGCTCAGCGCTGACCTATTTTGGGAAAACTGCTATAACTTTGTGCCCCGAACTCCGAATGATGATCTGTTTAAAGATTTGGACAGCTGATTCAGTTCTTTAAAAACTTCATGTTTTGATGAAGACCCAATTCTCAAGTCTGGTTGGTCGAAAATGGGGAGAAAGGCAGTACTTCAGTGCTGCCAGGCAGTTCTGCGCACCTCTGTTACGAAGATCATAACTCTCTGCTCCGAACTCTGAATGATGAACCACTTGAAGATTTGGAAAGCTGATTCAGAGATCTAAATCTTTCATGTTATGATGGAAGTCTAGTTCTTGGGTTTGCTAGGTCGAAAATGGCGACAAAAGTCAGGATCACTGCTGCCAGAAATTCAGAAATGGCATCCTTTTTGTTCAAAATTCCACAAGGCATCATTTTTGCTTCCTTTTTGCACTTTAACCTGAAAATGCATAAAAACATGCAAATGGAGTTAATCTACATAAAATAATTAATAACTGGACTTTGTTAATGTAATTTAGGGCGCTTGAATATACAATATTCGGCGCTTATCACACCCCCAAACTTACATTTTGCTAGTCCCTTAGCAAAACTACAATAAAAAACATAATGAAAAGACAACCATGGGCATGCTACTACAAAAATATCATCCATGGTAAAATGAGATAGATACATAGCTCAAATACAACTTGAAACAGACAAAAACTGGAGATGGGGTCATTGGGAAAACTACCTTGCATATATGAAGCATTGATACAAAAAATGGGAAAAACGATTTCAGCATGCATGCATCAACATCATAGTCCATATAAATAATTCAATTGTCATCTCTTAAATGGAAATAACTCAAACTCCAGTGAAAGTGAATTGGATTCTCAACATGCGGCTTTTACTTTCTTTTCCAATTCCAAGGCACAAGTTTTCAAATCAATGAATTCCCTTTTACATGAAGTCCCTAAGGCATGATTTTATTTTCAAGACAACTTTTGTTGCTTGTTAACAATTTATTTCAACTCATAAGCGAAACATAGAATGGTTGTGCAATGCTAAAGTCCCTTAAGCTTTCTAACCAACCTATATAGCAAGCGTTAGGCCAACAACTCCCAAACCAGACGGCTTTAGGGTGTTAAGTGTAGAGACACTCCAAAGGACTTAATAGCTCAAGTTGGAAAGGCTACGAACTCTAGCTAACCATGTTTATTACAATTTTTTTTTTGAATGACCGTGCAATGTTTAAGTCCTTTAAGCTTTCTAACCAACCCTTGTAGCAAGCGTTAGGCCAACAACTCCCAAACCAGACGGCTTTAGGGTGTTAAGTGTAGAGACACTCCAAAGGGCTTAATAGCTCGAGTTGGAAAGGCTACGAACGTCAACTGGTCATTTTTCATTCATTTTTTTATTTTATTTTATTTTTTTATTTTTTATTTTTTTTTTATTTTTTTTTTTAACTTAAATCATGCCAAAGATATTCATCTATCAGGTTCATCAAATCAGATTAACTATGCCAAGGTCAAGGTTGATCAAGCTGCATGCCTCACAATTAAGTTTCCAATGTGCATCTGTGCATTGTGAAGCTTATAAGAGTGTACATCCAGCAAGAATCTAATTGAAACATTTATACAGACTAATTTGAATCTACATGATCATTTCAACTCAAATTTTTCTTTATTTTCAAAAATTTCAATTGCTTCTATACACAAGGTATTAAACATATGTTTCATCTCTGACAAGTGTCAAGTTATATTATCATTGGTTAGCAAAAATTATGAAACCAAAAATATGCCAAGAATGCTTTGATGCACCCCCAAACTTAAACTACACAGTGTCCTCAATGTGGGACATGGAGTCAAGTTAGAGACAAAAATGACAAAGAGTAAAAAAAAGGAACAACAATACCCAGGGGGAGGAAACGGCATTGTGAGACAAAAACCCCCAAACTTAAATTGGACTGCGCAACCTGGAGAGCAACATGAAGAACAAAAAGAAACAACCACAAACAGCATTAATAGCACAAGCATAAATACAGAAAAAGAATGTAGCGAAAGTTAACAGAACAGAAAGAATTTGCATTGCAAAAAGAGTTTACATGATGACAAAAAGAGCTGTATAGGGATCATGTCGACTAGAGCAACGGCGCCAAAAATTGATCGGTTGATCAACTATACATCAACCTTCGCAATAGCACGAATCATTGTAAAATAAGGCTATTGGTCGGGTAAGTCGAACCACTGGGACTGCGCTAGTCTATGGCAACCTAAGTGTCTAGAATTGTTCTTAGAATGATAAGGGGTTTATAGAGGTTTGTTGGATGTCACTTAAGCTAGGAAATTAAAAGTGCATAAAACAATAAATTGCAAGAATTCAAGGGAGTGAAGTACAAGTAAAGAAGGCTAGGGAAATGAATCCACCTCCATCCCTATACACATGCTAGGTTAAGAATAATTTAAGGGAAAAACAACATATATGATAGTCATGATACATAACAATACTAGGTTGCTATAATATCCTCAAGAAGTTCATTTAAATAGGAAGGCAAGAATAAACCATCAAAGGTTCACATGATCAACTACCTAAACTAAAATGTAGCTTAGAACATGCTTACTAAGTCAAGGATTATCAAGCCCTAATTTAAATGGTGAATGCACATAAAACAAAGAATCAAGTATAGACCATCAAAGGGAAACCCTAAGCCATGAACTATCTAGGTTCTCCAACTCCATGCCATTGAAACCATTCCATGATCTAACTTCCATTGTCACCATGGAAGTGCAAGCAATATGATTACGAAAAAGCAACCATCCAAGACAAGATGAATAACTCACAATAATCATTTATAAACATTCAACATTCATTACAACAAAAATGAGGCTCTTGACCATGGAAAGACTATCAAAAATACATTGTAATCCCCAAAAATAAACTATACTAACACATGCTTACAAGGGAGGGGTTTCATCACCTCCCTAGAAGAAGAGTTAGTTACCTATTGGAGCCTTAGAATGAAGAAGAAGCTTGAACTCCATCTCCAATTTTCGAACTCCCCCTTGTTAGCTTCAAGAACACCTTCCTTTCTTGCTCTCTTCTCTCTCCTCTATCTTGCAAAAATCAAAGATAGCAAATGTGTGGCCTTTGGTAGCTTTTTATTCTCCAACACACCCTCTCTCTCCTCCAAGGAACACCTCCAACCACTTCATAAAGAAGGAAGATGGCATTGAGGAAACCAATGTGCAAGTGGCTGAAATTGAGCCATTTTCGAGTGCAATCTGCCTGATTTTCGAGCACTCGAAAAGTGATCTCGAGCACTCTAACTTAGTGCAATGTGCAACATGTTCCTCTTGCTCAGCGCTGACCTATTTTGGGAAAACTGCTATAACTTTGTGCCCCGAACTCCGAATGATGATCTGTTTAAAGATTTGGAGAGCTAATTCAGTTCTTTAAAAACTTCATGTTTTGATGAAGACCCAATTCTCAAGTCTGGTTGGTCGAAAATGGGGAGAAAGGCAGTACTTCAGTGCTGCCAGGCAGTTCTGCGCACCTCTGTTACGAAGATCATAACTCTCTGCTCCGAACTCTGAATGATGAACCACTTGAAGATTTGGAAAGCTGATTCAGAGATCTAAATCTTTCATGTTATGATGGAAGTCTAGTTCTTGGGTTTGCTAGGTCGAAAATGGCGACAAAAGTCAGGATCACTGCTGCCAGAAATTCAGAAATGGCATCCTTTTTGTTCAAAATTCCACAAGGCATCATTTTTGCTTCCTTTTTGCACTTTAACCTGAAAATGCATAAAAACATGCAAATGGAGTTAATCTACATAAAATAATTAATAACTGGACTTTGTTAATGTAATTTAGGGCGCTTGAATATACAATATTCGGCGCTTATCACACCCCCAAACTTACATTTTGCTAGTCCCTTAGCAAAACTACAATAAAAAACATAATGAAAAGACAACCATGGGCATGCTACTACAAAAATATCATCCATGGTAAAATGAGATAGATACATAGCTCAAATACAACTTGAAACAGACAAAAACTGGAGATGGGGTCATTGGGAAAACTACCTTGCATATATGAAGCATTGATACAAAAAATGGGAAAAACGATTTCAGCATGCATGCATCAACATCATAGTCCATATAAATAATTCAATTGTCATCTCTTAAATGGAAATAACTCAAACTCCAGTGAAAGTGAATTGGATTCTCAACATGCGGCTTTTACTTTCTTTTCCAATTCCAAGGCACAAGTTTTCAAATCAATGAATTCCCTTTTACATGAAGTCCCTAAGGCATGATTTTATTTTCAAGACAACTTTTGTTGCTTGTTAACAATTTATTTCAACTCATAAGCGAAACATAGAATGGTTGTGCAATGCTAAAGTCCCTTAAGCTTTCTAACCAACCTATATAGCAAGCGTTAGGCCAACAACTCCCAAACCAGACGGCTTTAGGGTGTTAAGTGTAGAGACACTCCAAAGGACTTAATAGCTCAAGTTGGAAAGGCTACGAACTCTAGCTAACCATGTTTATTACAATTTTTTTTTTGAATGACCGTGCAATGTTTAAGTCCTTTAAGCTTTCTAACCAACCCTTGTAGCAAGCGTTAGGCCAACAACTCCCAAACCAGACGGCTTTAGGGTGTTAAGTGTAGAGACACTCCAAAGGGCTTAATAGCTCGAGTTGGAAAGGCTACGAACGTCAACTGGTCATTTTTCATTCATTTTTTTATTTTATTTTATTTTTTTATTTTTTATTTATTTTTTATTTTTTTTTTTAACTTAAATCATGCCAAAGATATTCATCTATCAGGTTCATCAAATCAGATTAACTATGCCAAGGTCAAGGTTGATCAAGCTGCATGCCTCACAATTAAGTTTCCAATGTGCATCTGTGCATTGTGAAGCTTATAAGAGTGTACATCCAGCAAGAATCTAATTGAAACATTTATACAGACTAATTTGAATCTACATGATCATTTCAACTCAAATTTTTCTTTATTTTCAAAAATTTCAATTGCTTCTATACACAAGGTATTAAACATATGTTTCATCTCCGACAAGTGTCAAGTTATATTATCATTGGTTAGCAAAAATTATGAAACCAAAAATATGCCAAGAATGCTTTGATGCACCCCCAAACTTAAACTACACAGTGTCCTCAATGTGGGACATGGAGTCAAGTTAGAGACAACAATACCCAGGATTGCACACAATTGACTCAAGATTAAGATTCAATGGAACAAGAGAAGGATTGAAAGACCTACGACCATGCATGCACAATGTAAATTAACACAAACAACAAACACAACAAATAAAAAATACTTCTCCTCCACAACACACATCAATCAACAACAAGCCTCCACATACATTGATCCCATACTTCCATGCTTTTTAACAAATGCAAATAGTAAGTTGCCTCCACACGGGCCGATGATCAACAATAAAATAAAATGCCTCTACATGGGCCGATGATTTAAACTAAGCAAGAGAAGTTTAGAAACGCTCACAAAGGTCCTTAAGCAACTTCAAGAAATTTTTATGCTTTTTGCTTTACTTTGCTTTCCTTTTGCAATTTTTTTATTTTTTATTTTTATTTTTATGCTTTCTTGCTTGCTTTGAGGTTCCCTTTGCTTTGTTTCTCTTTGCTCCAAGTACCTAGTCAATTAAAAGTAACAAAGTAAGAGCAAAATAAAATAAAGTAAAACAAGGATTAAAAGAGTACTAATTCCTAATGCTGTGTTGCTTATCCCGGGCAACGGCGCCAAAAACGTGGTATGGACCAGAACTTAGCCTCAAAATGATGTAAAAAGTGTGAGTGTGAGAAGTGGCCACCACATTTAGAATTTATAAAAACCACTTAATACTATACAATGTAGTATAAGTTGAAAGGGATCGTCCCAAAGGGTTTGCAAGGTATTATAGAATTGAATTCAGGTTAGTAGGTCAAATGATCAAAGAGGGGTTTGGTTGGTTAAATTAAGCTAATAATTCAATTAAGAACAATCTAAAGATTAAGGTGTAGAGAATGAGAGAGAAATCTTGGGGCATAGAGTTCACCACTAAGCTTCACTTCACTAAACTTTTAACATTTGTTAATTTAGGGGGATTCTGTGTTGTAAAACAAGTGTGTGTGCCATTAATTAAAATACTAAACATGGAAGGAAAATTAAGCATAAATTATCTAGTCAATCTAGTGAGTAGCACAACCAATCAAATTAAGCCATTGACCATTAAATAAACCCACAATTAATATACACACAAAAATCTAGAGAAATGTACTGCTTGCACTCAAAAGCATGGATCATCAAACAACAAGAATTGATTGTTTACCTATCTAAGAATTTAAAGCAATTACACTACAATTATGCTAATGACAAGGAAATTAAACTAATTAAGCTAAGGAGGTAGCACAATCCATCAAGAAATTAGCATAATCTATCAAATAAACCACAAGAGTAATCAATTAAGCACAATGTCTTAACCATCATTAGATTTATAATTCCAACACACATAAACATGCATTAAACTCATAAAATCTAGTGAAAGCACATAACCATTCATTTTAACATGCATAGACATATGAGTAGAAATAAAAGATCAATTGGAAAGTCCATACAAATCATGTAAAAACTTAAGATCTATATATAATCATGGTCAAAATATTATTTGTAACATAAATCCCCAAAAACTACAAAATACTAAGTTTAGGAAGCAAGCCTTGGGGCTATCTCTAGCCCCAAAAGAAGGATCTAGCCACTCATGGTTGGTGTCATCCAACCCTAAAGGGTTTTTTTCAATGTAGGCACCATCTTCTTCATCTTTGCTTTGCTCTAAAAACCCTAATTCTAGAGAGAGAATAATATCTAAAACTATGTCTAATAATTGTAACAAAAACTTGGAGCCTTTTCTTTTTGGTTTAATTACATTTAAAAATAAAAGCCTTTTTAAGTAGGCAACAAGTCAGAAAATAGGACTTTGATTGGTGCAAACTCGCAGCTACAAAAGTTAGTAGAGTTCGGGAGCGCTCAGGAATTAAACAACTTACTTCCAGCAGGGGCTTCGATCGATCCAAGCTGGCTTCGATCGATTGAAGCTTGCTTCGATTGATCAAAGATGATGTGGCAAAGATATTTTTGATAACTGATAACCTTATCCATTGAGCTTGCACCGCCTTCTTTTTAATTGATTGTAGATTTCTTCGATCGATCAGAACTTCCTTCAATCGATCAAAGACTGTCCAGTGCAGATTTTTCTGACTTCTTTTAAAATTTCTTCTTAACTCCAAAAAGGAGCTAAAAGGCTCTTTTTAGCCTGTTTGAACCTTATTAACCTGAAATAGACAAAAACACAAATTAGAACTAGAATGGGAAAGTAAGATAGATGAATGAACTAAAATATCCTATCTTATGTGCTAAAGTGTATCACTTTTGAGCACTTATCAATCAATATGTATATACAAGGTAATAAACTATCTACCATGCACAAATAAATTTTAGGAACACATAATACATGTTCTAAATCTACGACTACAATGGCATGAAAAATGTCGAATCTTCAATGTGCGATTTGTTACACTTGCAATAACATCACATGTCGAATCTTCAATGTACGATACGTTACACCACAACAATATTATCAATACTGAAAACATATCCTTATGAATATAATACACGTCCAAATTTATGATTTAAACATGCAAACAACATCAAATACATGGTTAAATCATTAATACAATAAAAATAAAAATTAATTAAATAAAATAATTAATTTCTCTAGATTTCAAATCTCATCCAAATAATCCCTAATTAATATATGTCAAAGATCATAGTATGGTCATTACATACATCAACTCAAATATTTATTTAAATGAAAAGAACACCTAAACAAAAATTAATTAAACTAATTAATTAATTTTTCTAGATTTCGAATCAACTTCAAATGATTTCAAATAATTATATATCAAAGATCATATCATGGTCAATTCATATATCAAATCAAAAACTTAATTAGATCATTGAAACAATTAAATATAATTTAATTAAAATAAAAATAATGAAATCTCTAGATTTTAAAACAACTCCAAATGATTCCAAATTAACATACATTAAAGATCAAGTCATGATCATTACATATATCAAGTTAAATACCTAATTAAATCAATAGAACCATTAAATAAATTTTAATTAATTCATTTAATTAAAATCTCTAGATTTCAAAACTCAACCAAATATTCTCAAATTAATATATGTCAAAGAACAAGTCAAGGCCTAATTTAATATCATGTCTTAAGTTAATTCCACACTTGATACAACTATGTGAATTAAATTTCATACAAAGAATAATTAAATTAAATTCTAGATTATATACAAAGACATGCATGTAAGTTATATAAACCTCAAAAACAATTAAGACACTAAGATTATAAACCTATAAACATCCCCTACCTCAATTTGAGATGAAAATCTCAAATGACACTAAAATGAAACCTCTCCGAATCCGACGATACTTCGGGGTTACGACAGGGATAACGAGGGGAACAACAAACCCTCTTACGACAACACCAAAATCCAATCCCAAACTAAAAAATGGTTGAAACCGGATTCTAAAAGAAGGGAAATTAAGGCCTCGTCAAGGCCGACAATAAAGCCTTCATCAGCGAGGGAAGAATTAAAGGGGAAGTAGATGAAATGGAGGAGAGAAGGTGGCAGCCCAAAGGGGCATAAAATGGTCGGCAGCTATGGGAGAGAAAGAAGAAAAATCTGGGCCTTGCTTGGATTGCGTTTATAAAAACAATTCTCAAGAACTGTTTTCAAGAATAGTTTTTAGAGAACAGTTTTCAGTTTTTTCAGATTTCAAACCTGCCTGGTTAAGAGAATTTACAAAATAGTTTTCGAAAAACAAAAACTGATAAAACTACTTAGTTGTATTTATTGAAAATAGTTTTCTGAACTAAGAAAATAAATAAAAATATTATTGCACCTCACTCTTTTATTTCTTTAATTTAGTTTATAATATTAACTACTAATGTAATTATATATATATATATATATATATATATATATATATTTGAATAAGTGTTGGAGGTGCATTCATTTTAGTGAATATTCTTAACTTAATAAAAGTTGCACAAATACAATATACCAAATTTAATTAAAATTTGACTAAATTTAAATACAATAAAAGAGTTGCATGAATTACTTCAAGGAGTTACAACCACTGAAAATGCTCTTGAATGTTTTATTAAGACGTGTGTATCATACATGGACCAAGTGGCCAATTTACAATAGAGACGTGCTCTTGAATGTTGTATTAAGATGTGTGTATCATACATGGACCAAGTGGCCAATTTACAGATATCAAATGACGACTGCAAAAGCATCAATTCTAATATAACACATGATCCATTTGTAGTTTGGTGATGATGACAGATTAACATTTCTAACCAACAGAGAAAACCCTAACTTGATCAAGCAGGATAGGACCACAAAGCGAACCAACGTCATCTACCCTAGTGTGATAGTATGTATAAGATGATGAATGTTAGTCTGGTCCAGGCTGAAATTGCTTTGAACTTGAAACTAGCGGTCTTGAACTTGCCCTTGCCCTTGGATTTGAAGGAACTTTTCAGGGTATCTGTAATGATCCGGATTTTTTGGATAAATTTTTTCCGTTGTCTTTTCCCTTTTGAGTTTGGTTTCTTGTCGATTAGTGTCATCTCGAGTGCTCTGGAGTGATTTTCGAGAATCTTTTCTGTGGATTGACAACTTCCTTTGAGAACCAAGTCATTCCCACATTTTTCATTTTTTGACACTATTCACTTTTTGTCTTTTTTCCTATTCCGTCTTTTCCTCATTTGTCACTCTGTTTGCGTAACCACACTTCTTGTGTTCAGAGTTGGTTTCTGACTTCACGTATCTTCATTCCCAATGATTTCTATGAGATACGTATCTTTACTTTCATGAGAAAGTACTCTGGTTGCTCCCGGTGTTCATAAGGGCATAAATGCAAAGTTCTTTGGAAACTTTTTCTTTTCTTGGGGTATTTTTCATAAATATCTTTAGAAGATATTTTATTTTAGGGGTATCTAAGAAAATATCTTTTGGAAGATATTTTCATTTGGGACAGTTTCACAGTTTTTAGTTTTTGCAGGGGTCATTGTGCAATTAATGAAAGTTATTGCTCAATGCCTTGTTTTGAGCCTGGATCCTCATTTGGGATTCATTTTCACATTTTATCGAATCGTGGACTCTTAGAATTTCCTCCTGGACGATGTTTTACAGTTTCAGGGTTTCTGGCCCCGATTTGCGCCACACTTGTTTTGACCATAACACTCTGCTCGGGACTCAGTTTTTGACGATGTTTCTTCCGTTGTCCATAATTTTTCATTTGAAATCTTTTTCGTTCACAGAGTTTTGCTGTTTGAGCGCGTCTGCTCAGATTTCACTTTTCCGGATCCAGCGGGGCCCGTTCGGGACACTTTTTGAGTTTTTCTATAAATAGGGGGCCTTTAAGTGAAAAATCAGATTTTTGTTCTCTCTCGCTTCTCGCTTGGCCGGATCTAGAGGTAGCCATGGCTGCCATCTTCTCTCTCTTCTTTTGAGCTTCTTCCCTTCAATGAAATACCTTAATGCCTTAGTGTTTAATGTTCCCCTCAGCGAGGCCTTCGATTTCAACCAATTGATCGGTTGGTCAATCATACATCAACCTTCGCAATAGCACGAATCATTGTAAAATAGGGCTATTGGTCGGGTAAGTCAAACCACAGGGACTACGCTAGTCTAATACAACCTAAATGTCTAGAATCATTCTTAGAATGATGAAGGGTGTATAGAGGTTTTGTTGGATGTCACTTAAGCTAGGAAATTAAAAGTGCATAAAACAGTAAATTGCAAGAATTTAAGGGAGTGAGTACAAGTAAAGAAGGCTAGGGAAATGAATCCACCTCCATCCCTATACACATGCTAGGTTAAGATTAATTTAAGGGGAAAACAACATATATGATAGTCATGATACATAACAATACTAGGTTGCTATAATATCCTTAAGAAGTTCATTTAATTAGAAAGGCAAGAATAAACCATCAAAGGTTCACATGATCAACTACCTAAACTAAAATGTAGCTTAGAACATGCTTACTAAGCCAAGGATTATCAAGCCCTAATTTAAATGGTGAATGCACATAAAGCTAAGAATCAAGTATAGCCCATCAAAGGGAAACCCTAAGCCATGAACTATCTAGGTTCTCCAACTCCATGCCATTAAAACCATTCCATGATCTAACTTCCATTGTCACCATGGAAGTGCAAGCAATATGATTAAGAAAGGCAACCATCCAAGACAAGATGAATAACTCACAATAATCATTTAAAACATTCAACATTCATTACAACAAAAATGAGGCTCTTGACCATGGAAAGACTATCAAAAATACATTGTAATCCCCAAAAATAAACTATACTAACACATGCTTACAAGGGAGGGGTTTCATCACCTCCCTAGATGAGGTTTAGTTACCCATTGGTGAGCTAGAAGAAGGAAGAAGCATCATCCTCATCTCCATTTTCGAGCTCCTACTGTAGCACTCAAGAACACCCTTCTCCTTGCTCTCTTCTCTCTCCTTTCTCTTGCTCAAGATAAAGCTTAATGATATATGTGGCCTTTGGGTAGCCTTTTATGCTCCAACCATACCCTCTCTCCTCCAAGGAACACCTCCAACCACTTCATAAAGAGGGAAGATGGCATTGAGGAAACCAATGTGCAAGTGGGCTGAAATGAGCCATTTCCGAAGGGCATTCTGCCTGATTTTCGAGCGCACGCTTGGTGACTTCGAGCACTCTAACTTAGTGCAATGTGCAACATGCTCCTCTTGCTCAGTGCTGACCTATTTTGGGAAAACTGCTATAACTTTGTGGCCCGAACTCCGAATGACGATCTGTTTGAAGCTTTGGAGAGCTGATTTAGTGCTTTAAAAACTTCATGTTTTGATGAAGACCCAAATCTCAAGTCTGGTTGGTCGAAAATGGGGAGAAAGGCAGTACATCAGTGCTGCTAGGCAGTTCTGCGCACCTCTGTTGTGAAGATCATAACTCTCTGCTCCGAACTCCGAATGATGAACCACTTGAAGATTTGGAAAGCTGATTCAGAACTCTAAATCTTTCATGTTATGAGGGAAGTCCAGTTCTCGAGTTTGGAAGGTCAAAATGGCAAGCGAAGTCCAGGATCTACTGCTGCCAGAATTCAGCATTGGCACCCTTTTGTTGCTCAAGACTCCACAAGGCCTTATTCTTGTTCCATTTTGGCCAATAAACCTGAAAATGCATAAAAACATAGAATTGGAGTTAATCTACATAAAATAATTAATAACTGGACTTTGTTAATGTAATTTAGGGCGCTTGAATATACATTATTCGGCGCTTATCACACCCCCAAACTTACATTTTGCTAGTCCCTTAGCAAAACTACAATAAAAAACATAAAGAAAAGACAACCATGGGCATGCTACTACAAAAATATCCTCCATGGTAAAATGAGATAGAAACATAGCTCAAATACAACTTGAAACAGACAAAAACTGGAGATGGGGTCATTGGGAAAACTACCTTGCATATATGAAGCATTGATACAAAAATTGGCTAAATACATTTCTACATACATGCATCAACATTAAAGTCTATATAAATAACTCAATTATCATCTCTTGAATGGAAATCAACTCTCGCTTCAGTGAAAGTGAATTGGATTCTCAACATGCGGCTTTTACTTTCTTTTCCAATTCCAAGGTACAAGTTTTCAAGTCAATGAATTCCCTTTTACATGAAGTCCCTAAGGCATGATTTTATTTTCAAGACAACTTTTGTTGCTTGTTAACAATTTATTTCAACACATAAGCGAAACATAGAATGGTTGTGCAATGCTGAAGTCCCTTAAGCTTTCTAACCAACCCTTGTAGCAAGCGTTAGGCCAACAACTCCCAAACCAGATGGCTTTAGGGTGCTAAGTGTAGAGACACTCCATAGGGCTTAATAGCTCAAGTTGGAAAGGCTACGAACTCCAACGAACCATGTTTATTACTAGTTTAATTTTTTTTGAATGACCGTGCAATGTTTAAGTCCCTTAAGCTTTCTAACCAACCCTTGTAGCAAGCGTTAGGCCAACAACTCCCAAACCAGATGGCTTTAGGGTGCTAAGTGTAGAGACACTCCTAGGGCTTAATAGCTCGAGCTGGAAAGGCTACGAACGTCAACTGGTCATTTTTTTTTTTTTTTTTTTCATTATTTTTTTTTTTTTTTTTTTTTTTTTTTTTTTTTTTTTTTGAATAAACATGCCAAAGGTATCCATCTATCAGGTTCATCAAATCAGATTAACTAGGCCAAGGTCAAGGTCAATCAAGTTGCATGCCTCACAGTTAAGTTTCCAATGTGCATCTGTGCATTGTGAAGCTTATAAGAGTGTAAATCCAGCAAGAATCTAATTGAGGCATTTATACAGACTACATTGTATTTACATGATCATTTCAACTCAAATTTTTCTTTATTTTCAAAATTTTTCAATTGCTTCTATACACAAGGTATTAAACATATGTTTCATCTCCGACAAGTGTCAAGTTATACTATCATTGCTTAGCAAAAATTATGGAACCAAAAATATGCCAAGAATGCTTGATGCACCCCCAAACTTAAACGACACAGTGTCCTCAATGTGGACATGGATGCAAGTGAGAGACAAAAATGACAACGAGTATAAAAGGAACAACAATACCCAGGGGGAGGGAATGGCATTTTGAGACAAAAACCCCCAAACTTGAACCGGACTGCGCAACCTGGAAAGCAATATGAAGAACCAAAAGAAACAACCACAAACACATTAATAGCACAAGCATAAAGACAGAAAACGAATGTATCGAAAGTTAACAGAACATAAAGAACTTGCATTGCAAAAAGAGTTTACATGACGACAAAAAGAACTGTACAGGGATCATGTCGACCAGAGCAACCTATACATAGCAAATTCTTACAGTTTAAAAGGAAAACAAAATATACAAGAGAAATAGTTACAGATGAAACAAAAGAGAAGGTCCACACGCGCAACAAGCTACTGGCCAGAAGGTAAACGGGCGAGGATGGAATGGAGGAGAGATTGAGTCTTACGCCGTTCAGCGGAAGCCAAACGACGGTCCTCAGCGGCGACACGGCGGTCTTCAGCAGCAAGACGACGATCTTCCTCAGCACGTGAAGAAGACTCACACAGAGCCTGAGTGCACGCGGACAAAGAATGCTCAAAACGATCTAGTCGCGCATGAATACCGGCAATGGAAGCCCGGATGAAAGCCTGGTCCTGGTGAGAGTCGACCGAAGGCTCTATCCTCGCAGTGGCTGCGGCGGTGGAAACTGCCTCAGAAGGAGGAGGAGGTGGAGCGTGGATGAACAGGGGGGCAGGAGGCGGAGGGGTACTAGAATGGCTCAGAACATTGATCCACCGGTGCTGGGTAAAAATTTTAATTTTGTCGCCTCTTGGTTCGTGGGGAGGAACAACGAAACCCTTGTGCTGAAGGAGTCGAGTGATGAAAAACGGCAAAGGCAATTTCCGATTTTCAACTCGCGGAGCCCGTGCATTATGAGCATCATGCCAAAACTTCATAAAGGTGGACCAAATGAGCTCTGGGATGGAGAACCATTGGCCTTGGTCCATGGCATATAAGGCTTGCAGAAAGAGGCCCCGACGCTCGGTGCTGTGCACCAAAGGGCAAACATTGTGCTTGAAGACAGTGTCAATGAACCATAGGCGTTCCGGAAGATTGGTTTTGCGGATAAAAGACCGGGGCCGAGTAGGATCGTCAATAGGGCAAATGGCAGCGGCAATCTGCGCCACAGTTAATGTATCCGGCTCCTCATATAAAGGGAGATTCTCACGATTGACAATGTCATCGGGGCACTCAATGGGACAACCAGAAACCTGAATGATGTCGGTCATAGTGAAAGCATAGGCGGTGCCGTCAATGGATGTAGTGAGAGAAATGGGTGGCTCTTCAGGGCACTGGAGATTCTGGTAGAAGAGGCGCACTACACGGGGGTAGGCAACCCTGGCAAGGGGTGCGCAAATGTGTTGCAGACGCCGGTTAGTCAATTCGGCGACAGCCCACGAAGTTGTGGGTAGAATGTCAAAGGCATCCGTGAGCGGAAATGAGAGTTCGTAGTTGAGTTGTTTGCGATCCCAAGGATCACGTGGTCGCTCACGAGTGACAGCACGGGCACCTGAAGAGGGTCGAGGAGGGCGAGAAGGACCGGCACGAGACATTTAGAGAGGTGGACTTGGTTGAGGAATTTCAGCGAACACCTGGCGTGCACCACAAAAAGGAGAAGATGGAAGTGAGTGGGATGGAGGAGCAAACCCAAAATTTTTAACAAAGAAACAAGCTCTAGCATTGACAAAGCAACAACAAATCACCAACAAGACCAAACTCCAACATTACTAGCCCATCCTCCATATAAAACACCATGAATGAACAAAGGAAAAGAAAAACTAAGGAGGAGGACACAAACCTGAATGTCAGGGTATCCGAGAGCAAGAAGGAAGGCAGGAAGAGGGAGGTGAGAGGATGGGGTGGTGAGGTATGGAGGTGGGTTGGTTATGCAAGTGAATGCTGAAGGTGGTGGGTGGAGGAGTGCCGAGAGGGTGATGGGTGTTGGATGTTCATGCATGCAAGGTGTGGTGCATGCTGGTGGTTGTGCACTTGGTTGTGAGTGGGAGAGAGAGAAAAGCTGGTGTGGTGTGTGAGAGGGTCGAGCAGGTGGTTGGGGAAGGTAGAGAGAGAGAGATGAAAAGTGGGTGCAATGAGGGTGGGGAAGTTGGAGCCAAGAGAGGGGGATGAGAGTGAGGTGGTGGGAGCTTCGGGGTTTAAAAGAGAGAGAGTGAGAGCTTGGTTCGAGCACTCGAAGGCCCACTTCGAGTGCTCGAAATGGGGGCAGAGAGTTGGGTGAGGGGCTAGGGTGTGGGAAGGGGAGTTCGAGCACTCGAAGCTGGGTCTTCGAGTGCTCAAAATTTGAGCAGTGGGTGGAGGGGTGGTGAGGTTGGTTGTGATGGTTGGTTGTGATGGTTGGTAGGAGGGTGGTGAGCTGAGTGGTGAGGGATGGGAGGGGTGGCATGCATGCATGGGCCTGCATGCATGCATGGCCGAGAGGGTGGATGCAGGAAGGTGGTTAGCTGGGTGGTGAGGGGTGGAGGCCGAGAGGTGGTAGTGGTGCATGGTGTTGGAGGGTGTGTTGTTGTTGTGTTGCCGAGAGAGAGAGAATGTGGGTTTGAGAGGTGGCATGCATGCATGGACGTGCATGCATGCATGCAGGGTGGTGATGTATGGTTTGGTTTGGGAAGAGAGAGAGAGGAAGGTTGGTGTGCATGGTGTGAGATAGAGTTGAGGGTGTGCATGCATGCATGGGCATTCATGCAGGCATGGGAGGAGGGTTGATAGATGGAAGGTGATTGCTGAGTGGTGGGTTTGGCATGCATGCATGTGTGGTGAGCTTGAGTTGGAGGGTGGGTTGGGGAGTTTGGTTTGAAGTGGGTTGCTGTTGTGTTGCAAGAGGTGGTGATGTTTGGTTTGTAGAGGCCGAGAAAGAGAGAAGGTTGGAAGGTTGGTTGGGTGCGTTGGGTTGAGGAGAGAGATAGGATGGTGTGGATGATGAGTTGCGAAGCTTGCATACAGGGTGTGGTTTGCATGGGATGGCTGCGAGGGCTTGGGATTGAGTGAGCTGAAAGCTGAACATGGTTGGTGGGTTTTGAATGGTGGTGAGTTGAGGGAGCTTGAAGCTGCCGAGAGAGAGAGAGATGGTGAGGGTTGATGCAGGTCATGAAGTTGTGTTGGGAGAAGTGGTCGAGCACTCTAAGCATGGAAGGAGAGTGCTCGAATTGGGACCAGTAGCCTCAGCAGCTTTGGGGTTTAAAAATCAAACAAGGTCGAGCACTCCAAATTGGAGTTTAGATTGCTCGAAATGAAGCCAGAGAGTTCGGGTTTGCTGGGAGGTGGCTGCGAGCACTCCAAAGGAACTTGAGAGGGCTCGAAAATGAGGCAGTGAGCTCATTAGGCAACATGGAGATGGAATTGGCAATGTGAGCAACATTATGCAAACTAGATGGAAAAATTTTTGCAACTGCTGCACCTGAGGCCAAGTAATACATAGATGGATTTTCAGACCTTGCATGCATTTTTCCAAACCAATGCATGGATGGAAATCAAGAACTTGGCAACTTCATGCAATGCATGGAAAATTTGGAAAATGCTTCAAACTGTGCAAATTTTTTTTTTTTTTTTTTACAGCATGGAAAATTTAGAAAAATTTTGAAATTGTGCAAAATTTTTTTTTTTTTTTTTTTTTTTTTCAATGAGTGCATGGATGAAATGGATTGAAATTTTGCATGGATGGAAAAAATTGAAATTTTTCATAGGAAATGAAATTTTTTTTCATGGAAACTTTTCATGGAAATTTTTTCTTTAATGATGCATGCATGAATTTAAATTGCATGGAAAAATTTACAACTTTTACAACATCACACAAAGCATGAATGAAATTTCTGAAGAAAATTTTTAAACGTTGCAAATTCATTCCATTCCAATGCATGGATGAAATTTTTTTTTTTTTTTTTAAACTTTGCACTGCACACAATGCATGGATGAGTTTAAGAAAATTTTCAAGCTTTTTGCAACATGATGCAAAATGGATAGAATTCTCAAAAATGAAAATTTTAAGCATAGAGAATTTTTGAAAATTTGCATGTCAGTCCTAAATTCAAGCCATGCATGGAAAATTTGAAACTTGACACATTATTCCAATCCAATGCATGGATGGATTTTTAGAAAAATTTGGGAAACTTTTCAACTTCTTTCTAATGCATGGATCAAATTGGAAATTTTTTCAAAATGTAACACCTCTCCAATGCATGGATAGAAAATTTTTGGAAAAATTGTCAAATTGCTCAACATTTCTAATGCCTGGATGAAATTTTTTTCAAACTTTGCATTTCATTTCCAATGCCTGGAAAGTTTTGAGAAAATTTTCAAACCTTGCAGCTTCTCTCTAATGCATGAAAATTTTTGAGGAACCATGATTCAACAATGCATTGAAAAGGAGAGGTTGTGCACATGAGTTGCATGCCAAAGATCCTATGAAATTGCTCAAAAGCGATAGAAATTTCCGGGAATGAAAATTAGAGCTAAGAAGGTCTAAGAGGCCAGTCTAAAATTGTGAAACACAACTGAAGACCATTTTAGAAAAATCAAATTTTTGGCTTATCGAAACCATTTCCCAGAAAATTTCAAGGCACGAGCAATTTAAGAAGGTAGAGAAGCTTGGAACATCGAAAGAATTTATTCCCTTGCTTTGCTAAATTTAATGTCGATAGCTAGACGAAGTTAGAGCAGGCACTATTCCTCATAAATGGGATCCGTCAAGGGGACTTCCTCAACTTTTCGGGTTAGAATTGTGCTGTCAATGCAAGGCTTAAGCCTTTGGCCGTTTACCTTGAAGAGTGATCCACTTGCAGGATCATGAAGTTCGATTGCTCCATGAGGAAAGACGGTAGTGACAATGTATGGACCATCCCATCTTGACCGGAGTTTACCGGGAAAGAGCTTCAAGCGGGAATTGAAAAGCCAGACCTTTTGTCCCGGGGCAAAAGACTTTTTGACGATGTGTTTGTCATGAAAAGCTTTAGTCTTTGCCTTGTAAATTTTTGCATTTTCATACGCGTCATTACGCAATTCCTCAAGTTCATTTAATTGCAACGCACGATTAGAGCCGGCTTGTTTGAGATCAAAATTGAACCTTTTTACGGCCCAATAAGCACGGTGCTCTAATTCTATCGGGAGATGACATGCTTTGCCAAAGACAAGTTGATATGGTGACATGCCAATGGGTGTCTTATAAGCTGTCCGGTAAGCCCAAAGTGCATCATTTAGCCGTAATGACCAATCTTTGCGATCCGGTCTAACCGTTTTTTCTAGAATGTGCTTAATCTCCCGGTTAGAAATCTCTACTTGACCACTCGTTTGAGGGTGGTAAGGTGTAGCAACCTTATGAATGACTGAATACTTAGCAAGGACGGATTTGAGATAACGATTTCGGAAATGAGATCCGCCATCACTAATGATTGCTCGGGGTGTACCAAAACGACTAAAGATGTGAGATTGAATGAAATGGATCACGACTTTATGATCATCGGTTTTGGTAGCCGCGGCTTCAACCCATTTAGACACATAATCCACCGCTACAAGGATGTACTCATAGCCATAAGAAGATGGAAATGGTCCCATGAAGTCAATCCCCCACACATCAAAAATTTCAACAATTAAAATGTTGGTGAGGGGCATCATGTCTCTTCGGGACATGGATCCAAGTTTTTGACATCGTTCACACGATTTGCAAAAATTGTATGCATCCCGGAACAAGGTAGGCCAAAAGAATCCGCTTTGAAGGATTTTGTTAGCGGTCTTTTTGGCACTGAAATGGCCTCCACAAGCAAGAGTATGGCAAAAATTTAAAATGCTTGTGGCCTCGGTTTCAGGAATACATCGCCGGATGATTTGGTCCGGGCAATACTTGAATAATTCCGGATCTTCCCAAAAGAAATGCTTGACTTGGGAGAAAAACCGGTCCCTCTCTTGTTTGGACCAATGAGCTGGAATTTTGCCAACCGCAAGATAATTGACAATATCCGCAAACCACGGAAGAGTAGAATGTGAAACTTGAAGAAGTTGCTCATCCGGAAAGGAATCACGGATGGCTGCAAATTCTGAAGATTTCTCAATAAGTAAGCGAGAGAGATGATCGGCGACAACATTGTCGGTCCCTTTTTTGTCCCGGATGTCAATGTCAAACTCTTGAAGTAAGAGGATCCATCGAATTAAGCGGGGTTTTGTCTCTTTTTTCGCTAACAAATGCCTAAGAGCGGCATGATCTGAAAAGACGATGACCTTGGAGCCGAGAAGATAGGAGCGAAATTTATCCAAGGCGTACACCACAGCTAGCAATTCTTTTTCAGTGGTGGTGTAGTTCAATTGGGCATCGCAGAGAGTTTTGCTAGCATAATAAATCACATGCGGAAGTTTATCCACACGTTGGCCCAAAACCGCCCCTAATGCATAATCGGATGCATCACACATGATCTCAAAGGGAAGAGACCAATTAGGGGGTTTCATGATCGGGGCAGAGGAGAGGAGAATGCGAAGTTTGATGAAAGCTTCCATGCAAGCGTCATCAAAATTGAACGGAACATCCTTGGCTAAGAGATTACACAAGGGCCGTGAGATTTTGCTAAAATCTTTGATGAAGCGACGATAGAATCCGGCATGGCCAAGAAAAGAACGGATTTGACGGACGGAATTCGGAGGAGGAAGATTAGAGATTAACTCAACTTTTGCCTTGTCTACCTCGATTCCCCGCTTAGAAATGACATGTCCTAAAACAATGCCTTCTTGGACCATAAAGTGGCTTTTCTCCCAACTTAGAATGAGATTCGTCTCTTTGCATCTTTGGAGCACAAGAGATAAATTTTTGAGACACGAGTCAAAGGAGGAGCCAAATACGAAAAAGTCATCCATGAAAACTTCCAAGAACCTTTCAACCATATCGGAGAATATGGACATCATGCACCTTTGGAACGTTGCCGGTGCATTGCATAGACCAAAAGGCATGCGTCGATAGGCAAAAGTACCAAAGGGACATGTGAATGTTGTTTTCTCTTGATCTTGGGGGGCGATGGCCACTTGGTTATAGCCGGAATAACCATCAAGAAAACAATAGAAGCTTTGTCCGGCTAACCTTTCTAGGATTTGATCAATAAATGGGAGTGGGAAATGATCCTTCCTAGTTGATGAGTTGAGTTTACGATAGTCAATGCACACACGCCACCCGGTGGTGGTTCGTTGTGGCACGAGCTCGCCCGCTGAATTTTCAACAACGGTGAGCCCGGATTTCTTGGGGACAACTTGTGTGGGGCTCACCCACTTGCTATCAGAGATAGGATAGATGATTCCCGCATCTAGCAATTTGATCACCTCTTTCATGACCACTTCCTTCATGTTTGGATTTAACCGGCGCTGGACCTCTCTAGTAGGCTTTGCGTCATCCTCCATATGAATGCGGTGCATACAAATGGAGGGGTCAATTCCTTTCAAATCTGCCACTGTCCAACCAATAGCTTCTTTATGCTCTTGGAGCACCGCTAAAAGGTTGGTCTCTTGGTCTTTTTGAAGGTCCGAGGCAATAATGACCGGAAGGGTTTGCTTTGGACCAAGGAACACATACTTGAGATGGGCCGGGAGCGGCTTAAGCTCAAGTTGTGGCGGAGATAACAATGATGGGACCGGAGGAGTGGTGGAAAGTTGGGGAAGTGGTTCTTTTGGAATTTTCCAAGGAGGTACATCCATGATAGCATTAATATCAAGCAAGGAATTGACTTCTTGAATGGCTTGATCAACATCAAAGTTTGAGAAGTCAAAATGAGACATGCAAGTTTCAAGGGGATCTTTGCTCAGGATGAAGGGGAGAGATTCTTCGACCACTTCATCAATGACATCCACAAGAAAACAATCATCCTCATTGGAGGGATGTTGAGTTGCATGAAAGATGTGGAGTTTGACTTGCATGTTTCCAAAAGCAATGTCCATCACCCCGGTTCGGCAATTAATTGATGCATTAGCCGTAGCTAAAAATGGTCTACCAAGGATCACGGGAATGTGCTTTTTTGGGTCATGGACTGGTTCCGTATCAAGAACCACAAAATCTACCGGGAAGTAGAATTTGTCCACTTTGATGATGACGTCCTCAAGAATACCTCGTGGATGCTTGACCGATCTATCGGCAAGTTGCAAAACCACAGAAGTCGGCTTAAGATCGCCCAAACCAAGTTGTAGGTAGACCGAGTATGGAATTAAATTCACACTAGCTCCTAAGTCAAGGAGGGCCCTCTCGATTTTGCTGTCACCAATGACGCACGAGATTGTGGGGGCACCCGGATCCTTATACTTCGGGGGAGTGCTGTGCTGAATAATAGCACTAACATTTTCAGTCAACCTCACCTTTTTTGGCAAATGATTTTTAGAAGTGCGCTTTTGAGTGCACAAATCTTTAAGAAATTTTGCATAGGGGGGGGATTTGCTTGATAGCATCCAACAGGGGCAAGTTAATCTTCACTTGCTTGAAGACTTCCCACATGTCTTGAATTTTACAATTCTTGTTCCCAAAGTGTGTCGACTCTTGAAGACGTTGAGGAAACGGAGCTTTTGGCTCATAAGTAGTTTCCACATTTGGGGAGACATGTGTGGGATATCCGTGAATGGTATTAGGCCAAGAATTTGGGTTAGAAGAGCTTGAATTTGGATTTTTCAACGGCGAAACTTCTTCACTTTTGTCTCCATCGACCTTGTTGTCCACCACTCTACCACTCCGAAGGGTGGTGATAGCTTGAACTTGTTCATGAGTCGGCCCACTCGGAGGAGGGGTTTCGTCAATCACATGCATTCCTCTAGGATTTTCAAAAGGTTGAGAGGGAAGCTTGCCCTTGTCCTTTTGAAGCAATTGATTCACCGAGTTAGCTATTTGGCCCACTTGATTTTCGAGATTAGCTATGGATTGAGTATGAGAGTGGACCATTTGGAGAGTAGGCTGCAAGGATGTCAAGAGTTGCTTGTTGGCATCCATTATTTGCTTATTTAATGATTCCATCATTTGCTTGTTTGCAGCTACTATCTCGTCAGTTGGACACACAGGAGGTTGATTGGAGACATTTGGATTGTAAGGAGGACGGTAGCTTGAAGAGGCTTGGAAAGGTCTACCTTGATATTGAGAAGAGGGCTGATTTTGCCGCCCTTGGTTTTGGAATTGGGAATTCTGTGGGGCTTGTTGCCGCCACGAGAAATTCGGATGATCTCGCCAACCCGGATTGTAGGTGTTGGAATATGGATTGTTCCCGGGCCGCGAGAACATGGCATTAGCTTGCTCTTGGTTGGGACTAGGAAATTGCTCCGTTGTGGGGCAATCTTCCGAGAGATGGAATGGACTAGTACATGAAGCACAAACTGAACTTGCCGAATTTTGAGACAATGAAGGAGGAAGATGTGGTGCCATCAATTGATAGAATTTATGAGCGATGGCATCCACTTGAGATGATTCCTCCCTTATTGACTTTGGTTGACAAGGGTTGGTGTTGTTTGGAGTGGTTGCGGTCGGAGCCCTACGAGAATTGTGTTGAAGTGAATTTTCACTCAAATTCTCAAGTAAGGTCCAAGCCTCATCCGCATTCTTGGACATGAACATCCCACCACAAGAAGAATCAACCATGAATCTATGGGTTTCGGTCAAGCCGGCATAGAAAGCTTGCACTAATTGCCATTTTGGGATCAAATGATGAGGACACTTCCGAAGAAGATCTTGTAACCTTTCCCAAGTCTCGTGGAGTTGTTCTCCATCAACTTGAGAAAAGCTTAGAATGGAACGCCTCATTTGGTTGGTTTTACTCACCGGATAATACTTCTTAAGAAATTCTTGTTGCAATTGAGCCCAAGAAGTAATAGAGTTGGGAGCGAGGGAGTTCAACCAATATTTTGCCCTATCTTTTAGGGAGAATGGGAAGAGATGGAGATGAAGTGCATTGTCCGGAAAACCTCTCAACCGGATGGTTGAACAGATTTCAAGGAACTCATCAAGATGCTTGTATGGATCTTCATTATCAAAGCCATGAAATGATGGAAGCATTTGAATGGTACTAGACTTGATCTCATATTGAGCTGCATCGATGTTTGGCATCACTATGCAAGATGGAGAAGCATAGGTGGTAGGGATGAAATGATCTCTAAGAGTCATTGGCTCGATATTAGGAATTTCAGCCCTTTCATTCCCCGGATTTCCTACGTTATCCCCCATTATATTGAATTCAGTTTCAAGGTCCCTTGTAAGAGTGGGTTCCCTAAGGTTCCGTCTAAGAGTTCTTTCAAGAGAATTGATATCAATGGGCGAATCGATTGTGGGTAAGGAAAGTGACCTACGACCGAACATCAACAATAAAGCATATACTCAACAAAGCAATTCATCAACCACAACTCCACATACGATGTTCCCTTTCTCCTCAATTATCAAGACGGAAAATGTAAATGGCCACGACAAGGACCGATGCTTTAACACAAAATTTAAATAGGATAAGAGCCTCAACAAGGGCTTCACAACTAAACTAAAACTAAATTTAACACATGCACAATATTCACAACTTGAAACTAGGAGTCACGAGACTTACCTGGGGTCCTCTAGACTTACAATTTGCTAGCATTCCCACGGCGAGCTTCGAGTCCCTAGAATCTTACAACACTTAAAACACAAAGGTGGTCAAAACACACAAGGAATATTCACAAGACACAATATTCACAATCAAACTAAATTTAACCCTAGAAACTTCGGTTGCTAAACCGTTTGCAGTCCCCGGCAACGGCACCAAAAATTGATCGGTTGGTCAATCATACATCAACCTTCGCAATAGCACGAATCATTGTAAAATAGGGCTATTGGTCGGGTAAGTCGAACCACAGGGACTACGCTAGTCTAATACAACCTAAATGTCTAGAATCATTCTTAGAATGATGAAGGGTGTATAGAGGTTTTGTTGGATGTCACTTAAGCTAGGAAATTAAAAGTGCATAAAACAGTAAATTGCAAGAATTTAAGGGAGTGAGTACAAGTAAAGAAGGCTAGGGAAATGAATCCACCTCCATCCCTATACACATGCTAGGTTAAGATTAATTTAAGGGGAAAACAACATATATGATAGTCATGATACATAACAATACTAGGTTGCTATAATATCCTTAAGAAGTTCATTTAATTAGAAAGGCAAGAATAAACCATCAAAGGTTCACATGATCAACTACCTAAACTAAAATGTAGCTTAGAACATGCTTACTAAGCCAAGGATTATCAAGCCCTAATTTAAATGGTGAATGCACATAAAGCTAAGAATCAAGTATAGCCCATCAAAGGGAAACCCTAAGCCATGAACTATCTAGGTTCTCCAACTCCATGCCATTAAAACCATTCCATGATCTAACTTCCATTGTCACCATGGAAGTGCAAGCAATATGATTAAGAAAGGCAACCATCCAAGACAAGATGAATAACTCACAATAATCATTTAAAACATTCAACATTCATTACAACAAAAATGAGGCTCTTGACCATGGAAAGACTATCAAAAATACATTGTAATCCCCAAAAATAAACTATACTAACACATGCTTACAAGGGAGGGGTTTCATCACCTCCCTAGATGAGGTTTAGTTACCCATTGGTGAGCTAGAAGAAGGAAGAAGCATCATCCTCATCTCCATTTTCGAGCTCCTACTGTAGCACTCAAGAACACCCTTCTCCTTGCTCTCTTCTCTCTCCTTTCTCTTGCTCAAGATAAAGCTTAATGATATATGTGGCCTTTGGGTAGCCTTTTATGCTCCAACCATACCCTCTCTCCTCCAAGGAACACCTCCAACCACTTCATAAAGAGGGAAGATGGCATTGAGGAAACCAATGTGCAAGTGGGCTGAAATGAGCCATTTCCGAAGGGCATTCTGCCTGATTTTCGAGCGCACGCTTGGTGACTTCGAGCACTCTAACTTAGTGCAATGTGCAACATGCTCCTCTTGCTCAGTGCTGACCTATTTTGGGAAAACTACTATAACTTTGTGCCCCGAACTCCGAATGACGATCTGTTTGAAGATTTGGAGAGCTGATTCAGTGCTTTAAAAACTTCATGTTTTGATGAAGACCCAAATCTCAAGTCTGGTTGGTCGAAAATGGGGAGAAAGGCAGTACATCAGTGCTGCTAGGCAGTTCTGCGCACCTCTGTTGTGAAGATCATAACTCTCTGCTCCGAACTACGAATGATGAACCACTTTAAGATTTGGAAAGCTGATTCAGAACTCTAAATCTTTCATGTTATGAGGGAAGTCCAGTTCTCGAGTTTGGAAGGTCAAAATGGCAAGCGAAGTCCAGGCTCTACTGCTGCCAGAATTCAGCATTGGCACCCTTTTGTTGCTCAAGACTCCACAAGGCCTTATTCTTGTTCCATTTTGGCCAATAAACCTGAAAATGCATAAAAACATAGAATTGGAGTTAATCTACATAAAATAATTAATAACTGGACTTTGTTAATGTAATTTAGGGCGCTTGAATATACATTATTCGGCGCTTATCACCAATTGGAATCTCGTTTTGGCCATTTCTTGAATTCAGGTTTGAAGTCAAGTTGTGTTTTTGATGGGGCTTCCTTGGGATTCATGTTCGTGGTGTCATCCCCGACAAAACCTAGGAGTTTCATCGGATTCAGAGCCGATTTATTTTGGTGGGGATTTGAGATTTTATCTCAAATGGAGGTTGGAAATGTTTTAGGCTTTTGTGTGTGTTGTATTGAGTATTTAGCATGATTATACAACTTATATATGTGCCTTGTATCAAATCTAGAAAGTTAGTAATTTTTAATTCTTTGTATAAGATTTAAAATTCATGATGATATATAACTTTGATTTGAATTGTGGCATTGTAGAAAATCTTGTTTTAATATGTTGGTTAACATATATTAAATTTGGATTAATTAAATAAGAATTTCTCTTTTTAATTAATATTTATCTTTTGTGAAAGATTAAGTTCGTGGCCGTACCTTACATGAAATTGAGTTGTATTATGCTTCTAAATTAAGTTTTGGCATGTTTGTTAACATACTTTAATTTGAGAGCATTTGGTTGAGTTTGGAAATGTAAAGACTTCAATTAAGGGAATTAATTAAAATCTATTTTTGTAGTTTTATGGGCCTAATTAAGCTTTTATGGGAATATATGTAATGACCATGATATGTCTATTAGCATATATTAAATTGGGGCCAATTGGAAATGATTTGAAATCTAGAGAGTTTAATTATTTTGATGTAATTAGATTCTATCTTGTTTATTCATGGATTTAATTATGTTTTAGAAGGTGCTTCTATTTTAAGATCATGGATTTAGACTTGTGTATTCACTTGATTGTGTTATATGTATTGAAGGGTATTGTTGTTAAATTTATATTCGTGAGAGTATGTTTCTATATGAATATATTGTTGGCTTGTGATTTCGTAGCATTACGGATATGAAATGCTTATTATGCACAATTGAGAGTTATATTGCTAACTTGTTACTATGTAGTAGTAATATGTATAAGTTATGAACTTATTTGGCTTGTTTTGGAATCTTGGAACATTGTTGAGTTGAGGTGGCTAGGGTTTGGCTCTAGTACGAGGAGTCCTCTAAGTCATTGAGATAGTGCGCATTTAGGGTGGTCTTCCCTGCGGGTAAGTGCTCAGAATAACCATTGAGGTCTCGGCAGAATTCCGAGCGTGATGTCCAAGTCTTCCACTATTTGTTTTCGCATTCAATTCCAAATTGACAATCATGTTTACCTTGTTGACTTGTGGTTTTGGCTATTGACGATTTTGATGTTGTTAAGTACATCCATACTAAATTGATATATTTAGTTGATTTCACACTTTTAGATTTCTAGTTGATAACCTAGAGAATCTATGTCTTGATGTGTGGTATTAGATATTCTAATTATGTTAAATTGTTATATTTAGTTGATGTTGCATTTTAGACTTCAAGTTGATAACCTTAAGAATCTATATGTTAGTTCTTTGTGTAAGCATGCTCCTATGTTGTTGCTTTGTGTAAGCATGACCCTATATTGCTAAAATTTCGTGAATGAGATGATTGATGCTAGAAATGATTTTAGGTAGCTAGGATGCTCCTTGAGTCTCACCTTTGACGTAGACGTAAGGTGGAAGGAACCACAATAATTAAATTATGCAAACTTGTAAAACGTAGGTCGATGCATGCTCATTTCCTACGAGTAGCTTTATGTTACTCACCCCTATGATACTGGGGCATATTTTAGGTACAAGAATTAAAGTTGAGACTTCCATTATGCTTGGATGACTTGTGGACTTAAAGAGTTCCATTTTGTGAAGGTTGGCTCGGAATGCCAATTGTAGTCTTAATTGTCAAATGTGTATATTTGATTCGAAACTTGTAATGTATTCCTAAGCACACTTTTGATTCTCATTTTATGTATATGACATGAGGCCAAGGGTCAAACTTCTTTTAGAATCACATTTATGTCATGGATGTTGATTTTTGCCCTTAATGAGATTATATGAAATTCATGCATTTTAGTATGCTATTTTGCACCGGAGGATGTATTGCACATGAAATTCATTATCTAGAATTTATTTAACATGTATGAGGTATGGCCAAAGGCCAAACGGTATTTTGAAGTCATTTCATGGTTTTAAATTCCAAGTTTTCATTCCAAATTACATTTTTGGCATTTTGGCCGTTGTCATATTTTGCATCGGCCAAATTTTTTGGCCATAGACCATTGTAGCACATCTTACTATGTAAGTTACTTTTGTGTGCATGGTCATTTTCAGGTAAAGCTTCTTTTTTGGTGAAATGAGCCTCCTACGGACTCATTTTACACTTTTGTTGCATATTCTGACCTAAGGGTATTTTGGAAATTTTCTTTGGGAAATAAATTCCATTCTTCATATGGTCACTTAGAAAATGTGATTTTAGGGGGGGTTTCTTCTTCATGTTTTTCCAGAAAATGTCGTCTTGGCATCAGAAATCGATCCTGAAGTTCAGCTTCTGTTTTTCCATTTAGCAGCTTTTTGGACCCTCTGGACCATTTTTCTGAGGGCATTTTAGGCATTTCAAAGTGCGTATTTTTCAATTTTTCTCACGAGCCACGTAGAAACTCAATTTTGAGAGGGGTTTATTCTTTGTGTTTTTTCAGAAAATGTCATCTAGGCCCTCAAATTTCTATTTTTTCCGGAAAAATCCTTGCTGCCAAGTTTTTGGGTTACACCTTACTACCCTCTTCACATGTAAACGGTTACGAGGAGTTTAGTAACCGGTTACATGTGCATTGGCAGTGTTTTGGTCGTGAATTTTGGCCTCCTAACCGGTTAGGAAGGTCTCCTAATTGGTTAGATGTTCTTGGTTGTCACCTTTTTGACCGTTTTGCCCCTTCTTCTTCCGTTAGCCATATCTTCTTCATCTAGACTCCGAATCAAGTGATTCTTGAGTCTAAATTCATTAATTTTTCATTGCCTTTCCAATGGTATTCTCGGTGATACCTACTTTTAAGCTAGAAATGATGATTTTTCCCCTAGGTTCATTCTTGTTCGTTTTTGAAACGTTGCTTCCGCATTTGATTCATTTGGGTTCCGTGACCTCGTTAAGGGTCATAATGGTGTCTTAGAGCCATGTTGTATCTCTAGAGACTGTTGTTTTGTCTTTTGCTTCCACATTTTGAATCCGTTATTGGGTCATCTTTCGGTTCATCCCTGACGCACCGGGTTGAAAAACTTGGGCCATCACAAGTAGTAACAGAGCTCCTTGGTTTGAAAACCCTAGGACGACGGGTTTTGGGTGCATATCATGCTTTTGTTGCCATGCTCTATATGTTTATATGCTTTATGATAACATGTTTATGTGCTTACGTGCTACATGTTGTATGCCGTTTGTTTAGCATTGTTTTATTCTAATGTAAAGAGCATGATATGTGACGTATGCTAGATTAGAATTATATATGCATAATTGTGTTGTATATTTGGCATGACACGGGATTGGTTATTGAGGCACGAGTTCAGGTTGATGGTGATTGTAGTCATAGTCTCGTTGTAGTATAGGTTGTTGTCGACCTAGCATTGGTTTTGAGGTAGGTGGATGGTCACCTTTTGTTTAGGCTCTTGTGAGATGAGTCATTTGGCGTTACCGTAGTGGTGGATTTGTTAGTTTTGGGCCATAATGAGGTTATGGACCTCTTAGGATCCTTGATTATTCAGGATGATTCCTCTGGAACTTACGTTTTTTTCGTGGGCGGGTACGTTTGTGGGCGGGTGCATGGCACTGTCATGCTACCGTACTGGCAAGCTATAAATACAGTTCAGATAGAATCAGTGTTGGTTTTGTTTTGATAGGCGTTGTCCTTTGATCGGTGATGATGATGGTTGTTTTGGGGATCAGTCGTAGTGATTGATTTAGCTGTTATTGGTATGGCTGTAGTTGCCATTTTCCTTGAGGAGTTCTTGCGTGATGACGCTTTTAGGATCAAGTCGATTAATTGATGTTACGGGTAGTGAGAGCACTGCACTGTTAGTGTCACTTGTAATGTCACCTCTAGATTCAGAGATGGATTGTTAGAGTCTTACCGTTGTGGTAAGGGCTCATGTTTGCTTTGAGACAAGTTATTGTCGCATTGGTTTTGGAGATAGTTTATGACTAGGAATTGTCCTTTCTTTTCTTAGACACTCTAGGACACGATGTCCATAGGGTTCATTGTTGTATCATGTTGTGTTATACAGTTTTGTTTACTATTATGCTAGTAGTATGATTTATGATATTGTGATGCATGAGTAGGTGGAGGTCTATCCACAATTGCTTTCTTTCTGGTAGTTGCATTCCTTGTCATATGCATAACTCCCAGGTTTAGTTTTCCCATTCACTTCCCTCGGTCGCATGTAGTGTGTATGCAGGTTTCCACAATGGTTTCGTGTTTGGTTCGTGTAAGGGACTTCACAAGGAGTGAGTCTCTTCTCTTCGTTGCATTGTGCACAGTTTTGGGGTTGGTTGGTCCATGAGGATCACTATCGTTGTCTTGAGTCCTTGGTGAGGATTTGATGGATTTTGGTCGACTTACTTCCATGTAGGGAGTGAAGTCTTTGACCTTGTTGTCTTTTATTTCAGAGATGGAGTCGTGGTGTTGTCCTTTTTAGGACTGGTGGTTCCCTTTCTTTCGTGTCTTCCCTTGGGGAGTTTCTGCCGTGGTTGTTGACAGTTGTGGTACTTAGAGTGAGTTGATTGGTGTAAGA
Source organism: Cornus florida (assembly GCF_030987335.1). Lineage (NCBI taxonomy): Eukaryota > Viridiplantae > Streptophyta > Magnoliopsida > Cornales > Cornaceae > Cornus > Cornus florida. Next base: position 62,087,561 of record NW_026775572.1, on the reverse strand, counting down.
TCATTTTGTGGGGACTTGTGTCCATACCATTGAGGATTCGTTTGATTCGAGAGGTGAGCTCGATGCTCTTTTGAGAACGTCTTTTGGAGACTTGTTTCAGTTTTGGAAATCTTGATGTTGTTGACTCTTAGGAGGAGTTTTGAAGGATCGTTATTCGATATGACTGTTTGTGGAGTTTTCTTGTCCTAGTTATGACTAGGCATAGTTTTGAGGAATCGTAGTTTTGATGATTGATTGTGGATAAAAAAAAATTGAGGAATTTTGATTTAACTTGGTGTTTCCAAGTACGGTTTTGAGAGATTCATTTTGTGACCTTGGTTGTTGGCATTTTAATGTGTGTGCCACTTGGTGGGTTTGTATTTCGAGGATTTAGTTATCCATGATAGGGATGCGGATCTGATGTTTAATTATGGTGTAGTCATGTAATTGATCTGTTTCAGGGAGGTATAAAAGACTTTCGATGAAATATCTTATTGTGAGGTTCGTTTTGATTTCTGTAGGCGTTGATTTGCTTGTCAAGTTTTGGATTCCTGATTAATGTTGTTAATAGGGGTATTTTGAGATATTGGAGATGTTGGTTTTGCTGTATTGAGGATTTGGGGCCTTAAGCATAGCGGTACTTATAGCATTGTTGTCAGAGTTTTGGGATTGGCCAGAATAGTCCGGCCGAACATCTTTGGACCATATCTCAACTCTCACAAAATGTTGGTCTCTGTAGCAATGATCATTTTTGACATTGATGTCATTGGTATCGAGAGGTTTCTTGGGTAGACCTAATGGGGGGCAGGTTATGAATTAGTGCCTTATACTATCATGCTATCGTATAAGTTGTGTGTTGTGGGCGAGTACTAGTTGCCGTCGATGCTACCTTACTGACGAGTAAGTGTGGGCGGGCACTAGATACTGTCATTGCTACCACACATTCGAGTACGTCGTGGGCAAGTTCTGGTCACTATTCGTACTGCCACATTGTGTTTATTTTGTACCCTGATTTGATATGTGGTTATCTTGGAGTTCTTTCGGTGGTTGTTTTTGGTTCCTTATGATGGTTTGTCAGGAGGGATGCTTACGGTTGTTGTTTTCCGTTCTTTTGTCTGACCTTGGGTTCTCTGTGTGAGTTCAGACTTATCGTGTGGCCATGTGGTCACTTTTCCCTTGAGGGGTTGTCTTGTCATGAGCACGCGGGTGCGATTGAGAATGGTTTGTGTGTTCCTTTCAACTTCTAGGTCACTGGTGTAGCGCGTTGTGAGGGATACTTGGAGATGTACTCTGTAGTTATCCTGGTTTTATTTTCTGTTTCGTTGGGCTAGATTTCGGGGACGAAATCCCTTTAAGGTGGGAAGGTTATAATGACCCGGATTTTTCGGATAAATTTTTTCTGTTGTCTTTTCCCTTCTGAATTTGGTTTCTTGTCGATTAGTGTTGTCTCGAGTGCTCTGGAGTGATTTCCGAGAGTCTTTTCTGTGGATTGACAACTTCCTTTGAGGACCGAGTCATTCCCATATTTTTCGTTTTTCGACACTATTCACTTTTTGTCTTTTTCCCTATTCCGTCTTTTCCTCATTTGTCACTCTGTTTGCGTAACCACACTTTTGTGTTCGGAGTTGGTTTCTGACTTCACGTATCTTCATTCCCAATGATTTCTATGAGATACGTATCTTTACTTTCGTGAGAAAGTACTCTGGTTGCTCCCGGTGTCCATAGGGGCATAAATGCAAAGTTCTTTGGAAACTTTTTCTTTTCTTGGGTGTCTTTCATAAATATCTTTTGAAGATATTTTATTTCAGGGGTATCTAAGAAAATATCTTTTGAAAGATATTTTCATTTTGGGGTAATTTCGCAGTTTTCACTTTTTGGAGGGGTCATTGTGTAATTAATGAAAGTTATTGCTCAATGCCTTGTTTTGAGCCTGGATCATCATTTTCACATTTCATCGAGTCGTGGACTCTTAGAATTTCCTCCTGGACGATGTTTTCCAGTTTCAGGGTTTTCGGCCCCGATTTGTGCCAAACTTGTCTTGGGCATAACTCTCTGCTCGGGACTCTGTTCTTGACGCCGTTTCTTTCGTTGCTCATATTTTCTTGTTTGGAATCTTTTTTGTTCATAGAGTTTTGGCGTTTGAGTGCGTTTGCTCAGATTTCACTTTTCCGGACCTGGCGGGTGTTCGGGACACTTATTGAGTTTTTCTATAAATAGGGGGCCTTTAAGTGAAAAATCAGATTTTTGCTCTCTCTCACCTCTCTCTTGGCCGGATCTAGAGGCAGCCATGGCTGCTATCTTCTCTCTCTTCTTTTGAGCTTCTTCCCTTCAATGAAATACCTTAATGCCTTAGTGTTTAATGTTCCCCTCAGCGAGGCCTTCAATTCCAACCGATTGGAATCTCGTTTTGGCCATTTTTTGAGTTCAGGTTTGAAGTCAAGTTGTGTTTTTGATGGGGCTTCCTTGGGATTCATGTTCGTGGTGTTGTCCCCGACAAAACCTAGGAGTTTTATCGGATTCGGAGCCGATTTATTTTGGTGGGGATTTGAGATTTCATCTCAAATGGTGGTAGGAAATGTTTTAGGCTTTTATGTGTGATGTATTAAGTGTTTAGCATGATTATACAACTTATATATGTGCCTTGTATCAAATCTAAAAAGTTAGTAATTTTTAATTCTTTGTATAAGATTTAAAATTCATGATGATATATAACTTTGATTTGAATTGTGGCACGATAGAAAATCTTATTTTAATATGTTGGTTAACATATATTAAATTTGGATTAATTAAATAAGAATTGCTCTTTTTAATTAATATTTATCTTTTGTGAAAGATTAAAGTTCATGGCCGTACCTTGCATGAAATTGAGTTGTATTATGCTTCTAAATTATGTTTGTTAACATACTTTAATTTGAGAACATTTGGTTAAGTTTGGAAATCTAGAGACTTTAATTAAGGGAACTAACTATAATCTATTTTTGTAGTCTCATGGGCCTAATTAAGCTTTTGTGGGAATATATGTAATGACCATGATATGTCTATTAGCATATATTAAATTGGGGCCAATTGGAAATGATTTGAAATCTAGAGAGTTTAATTATTTTGATGTAATTAGATTCTATCTTGTTTATCCATGGATTTAATCATGTTTTAGAAGGTGCTTCTATTTTAAGATCATGGATTTAGATTTGTGAAGTATTCACTTGATTGTGTTATATGCATTGAAGGGCATGGTTGTTAAATTTATATTCATGAGAGTATGTTTCTATATGAATATATTGTTGGCTTGTGATTTCGTAGCATTATGGATATGAAATGCTTATTATGCACAATTGAGAGTTATATTACTAACTTGTTACTATGTAGTAGTAATATGTATAAGTTATGAACTTATTTGGCTTATTTTGGAATCTTGGAACATTGTTGAGTTGAGGTGGCTAGGGTTTGGCTCTAGTACGAGGACGTGAGTCCTCTAAGTCATTGAGATAGTGCGCACTTAGGGTGGTCTTCCCTGTGGGTTAGTGCTCGAAATAACCATTGAGGTCTCGGCAGAATTCCGAGCATGATGTCCAAGTCTTCCATTATTTGTTTTCGCATTCAATTCCAAGTTGACAATCATGTTTACCTTGTTGACTTGTGGTTTTGGCTATTGGCAATTTTGATGTTGTTAAGTACGTCCATACTAAATTAATATTTAGTTGATTTCACACTTTTAGATTTCTAGTTGATGACCTAGAGAATCTATGTCTTGATGTGTGGTATTAGATATTCTAATTATACTAAATTGTTATATTTAGTTGATGTTGCATTTTAGACTTCAAGTTGATAACCTTGAGAATCTATATGTTGTTGCTTTGTGTATGCATGCTCCTATATTGTTGCTTTGTGTAAGTATGACCCTATGTTGCTAAAATTGCATGAATGAGGTGATTGATGCTAGAAATGATCTAGGTAGCTAGGATGCTCCTTTAGTCTCACTTTTGACGTATATGTTAGGTGGAATGAATCACAATAATTAAATCATGCAAACTTGTAAAATGTAGGTCGATGCATGCTCATTTCCTACAAGTAGCTTTATGTTACTCACCCCTACGATACTGGGGCATATTTCAGGTACAAGAATTAAAGTTGAGACTTCCATTATACTTGGATGACTTGTGGACTTGAAGACTTCCATTTTGCGAAGGTTGGCTCGGAATGCCAATTGTAGTCTTAGTTGTCAAATGTGTATATTTGATTCGAAACTTGTAATATATGCCTAAACACACTTTTGAATCTCATTTTATGTATATGACATAAGGCCAAAGGCCAAACTTCTTTTAGAATCACATTTATGTCATGGATGTTGATTTTTGCCTTTAATGAGATTATATGAAATTCATGCGTTTTAGTATGCTATTTTGCACCGGAGCGTGTATTACACATGAAATTTGTTATCTAGAATTCATTTAACATGTATGAGATGTGGCCAAAGGCCAAACGGTATTTTGAAGTCATTTCATAGTTTTGAATTCCAAGTTTTCATTCCAAATTACATTTTTGGCATTTTTGCCGTTGGGGGGTCATATTTTGCATCGGCCATATTTTTGGGCCATGGACCATTGTAGCACATCTTACTAGGTATGTTAAGTTTGCGTGCATGGTCGTTTCTGGGCAAAGCTTCTTCTTTAGTGAAATGAGCCTCCTACGGACTCATTTTACACTTTTGTTGCATAGTCTGACCTATGGGTATTTTGGGAATTTACTTTGGGAAATAAATTCCATTCTTCATATGGTCACTTAGAAAATGTGATTTTAGTGGGGGGTTTCTTCTTCGTGTTTTTCCAGAAAATGTCGTCTTGGTATCGGAAATCGATCCCGAAGTTCAACTTCTGTTTTTCCATTTAGCAGCTTTTTGGACCCTCTGGACCAGTTTTCTTGGGAGGGCATTTTAGGCATTTCAAAGTGCGTATTTTTCAATTTTTCTCATGATTCACATAGAAAACTCGATTTTGAGGGGGGTTTATTCTTTATGTTTTTCCAGAAAATGTCATATAGGCCCTCAAATTTCTATTTTTTCCGAAAAAATCCCTGCTGCCAGGTTTTTGGGTTGCACCTTACTGCCCTCTTCACATGTAAACGGTTACGAGGAGTTTGGTAACCGGTTACATGTGCATGGGTAGTGTTTTGGTCATGAATTTTGGCCTCCTAACTGGTTAGGAAGGTCTCCTAACCGGTTAGATGTTCTTGGTTGTCACCTTTTTGACCGTTTTGCCCCTTCTTCTTCCGTTAGCCAAATCTTCTTCATCCGGACTCCGAATCAAGTAATTCTTGAGTCTAAATTCATTAATTTTTTGTTGTCTTTCTAATGGTGTGCTCGGTGGCACCCACTTTTAAGCTGAAAATGATGATTTTTCCCCTAGGTTCATTCTTGTTCGTTTTTGAAACGTTGCTTCCGCATTTGATTCCTTTGGGTTCCGTGACCTCGTTGAGGGTCATAATGGTGTCTTAGAGCCATGTTGTATCTCTAGAGACCGTTGTTTTATCTTTTGCTTCCGCATTTCGGATCCGTTATCGAGTCATCTCTCGGTTCATCCCTAACGCACCGAGTTGAAAAACTTGGGCCGTCACAGTATCTTTGGCAGTGAATGCTTCAGTCAAATTGCCAAGGAGTGGGGATATGAGATCCTCCTGTTTGGGAGGAAGAAGAACACCGTTGGAAGAGTTCATCTACCTATGGGAACCTTCCTCAAAACCACCATTATTCACTAAGTTGTCTGCAAGAAATCATTAGCAATTATTCGATGTGCAGATTGAAAAGGAAAACTTTTTGCAATTGCAACATGAATAGGTCATTAGATCTACAACATTGGTTTTATAATTTTGATTTTTAAGGTAACAGAAGGAGAGTGGAAAGAATCTAGTCAAAATAATTGAAAGAATTATAACTTAAGAATGAAATTATGCAAGAATAGTGCTATAATTTTAGAGTAAGGTTAATGTTGTTGATGCATTTGCACTTTCAATTTAAGTATAGGACCCAATAGTTTTTTTTTTTTTTTTTTTTTTTTGGCTAAAACAATGAGGTAATAATAGACATTGGTACCAATAGAATAAGTGAACCAGAGGATTAGAGCATTTTTTTCAAGATGGGTATACGATTTTCATTAATTTCACATATCATACTAGGAAAGTAGTAAAGAAGGAAAATTAGACGAATAATAAAATGAAGGAAGAATAAAAGTTTGATTATCAAAAGGGTAGTAGAAATATGTTGACAATGCACAATGATGTCAATCAACAAAACAATCAGAAAGAAATGATAATGATCAACAAGAAAAAGAAAGAAAAAAAAAAAGCATAATGTAGAACTTATTACAAGCATTGAAATTTATTGTCCCTTCTTAGGGTTGGAGATGCTTATTAAAGCAAATGTAAATGGGGAAAACAAAAGCCAATTCATTTATTAAGGTCCAAAATATAATGGTCCTTACCCAAAAACAAAATAAAAAGTAAAATTAAAAAAAAAATAATCTATAAAGGCATACCCAAAACCAATTCTGTGTTTCTCTAAATAAAGCAAAAATGACATACAAGAGATCCATTTGCAGAAACTCATTTTTAATCAATTGGATCTTAAACTAGAGTTTTGAGATCAAGATTAATTCACTATATAAATAGTTCAAATAAGAATTTACTTCCAGATGACAAGTATAAGGCAAGAATATTTTTGTTTTTGCAAATGTCAACAATCCAACAATTTTTTATGAATAATTACGAAGATTATTATGGTGAACAACTTTAAATATTCTTATGAAGGAGCTTTAAACAAAATTAAAATTAACTACCAATAGAGTACATAAAAACAAAAATATAAAAAGAAACCTTGAATAGAAAACAAAATCCACAATTTATATAGAAAATCACAACCAAATCAACAATTTATATAGAAAGTCACAACCAAATCCATCCAATCAACCAAATCCAAAACTAACAAAGAAATCCACGACTAACAAAAGAAAACCACAACAAAATATTGAGCTGAGAGAGATCTGGACGGATTACCTGAATAGATCGAAAGTCTTCCAAGCAGTAGATCCGGAGCCCAACACCCACGTGAGTGGGAACTCTAGAGAATACAAACCAAATCAAACCCTTAACCCAAATTAGATATGCTAGAAAACATCAAAAACACCATGAATCGTAGAAAGGGATAGGGGAGAGGGTAATCGTAGAGAGAGAAAGGGGATAGGGTAATTGTAGAGAGAGAAAGGGAGAGAGGGTGTGTTGTGCTTCAACATAAAAAGTGTTTATTCTTCATGAACAAAGAGACCTTCAAAAACCGTAGATCTGTCTTCTCTGTAGTAAGAAACAATCTTGAGAGAGAGAGAGACAAGTTGTAGAGAAATGTTGGAGAGAGACGTAGCGCCTTTGTTATAAGCGATAGGGTATCACCGTATTTTTTTAAGTCCAATATCAGTTCTCCGTGTTTTCAAAGTAGCACCCAGTTTTCAAAAAACTCGTAAAACGGCTTTTTTTTGTTCTCATAAAACTAACACTCTGAGAACTCTGTTTTATAAAAACTGTTTTTAAGAAATAGATCCAAGTAGAAAAAAAAAAAAAAAACTGTTTTCAATTTTTTGTAACTCCCAGAATATAAAACTATTCTGGGAGTTGCAATCCAAGCAGCCCCCTGATTTTTCCTCTTTCCTCCCTCCTATTTATAGAATTCTCAAAAAGTGCCCGGAACGAGTCCCGCGCGGCCCCTAAAAGTGAAATCTATCCAAACGCGCTCAAGCTGAAAAACACCGTGAACAAAAAAGAACTGAAATGAAAAAAAATGAACAACAGAAGAAATAGCGTCGAAAACCGAGTCCCGAACAGAAAGATATTCCCTGAACAAGTTCGGTGGCAACCAAGGTCCAAAACCCTAAAACTGAGAAAAATGACCAGAAGGCAATTCTAGGAGTATGCGACTCGACAAAAAGTGAAAATGGATCCCGTACGAGGATCTAAGCCCAAAACATGACACTTGGCATTAGTTTTCGTTAATTGCACAAAGGCCCCTCCATAAAAGGGTAACTACACAAATGAAAAAAAATGAAAATATTTTGCAAAAGATACTTTCTTAAAAACCCCCAAAATTAAATATCTTCAAAAGATATTTACGAAAAACATCCCAAGGAAAGAAAAAGTTTCTGAAGAAACTCTACATCCATACCTCTACGGACACAGTGAACAACCAGCGTACTTTTCAACAAAAGTAACGATACGTATTTCATTAAAACCAAATAGAATGAAGGTACATGAAATCAAAAATCAAATCCGAGCATAAAATGTGAGGTTACGCGAAAGAAGTGACAAACGGGGAAAAGACAAAAAGGAAAATATCAGAAAAAGAAAAGAGGAGACAGCACGGTTTTCACAAGGATGATACCAATGTCCCAAAAGAATAAGTGTCAAAAACTATTCCCGAGCACTCACGATGATCCGAAGGGACAAAACTCGGACTCAAAAAGGAAAACACTAAATGAAAAAAAATATCCGTAAAAATAAGAAAAAAGAAAGGAAGGAAAATGATAGGGTCATTACAATAGGACTGACACATCTAGCGTCATCTCTTGGAATTAGTGTGTTGGCATGGTCATGTGTATCGTATGACATCCTTGTATATGAGTTGCATAGACATGGGGTATGCATGTAAAGAGTTGTGTGGGATCACAGTTACAGGAAGGTATACATAAGTGTGGTATGTTTGTCATTCATGCATTATTTTGGTGGCATGGGAATACAGATGGTGACCTTTCAGAGGTCCATTTTATTTTGTGAGTATTGGTTCGTGGTTTATAAGATTGATTTATGGGGTTTACGAAAGGCAAGCGATGATCTCGTTTCCATTGTCCTTTAGCTAGGCCGAGGGATGATGTGTGCGGTTGGCTTACGCAAGGGATGGCTAATTGACATTTTTGCCCTAGCGACAAACGCTTTAATTGTGCTAGTGGCATTGACAGTTATGGTATGGATTGAATTGGATGGTGATCATAGTGGTTGTCGGGTGTCCTAGGGCACGAGTGTGGGTTACTATCGATGGGTATATAACCCAAAGGTAGATGGTTTTGTATTGAGTTTATTGGATATATGAATTTTATGTTTTATTGCATTGGGGTTGTAGCCTTAAGAGCCGAGATTATGAGATGAGGTGTATATGTCTGAGCTGTGAGTTTTGCAACTACGAGCTAGTATCGGGATTGAGTTATGTAATACCCCGATATTTTAAATGATTTATTTTATTTTTAAATGATTTGTTTGATTTATTTGGGTTTAGTTGCTTTTATTTTTATTTTTAAATGATTTATTTTATTTAATTGAGTGCTTAGATTAATTGTCTTATTTTAATTAAATGATATTTCGTGATTATATATGATGATTGATTTTTGATGTGCTTATTTATTGATTAAATTGTTGGTGTTGATTTTACTAGTATGGTGTGACTTAGTTGTAAATTCTTATTTGTTTATTTGCTTTATGTAATTTGTTATTTTAATTTAAGTATTTATTAATTATTTGATTTATTTAAATTAGCTGGATTTGGGCTTAAGGGAGTTGGACCAAAGGATGTGGTCTTGGGCTTGAAGGAAGCCTTGTTGGGTTATTTAAAAAGGGTTCATGGTTATTAAGATATTTAAATAATTATCTTTCCATAATTATATATATATATATATATATATATATATATATATATATTTATTGGTATATATATGTGTGTGTATATGATTTAATTAGTTAAGGATTAGCATGGAAGGAAATAAACATACATATATTATATAATATATGTGTATATATATTGTTAAAGATAATTTTTATTTTTATTCTTTTATTTGGTAGTCCTACTATGAATAGGATTTGGATTTTAATATGTATAGATATACACATAAGGTTTAGAATTAAAAAGGTTTTCATGTTAGAAAAAAATAAGAGAGACATAAAGAGAAGAAGAGAAGGTTGACAAGGAGGAGGCCAGATCTAAGAAAGAGGACTACGGAATTGGAAGAGACAATCAAAGCTTGAAGCGTCGGTTTGATTTCGAAACCTTCAGGCGAGTTCTTCCTAACTTTCTTCTTAGAACTCATAAAGATTTCACCTTAAGTATCAATATTAAGATTAAATTTGTTGGTTTAAAAATCATGGTTAGATCTGATTAATTAAAAGAATAAATTATTATATTTTACTTTCTTTTAATTTTAGATTTTAAATTATTGATGTATGTGTTGTATTTATTTTTAAATTAAACTATTATGTTTGATTTATGACCTAGGAGGGTTATTTAGAGTTTATAGATTTTCTGAGAATTTTCTATAATTTTCTGGAATTTTCTAGATTGGTTTTATATTTTTCTAGATTTTTGTTTGAATTGTTTATATTTAATATGGGTATATTTTTATGAATTTTATTATACTGGGGGCTGTAATATATCAGTGTGTGCAAAAAGGGCCAATGGATCCGGTGCGGCAAGGTGCACAACACTTTGGTGTGCTGAAATCAAGACCTTTGGATGGTCCTGAAGATTATCTGATGTTTCGGTGTAATGCGGTGCATGGGGAGATGATGCACCACTAATTTGGATCATTGGTATGGTCTAGTCAACAGCTAGAAGTTTTGGTGCAGCACTGTCCATGGAGAGATGGTGCAGCTGCAATATCTGACCGCTAGATGTAATTAATGGGTGGAAGAGGATTCGGTGCAAACGGGCTCATAAGAATAGAAAACAACAACCAACTAGAAAAAGACACCTCACGCGTGAGGGCACGTGCAGGCGCGTGGACGCACCTGCTAGGTAGGGAAACACGTGGAAGCGCGTGCAGCAGGATTAGGCACGTGTGACGGCCCGTGGGGGTGCGTGCAGCGGTGTTTGAGGTCCTAAAAAGTTGCTGTGGAGTCTATTGATATCCCAGAATTGGTTTCAAGCTTGTTATTGTTGATATCAATCGGTAGAGAAGGTATTTTAGGTGTTTGAGAACTGTATGATTATATTACGATGTTGTTAGTTCTATTTATTTGCATAATATAATTAATTAATAGTACGTGACGGAAGGAAGTATATATATATATATATATGATTTTAAATAATCAAAGATTATTAAGGAAGGTGTTATACATACATATATATATATATATATATATATATATTAAATAATAAATGTGTATATGTATATATTATGTCAGATGATTAGTAGTACCATTCTTATTTTGGTGTATCTCTATAGGCTCGTTATTAAATTAACGGTATGCGTATTAAATGCATAAGATGGCTATGTATGAATTAACTTATTGTTAGGTTGAAAGTTAGTACATGGTTGAATTGTAGGCATGAATGAGTTGCCATAGGCGTAAATATATTGCCTAAGTATTTGTATGAATAAGATACATACATAGGAAGTATGAATGAGTTGCTAGGTTAAATGTATAAATAAATATACTTGTGGAGGCATGGTTGAATTGCCAATATATGAATAAATATACTTAAGGAGGCATGATTGAGTTGCCAATATATAAATAAATATATTGTAATGGCATGGTTGATTTACCAAAGCATGATTGAATTTTTATGTGTATTAGATAATTAAAATCTCATCTATGGTTATTGTATGTATAAGTTGGATTATGATTTGATCTTTTTAAATTAGAATAACCTAGTATTTACAGGTGAGTGTATTATTTTATATATATTAATAAAATAATATTGGAGAAGGTATGAATGAATTGTCAAAATATAAATCTTTACTTTATGATTTAACTAAATAAAATCATTCACTAGTGGTTATAGGGTTTTGGATTAAAGGAATTTTTCCTTATATTGTGATTTATTATTTAAATGATTAAATAATTATTTAAAATGGGATTAAGGTTAAAGGGGTTTCTCTTTAAAAGAGAAGGAGTTTTGAATTGGTTTAGGTATAATTATATTTAATCATGGTTTAATAGTTTGAAAAATTAATGAAACTATTAATGGATGTGAAGGTTATACTGTATATAATTATTTATACATATGCGTATCATTGTTTATTAAACTTAAAACTTTATTAGGTTTGGTTTTGAGTAGAGATGATCTACTTACTGGTTTTCAGAGGTCTGCTAAAAAGAATTTGCTCGTAGGGTTTAACCCACGATTTATATTTCAGGTTATTAGAAGTTCCAGTCTCGAGGTTGAGGATCCGCAGCTGGGAGACTGTCATTCATCTATTCAGCATGTATACTTTTAAGTAATATTAGATTATTGGAAAATGTTTTAAAGGGTTCTTGAGTTACGGAATTCCCAAGTTGTAATTATTGGAGAATTATTAATTAATGAAATATTTACTTATTACTTTTCTTCAGCGGTTTATTTATTCTTTCTTATACATCTTTGTATTCTTTTGATGAGCGCTGAAAAGTGCGTTTTTTAACCCTTTAAGCTCTAGTATTCTACGATCTTTATCTATCTTATTTCCCCGTTTTAGATTAATTTCATGTTATTTCCCTTTTTAGGTCAATAAAGTTAAAACGAGCTAAAAATGGTGTCTTAAGGCCTTTTTGGAGTAGAACTAAGTCTTTGTAAGGATTTGGAGCAAAAGAAAGCTGATTTGGAGCAAAAGGAGGTTAATGCTGAAAAACTGCTAAGTTGGATAGATCCAACTTTTCTGAGATCAATCGAAGTTCGATCAATCCAACTTTTCTGAGATCGATCGAGGTTAGATCGATTGAACTTTTCTAAGATCGATCGAATAAAAGTTGGATCGATCGAAAATGTGCTGGCAGTGAGCTGTCTTATTCCCTCGCGCCCAAAACTCAACTTACCACATAGTACGGGATTAGATATTTTTGGGGCTATATTTCTAACTTAATGGCTAAGAAAATGACCTTCTATATAAAGGGAAATGACCCATTTTGTAAATGAGCTTTTTATCATTTTACTTTTACATTGTAATTTTATATTCTCTCTCTAGAAAAGTTAGAGATTAGGGTTAGAAGAAAAGGGGGAAGTGGAGGCTCATCTCAAGAACCCATCTCTAGATCCACACACACTCTCTCTCTAGAGGTTCAAAGAAGAAAAAGAAGAAGAGGAAGAAGAAGATGGAGCCATGTTTGGAGCTTACTCTTGATGGTTTCATGACCATATCTACCTCCTACATGATTGGCTAGATCTATACTTAGGGCTTGGATGAGCCTTAAGTCTTGTGTAATCTAAACCCTTGTATTTCTATTTTTGGGAATTTATATATATTGTTGTGATTAGTGTTCTAGCCTTGTGAATTTAATGAATCTTATTATATTTCTATGATATCTATGGTTTAATTTTTTCTATTAATTCTCTAGTTTATTTACACGTCTATGTGTGATTAAATTAGGAATTATTTCTTACATGATTCATATAGATTAATTCTTTCTATTGATTCTCTATTTGATTGCATGTTGTCTTATGTGTGATTATTTGGGAATTAATCTCTACACTAGATTTTCTATGTTGGTTGCATGTCTATGTGTGATTAATTAAGGATTTAGTGATGGCTAAGCATGGGTTTTCATTGAATGGGTTTGTACATTAATTTGATAGATTATTCTTATGTTTGATGGGTTGTTGTACAATTTAATTCATGCTTGTAGGTAGGTAGACAATCTATACTTGGTTTGATATTCCATAACTTATTATTGCAAATTCCATGATTCTCTAGATTGATGTGTGCTACAATTGTGACTAGTTTGATGGGTCATGCTTAGATTTGATGGGTTGTTCTACACTTAGTTTATTTGTCGGTTAGGTAGACTGTGACGGCCCAAGATTTTTCAACCCTGTGCGTCAGTGATGAACCAGAAGATGACCCGATAACGGATCCGAATTACGGAAGCAAAAGATGAAACGACATCCCTAGGGACATAACATGTTTCTAGGACACCAAAGAGACCCTCAATGAGATCATGGAACCCGAAGAAAACAAATGCGGAAACAAGACTTCAAAAATGGATAAAAGGAACCCAAGGGTAAAATGGTCATTTCCATCCTAAAAGTGAGTACTACCAAGCACACCGTTGGAAAGACAATGAAAAATTAATGAATTTAGACTCAAGAATCACTTGATTCGGAGTCCGGACGGCAAAGATATCAAATCTTGAAGTCGAAGGAAGAAAAGCCCTATCCCGGTTCGAGCCAAAAACTGACACCCCTCCACTAAAAATGGAATAACTTGAGATACCAAATGAATCTGAAACTTCAATTGGTACCATTGGAAAGCTTATTTCAATGTGGTCAATTTAGACTCAAGAACGGACCAATTTGGAGTTAAAACGAGGAAGATATAACAATTTGAAGTTGGAGGTGCAATGTTGAACCAAGACACAAAAATGCCCTGTGAACAGTACTTCGAGCGCTCGAACTTAGGACTTCGAGCACTCGAACAGTACCTACCCAAGGCCAAAACTTTCTGCCCAAAGTTCGAGCGCTCGAACTCCTATTTATAGCGCTCGAACTCCTGTAGCTGCACCTGAAATGCAATCTTGAAATGCCATTTTGAGGACTTTCTAGGACTTTTTTGGAAAAAAGTTGTGAAGTAACCCCCCTTAAAATCATGTTTTCTGGTCAACCATGTCAAGACCAACATTTATTTTTCAAGTAAAATACCAAAAATGCCCTTGAGGTCTCATTTAGCAAAAATATGTAAATGAATGCTACTCGAAGTGTTCATTTCTTCAAGAATGGTGTTGTGTGCCAAAGTGGACATGCACTCATATGTAAAATGAGAAAATGCATGTGTTCCAATAGCTCATGGTCACATAACATGTCATATACAAAATAAAACCTGTCAAACCTCGAATTCTCATCATTTCATAAGACAACTATGGGATTAAACTAGCATACATGTGATATAAATGTACATGGCACTTGGCCTCATGTTATGCATACAAAATAGACATCTTCAAGTGTTCTTAGATATAAATTACACATCAAGGAAGCCATTTTAGCTTCTACATTACCATACATCCATGGTATACAAAATTAACATCCAAAAAGGAAGGCATGCTAAATAAGTGCATGTCAATAAACAAAAATGCTTCAAATAACTCAAAATCTTCTAAGGATGATGAGCATCCAAGAACATGGTCTCTTTACCTGAAAAAAATAACCTAAACCACTAGGGTGAGTAATCAAGTTACTCGTAGGAGAAGCATATACGTATACCCTAAAGTTTCAATATCATTGCAAGATTAATATAGACGAATACAAGGGAGCATTCCACTTAACGTCTATGTTCAAGGTGTTCTAAGGGATCATCTTAAGCTAACTTAAATGTTTCTTAGCAACACAATATCAAAATGGATGTACTTAGCAACATCAAACCGCATATAACAAAATTTACAAGTTACAAATAGCATTGATTGTCAACTTGGAAATGAATGCGAAATCAAAAAAAGTAGAATCCTTGGACACCTAAGCTCGGAATTCTGCCGAGACCTCAACGGTTATTCCGGGCATTAACCCGCAGGGAAGACCACCCTAAGTGCGCACTATCTCAATTAGGGAGAACTCATACCTCCAAGAGAATCCAAAGTATATATATCAAGTTCAAAACTTATATATAGATAACAAGGCAAACACTAGAGCCAAACTCTAGCTATGTTACTAGTAACAATGTCCCAAGAGAATCCAAAGTATATATATCAAGTTCAAAACTTATATATAGATAACAAGGCATAAAAACCACCTTCCATGCACAAGTACCTTGAAACCATACAAACCATGTCTTAGGGTTCCAAGTCTAGAATGACATGATAGATGACAAGTTCTTAACTTGATATTATGCACAAAACAATATCATTAACTTATCAATTTAAGCATGCTTCAACAATAAGCCATATATACTAAATGTTTGCATTTTAGCAAATAGCTTCTAAAACAACTATGATTATCAATAGTAATACACTAGAAGGTAGGATTTCCATCACAATAGCATAGTAATTCAAATCATTAAGAATTCTATACCACTTCAACAATCCTACTCAAGATATATACACAACATACATGCTTGATCAATGAAATCCTAAGTCAATCATAAAGATTTCCTATAGTATGCAATACTACAATTCTAAAAGCATGTATACAATATATATTAAACCCCAAAGGATTTCAAAACACTTAGAAAATAAACATACTACCACCCCTACCTCAATAGAGAATTGTATCTCTATAATCCAAGCAACCAAGCACCAAATGGAAAACAAGCTTAGGGTTAATAAAGAGGAGAATGAGAGGAAACTTTTACTAGTTAAGGTTCTTAGTCTAAGATGAATGGAAGGGCACCAAAATTGAAGAAGAAAGCTATTAACCAAGCTTTTCTCCAATGGTGGCTAGGTTAGAACTTTGAAGAGCTAAGGAAAATGAAGAGGATAAGTGAAAAATGGTGCGTGGAAGGGCTAGAGATCCTCCACTCACTATGTGCTCTTACACTACCTCTCACACACACACAATGCAAGACTAGATCATGGCCTTACACTTGTCACAATCCAATGCCTCTTCCAAGACTTAATCCTAAGCTTACACTTGTCAATAATCCAATGCCTCTTCCAAGACTTAATCCTAAGCTTACACTTGTTAACAATCCAATGGTTACATGTGCACCAATCTAAGGCCAACACATGGATGAATCTCTACCCACCAAATGTCAAAAGATCATAGTGCCAAGTCTCTTCACCTAAATGCCAACAAATGGCTCCATGAGAGTGTGACACTTGTCACACTTTCCAAAAATTGCAAAATGGTCCTTTTTCAAAATATCTTCTAAAATAAATTGCAAAAAGGTCCCTCAAACGAAAAATAATAATTTTGCATAATTACACTAAAATCCCAAAAATTATGTATAATTACACTAAAGTATGCATTCATGCCCTTTATGAAAAATAAAAGCAACTAGCACGCTCTTTAACAAAAGTGAAAATACCAATGTCATGAAAATCAAGTATCATGAATGCATGCAAAACCGGAATCAAATCCGAACACCCGAAGTGAGGTTAAGCGAGGAAAAACGATAAACGAGTAAAAGACAAAAAAAAAAAGAAAATCACCAAAAATGAAAAAGGAGGAAAAAGTCCAGGTCATTACATAGACAATTCATACATGAATTTGATGGTCCATGCTTAATATTGCAATTGGTAGTCGCATTTTGTTCACAACAATGTATTCCCCATTAATGGAAAGCAAGTGGTTAATTACATAAGCTCAGTGGGGATTCCAATACCCTAAGACCTCTCTTCACATCTCTTAAATCCCTATCTCTCGCTAGTTTATTTTACTTGCATTTTAATTTCATTGCACCTTAGTTTAATCAATCCAAACCCTCTCTTTGCAATCTTGTAATCCACTAGAGTCGAAGTTAAATTCCAACACATATAATCCTTTAGGACGATCCCTACTCACTCTTGCTATGTTAGTAGTAGTGTTAATAGTGGTTTTTATAAATTTAAATTTGACATAAAAGGCTTTTCTTGAACCACACATTCACTACATTATTTTTGGCGTATAGGAACGGCTACCATCAAATTCTGGCGCCGTTGTCGGGGATTAACTGTTTTGTTGGAATTAAACTAAACAATAGTGTTCATTTGATTGCTTCTATTTTTATTATATTTTCCATTGTATATTCTTTTCTCTTGTTCTCATTATTATTTGTTCAATTAGGTACTTGACTATAAGGAAGACAAACTTTGGAACTTAAAGCAATCATTGGAGCTTAAAGCTAACATTAAAATTTGAAGTTGCTTAAGGACCGTTGTGTGCAATTCTTAGAACTCTTGTATTTTAATTGTTTCACTTCTTTGAATGCTTGCGATAGCCCTTGTTGAGGCTAATTTCATTGCTTTAATTTTTGTCCAAGCATCGGCCAGTGTGGAGGCCATTATTTGTTGCATTTGGATTTTAAATGTGGATGGAGCCATTATTTGATCCAAGTTTGGGGGAAAATTACTTCCCCTTACCTTATGTTCCTCTATCATATTTTAATCCTTATGAGATTGAGTCTAATTCATATCAACATTCATCATCTTATTATGGACTTGACTATTCTCATTATCCTCCTTGTGACAATTACCCTCCCCTGCCATTTTAGGATCAACAAACTCCACCACCTTCTAGGTACTCACCCGGATTTGAAGAAAAAGTTTTAGCTTTACTTGAAGTGCATATTTCACAAGCTCCACTTATTTATTCTCATTCTCAAATGTTAGCCAAGTTAGAAGCTCAAGTTAAGCAAATTGCAAGTACTCTTTCTTGTCAAGAGGAGGAGGAAGAGGCAAATAAAAAATGGCAAGAACTTTAATGTATATAGATGAGGATGATGAGAATGAAGAGGAAGAAGTAGCAAGTGAGCTAATGCCTAGCACTCTATCTTGTATAGAAGAGGAAGTGGCAAGTGAGTTGGTGGCTAATCCAATAGAGCATAATATGATTAATGAGGACTTTCCTTGTTTTGATTATGATTTTATCTCTACCATTGGTACTTTAGAGAGTGAGGAGATGTTGACCACTATAGAGGTAGGAGATGAGGAGGAGGAACTTGTTGAAGAATGACCCTCTTGAGACATGCCTTTTTGAAATGTATAAAAATTGTGGTTTTGACCTTGAAAGCTCCAAAAAATGAAATAAACTCTCTAATGGACTCCTTAGCTAACTTGGAAGGTAAGGAGATGGTGATTTTTGAGGAAGAGAAAAAAGATGAAGAGAAGGTGTTTCTTAATATTCCAAATGAGTCTTTGAAAGACAATGTCTCACCAATTATCAAAGTGGATGATCATTTGAATGTGTTTCAAGAACATAACAAAGAGGCAAGGCCAACCATGATTAATTTTGTTTTCAAGACCGTGCATGAAAGGAACGAAATCATCTCTTTCATTTCTTTTCAAGTTTGGAGGATGATTTCATTGTCATAAGTGGGACATTAAATGAGAAGATGGAAAAGATGGTCAATAAGAATGTTTCATATCCGGTTCTTGATTATTTTGATTAGTGAGTTAACCCAACGTCTTGCTAGAGACGTTAAACACTAATATTCGTAGAGTTTCAAAACTCTATTCCTCCCTTATTTCTATTTTTACCTTTCATTTCTTGCGACGTCTAGATATATTCTGGGTTCATACACATTATTAGGGATTTTGGTTGAAAATGCCAGCACTTTCAGTTCTGAAAATAGACATTTTATGTCAGTTCGATCGATCGAACTTCATTTTTGCATCAAACCTGCATATTTCACCTCTCTGTCCCATCGTGCGAAGTGTTTTGTGATCGATCTGATATTCCAAGATCGATCCAACTTCTTCTTGGATCGATCTTCAGTTCCAACACTTAAAAAAATTTTGAACCCTGCATAAAACAGCTCTCTGTCTTATCGTTCGATCTTGTCTGCAGGTTTTCACCTGTTCGATCAATCTAAGATTAGATCGATCTAAGTTCGATCGATCTGAAGCTTCATTTAGTTCCTAAAAAAAAAAAAAAATTCTTTGCATTATTTATTTCATTGCATGTTTACTTCTTGCATTTTTATTTACTTGCTTTTTTATTTTTGTTTGTGTATATACTTGTTTTGTCTAAAAAATAATAATAATAATAATTAAAAAAAAAAAAAACACAATCTTTCAAAGTGGCATTCTGTCTTGCTAGAAACGTTAAACTTAGCAATCATTGTGCATACTTCTTGTATTTTATTTCATTGTACATACTTTCAAAAAAAAAAAAAAATTGCATCCCTTATTTCCTTGCATTTTCATTCCTTGCATGTTTATTTGTTTTATTTGTGTGTATGTGTACATACTTGTTATGTTATAAAAAATAATAATAATAATAAATAAATAAAATAAAAAAAGAGTTTTATTTTTCATTTTTCATTATTTTGTTTTTGCATCCTTTTTCACTTTTTGTTTTTCATTTCTTGCATTGTACATATTCTTTCATTGCATTTTGCTTTCTTTATCTTTCTTTTTGTATTTTATTCATGCATCATATTCTTTATTTTTTTTGCATTTTGTATATACTTGCTTTCAAAAAAAGAAAAATATAAAACTTTTCACCATTGTGCCCTTATATGTAGTCATGCATACCTTATGCTTTAGTTAGGGCTTGATCTCATATCTCTCATCCATCTTGTGCTATATTGTCTTAGAATGCTTGATTTACTTATCTTATCCCATTTGATATTTGATGTGAGTTTGGAGGAGACCCTTTTCATATTGGATCATTGTCAGGCTTCATGCTTTCGCCACCACGGTATACTCTTTCCATCTTTTCCATTGTTCTCATTGCACATTGAGGACAATGTGCGGTTTAAGTTTAGGGGTAAGGTGGCTTTGTTGCATTCTATTTAAGTTAAGCTTTAAATACATGATTGAGATTTGAGATCCATGTTAGCTATGATTTTGATCTTTTGAGGATTATATTGCTTAAAATTTAAAAATTATTTGACTTGAGAGTCCAATACTCCTTGTACGCCTTGTGGATGCCATTTAGGAGTAAATTTTTCGAAAGATTGATATCTTGTTTGCACTTGTGGTCCACATCATCCTGATTCTATGATTGTTTTGAGATTCACTTTAAGATTCTACACAAGCACAGGTGCACACTAGCATTCATTTGTGGGGTACATGCTTTGTTGATTATTGAATTGGTTATATCCCAATTAGACTAGTAGTGCATTAAAAGCTTTCATCTTGATAAAAGTTAATAACAATCCCTTTTCATTGAGTAGCCGGAATTTTAGCCTCATCAAGTACTGAATTTCTCGTGCCGAAAGGTGGAGGACCCAAACTCTAGGTTAATAATTGAATGCTACTTGAAAAAAAAAAAAAAAAAAAAGTGAGGACTTCTCCCAAAAGGTGAGAAGTGGGAAATGATTAGATGGAGGTTGTTTTGATTTGTAGCCTAGTTGATTTGAGCTTGTAAGTCCTTGGGGGTGTTTTAACGCCTAATGCCCTAAAGCCGTCTGGTTTGGGAGTCATTAACCTAACGCTCGATCTCATATATCGCTAGAAAGCTTAATAGATCAACACATTGTACCATGCTTCCATCTTTGATCCTTAGGATGAGTAATAATAAATTAAAGAAAAAAAAAAAATTTGAGTGAAAAGAATAAGTGCACCTAGAACAATAAAGCTTTAATAAAAGGTTCACTCTTTGTTTTGATGATCGGGACTAGATTTGTGTGCTAGTTTGAGGGTAAGGATGTGATCATTTCTTTAGTTGGCTTAGATAGCAACATATTTGATGCCGGTCCACTCAAAAAGGATTCTAAAGTTGTTTTGATTTGCATGATCATTTTCTTGATGTGTGGAGGACCATACTTCCTTGCTTGATGTTGAAATTTTGGGAGATTGCTTGGAAATGGTTGAAAAATTGCATACTTGAGATAGTTTTCTCCCAATGCTTGTTTGCAATATTGGTGCCTATTTTGTGAGAATGAGCTTAATGTTTGTGGGTATCATTTCTGAAAACCCTCACGAGACTTCACTCGTCCACTAGGGGTAACCTAGGGGTTTAAAAGGTTTGTTGCATATGCTAAATGCAATCGTGTTCCCTACGAAAGTGGCATTATCCATTTTTTACTTTCTAGATTCATAGTTGTATAGTTATTCATTTCATTCCTTTACTTTGTAGTTCATTGCTAGGAACTAGTAATATTTAAGTTTAGGGGTGAGATGAGTGCTGAAAAGTGCACTTTTAAACCTTTTAAGCTCGAGTATTCTAGGACCTTTATATATCTTATTTTCCTGTTTTAGATTAATTTCGTGTTATTTCCCTTTTTAGGTCAATAAAGTTAAAACGAGCTAAAAATGGTGTCTTAAGTCCTTTTTGGAGTCAAACTAAGTCTTCGTAAGGATTTGGAGCAAAAGAAAGCTGATTTGGAGCAAAAGGAGGCTAATGCTGCAAAACTGCCAAGTTAGATAGATCCAACTTTTTTGAGATCAATCGAAGTTGGATCGATCCAACTTTTTTGAGATCGATCGAAGTTGGATTGATCGAACTTTTCTCAGATCGATCGAAAATGTACTAACAGTGAGCTGTCTTATTCCCGCACACCCAAAACTCCACCTACCACATAGTACGGGATTAGATATTTTTGGGGTTATATTTATCACATAATGGCTAAAAAAAGGACCATCTATATAAAGGGAAATAACCCACTTTGTAAAGGAGCTTTTTATCATTTTACTTTTACATTGTAATTTTATATTCTCTCTCTAGAAAAGTTAGAGATTAGGGTTAGAAGAAAAGAGGGAAGTGGAGGCTCATCTCAAGAACCCATCTCTAGATCCACACACTCTCTCTCTCTAGAGCTTCAAAGAAGAAGAAGAAGAAGAGGAAGAAGAAGATGGAGCCATGTTTGGAGCTTCCTCTTGAGGGTTTCATGACCACATCTACCTCCTCCATGATTGGCTAGATCTATACTTAGGGCTTGGATGTGCCCTAAGTCTTGTGTAATCTAAACCCTTGTATTTCTATTTTTGGGGATTTATATATATTGTTGTGATTAGTGTTCTAACCTTGTGAATTTAATGAATCTTAGTATATTTCTATGATTTCTATGGTTTAATTATTCCTATTAATTCTCTAGTTTATTTACACGTCTATGTGTGATTAAATTAGGAATTATTTCTTACATGATTCATATGGATTAATTCGTTCTATTGATTTTCTATTTGTAATACCCCTAGTTTTCAAAAGGATAAAATGGGAATTTAATTTTGATTATCTAAGTGACTTATGTACTTATTTGACTAGTTGTGTTTATTGTATTTGTTTAAATTAATTGATTGATTAATTATGTGTTTAAATTAATATTGTTTAAGTGTGTTTTATTTTATTTTTCATTTGACTTGAAATTTTATGTGTGTTCTGTGTGGTTTTTAGTCATAATTATTTATTTATTTTCCTTAATTATGTTTAAGGGTAATTAATTAATTAGTTAGTTAATTTTATTCCAGATATATGTATAATGAACGTAACTGTTGTGGTCACTTGTTTATTACCATGTTGGGTGATAATTAGGTTTAGGGTGTTATGATTAAGTAATTAGGTAGCCGACTTGTGGTTGGGCTAGACTTAGGGTTAGGACTACTGGATTTGGGATTAGGGTTTCAGAGGAGTCTATATATATATAACGATATATGTTGCAAGGGTTATTGGGAGAAAACCCTATTCACGTAGGGGTAATTTAAGAGGAAAAACAGAGATACATAGAGAGGGTTGTTTACACTTCAATGTGTATATTCTTGTGTAGTCTGCAAGGGTTAAAATAAAACATTATTCACGTAGTATTAATCTAAGAAGCTAAGGAGGAAGAACAGAGGAATGGAACAATGGTCAGAGGTGGGAGCAGTATAAGAGAATTCTGAAACTTAGAGACGATGCGGCTGTAAGGTTTCAAAACGAAATCTAAAGGCAAGTTTCATTCTCTCCTTCCTGTAAACTTGTGTTCTGTGTATTCTAAATATACTCCAGGAATTTAATTAAAACTTTTAAAACAAATTTTATGCATATTAGTTTAGTCTGAAATTTGGTTAACGTATAATAACTGAAGATGGCTTTCCTTGCATAAATTGTTAGATTATGTATGAAACCATTGTAAATTAATTCATAATGGAATGTGAGGTGTTGTTAGGATGGTTAGGAAGTTAATTAACCTTTATAATGGAATTTTGACACATGTGATCAGACTTTAGATTGTTCATATGTTCAGTTAACTGTGATTGGCGTTTTGGGATACGGTTTTGTTTTTGTTTTAGATTTTTGTCAATTAATGCATGCTGGATGGTGAGACATTTCTAGGGCTTTAAGAATTTAAATTGAACCCTAGGAATGTTAAAATACTTGGGACAGGAACGTCGGACTTCGCCGGAAACGCAGAAAAATCATCGGACGAAGTAGAGACGAGGCAGAGGGGCTCTAAGGGGGGAGAGCCGGCTCCCATGAAGAGAGAGCCGGCTCTCCATGAGGGGGAACCGGCTCTAGAAGCCTAGGAGCTGGCTCCAATAAAGGGGAGCCGGCTCCCATGGAAAAAAAACCCCTTCAGGTGTTTTCTGCAATTTTTCTGAAGTTCAGGGGCTTAAAGGTAATTACTGGAAAGTGATGGGGGGTTTTAAATGATTAAAATTAACTTGTTAAAGCCTTTAAATAGTTGGTTTATGCTAAGGTGCTAAACCTAAATGCATGTCTTAAAACATAAGCTTATAATAGGCCTACTGTCAAGGAAGGAGGAATGCTTGTTTTGCTAAGTTGTTTTGACAACTTAATTTGGACTGACATTGTAGTTATTGTTAGAATTTATATCAATGATATATTTAGCATAGTTCAGTTCCAGGAATGTTGGTTATGACGTCATGTACCCTTATCTAATAAGCTACATATTGTCGGGAGTAGTGGAAGATTAGTTGCTAGTTTTGTGTTAGCAAATTAAATGGAACTCATATAAAATACTTTTTAAAGTTTCATATGATGTACTTAAACTTTGGAGTGTCATTATATCCGACACAGAATTTATAATGGGGAATTACATAGATGCCATGAGATTTAATTATAAATTTGCATGCCGTAAAAGATATGGGAGGATTTAAATGCTAGTCATCATTTTAACATTTTAAACGAACTAGTATGGATGTGTTGTTTTGGAATTCTAGTATAATGTGCAGTTTAAAATTCTGATATTCATTATATTATGTTATGAAGGATAATTGCTGAACTGTCTTAATTTCTGTTCTGTCAATTACATGGAAATGGATGGTTTAAATTGTTTATTCTTATTTTAACAATTTAAAAGGAGGATCTATGAATATAATCATATACTGGATGCATGATAGGAGCTTATCTATATCTGATTTCTATTATGTTGGTTCTGGATATACTTGATGTTCATTTTGAGTGTGCATCATGTGTGGATCATATGCATTATATGTACCGGTATGGGACGGTGACATATCAGGGATGGATTAGATCAAAAAGCTAAGTCCTACCCCTTTCATACATACGGAATAGATTAACTAAAATAGTTAAATCCTACATGGATGCATGTCCTGTCAACTAAAACAGTTGAACGACATAACAGATGTTTATTTTATTTTTCTGCATTAGGAAAGAATTTATATATATATTTATGGTACCGTGATACGAGCTTGAGTCTCCTGATCACGGTTAGGGTGCGTATATTGCAAAGGTTGAGTAGCTAGATATAGCTGATGTTCCCTGGTAGGTCTAGGTACTTGGCCGCTGAAAAACGTGTTTTATATGTCACCTTCTACCCAGGCTGAACTATGTTATAGGCTAGTGAGCATCCTATAGTGTGTATTTATATATCTATGGACTATTGTAGCTATTGTTGAGCTATCTAGGATGTATCTGCGTATTGGGTTTATGTACGGATTGTAGTAGGATGGAACTTGCATGTGGGCCTGACCCACCTTTATTTTTCAGGTGTTCATGAGTACCAGGCTTAGGGTTTGATCGTGGTGATGCAGATACAGTCACTCATTCTTTCGACTAAATAGGATTTTTCTTTCTGGTTTTAGTTTTGGATTTTATTCTGTAAAGTTTTATCAGTTGAGATTATTAGGGGTCCACTAGTTGGATTCCCGAGTTGTACGGATTTGAAAGTTAATTTATATTAAAACTTTTATATTTGGAGGTTTTACAATTAGAATTCTTTTCAGCATATCATTATTTTATTTTTAATTCAGTTTTATTCCTGCTTGTTTATATATTCATTGTCTGGTATCCTTCGGATCTGTGCCCGGACTTGATCACCCGTGGCTCTAGAATCAAAGGGTATCACACTATTTGATTACATGTTGTCTTATGTGCGATTATTTGGGAATCTCTACACTAGATTCTCTATGTTGGTTGCATGTCTATATGTGATTAATTAAGGATTTAGTGATGGCTAAGCATGGGTTTTCATTGAATGGGTTTGTAGATTAATTTGATAGATTATTCTTATGCTTGATGGGTTGTTCTACAATTTAATTCATGCTTGTAGGTAGGTAGACAATCTATACTTGGTTTGATATTCCATAGCTTATTATTGCAAATTCCATGATTCTCTAGATTGATGTGTGCTACAATTGTGACTAGTTTGATAGGTCATGCTTAGATTTGATGGGTTATTCTATACTTAGTTTATTTGTCGGTTAGGTAGATAATTTATACATGAATTTGATGGTCCATGCTTAATATTGCAATTGGTAGTCGCATTTTGTTCACAACAATGTATTCCCCATTAATGGAAAACAAATGGTTAAATACATGAGTTTAGTGGTAATTCCAACTCCCTAATACCTCTCTTCATATCTCTTAAATCCCTATCTCTCACTAGTTTATTTTACTTGCATTTTAATTTCGTTGCACCTTAGTTTAATCAATCCAAACCCTCTCTTTGCAATCTTGTGATCCACTAGAGTCGAAGTTAAATTCCAACATGTATAATCCCTTGTGACGATCCCTACTCACTCTTGTTACGTTAGTAGTAATATTGGTAGTGGTTTCTATAAATTTAAATTTGACATAAAAGGCTTTTCTTGAACCACACATTCACTAAATTATTTTTGGCGTATAGGAACGTCTACCGTCATCTTTGCTTGTTTAAATACTTTAATTGTTTTGATATCTCCTTATTTTGTGTGTAGACTTGATCACCCCGTGTTTCGAAATTGGGGGGTGTCACAAGTTATCTATGGCATAGGTGAGTGACCATTTTATGAGTGGCTTAGTCAGGTTTTGTAGAAAAAATCGGTTTTAATAGATATTCGTTTGATAGGTTAGA
Source organism: Cornus florida (assembly GCF_030987335.1). Taxonomy (NCBI): domain Eukaryota; kingdom Viridiplantae; phylum Streptophyta; class Magnoliopsida; order Cornales; family Cornaceae; genus Cornus; species Cornus florida. Next base: position 62,060,784 of record NW_026775572.1, on the reverse strand, counting down.
CTCATTGTGATTCGAGAATGTCGTAAGTATTGATTTCTTTGGGATACAAGTAAGGTGTTAGAGTGGAGTTATGAGTCTATGATCCTTCTATCTTGAAGAGCTTTTGATTTGATATGGTATATGATGAGCACTGAAAAGTGCGCATTTAAACCCCTTAAGTTTAGGTATTCTAGAACCTTTATCTATCTTATTTTCCCGCTTTAAAATGATTTCGTGTTATTTCCACTTTAAGGTACTTATCCCCAAAATAAGCTAACTAAGCCAAATAAGAGCATAAATGAAGCAATTCTGGGATGAATCAAAGAAAAGAGCAAAGTGGAGCAAAAGGAAGCAAATAGTGGAATTTCAGCAACTTCGATCGATCCAACTTTCATCGATCTCAGCACTTCAAGATAGATCCAGGCCATGATGTCATCTTCAGAGATCCCAAAAGTTCGATTGATCTAACATCATTCTCTGATCGATCGAACTTTCTTGTCCTTATCCACATGCCAAATCTTATCCAGCTGTACCACCCTACCATCCACTTTTGTCCTTTTCTGAAAAATATCTTCAAAATATCTCAGATTTTTTTTTATCCAGAAAGGCGCCGCCATTGAGGATCGATCCAGCTTCAATTCGATGGATCTCAGCCTTGTTCAATCGATCTCACCACAAGTTCGATCGATCGAACTTCCCAAATCCTGAGAAAATCTAAATTCCAGCTCATTAAAAGTTGTCTCATATCCAATCATTAGAGGATTATTAGTGTACGAGCCCAGCTCATTTGGGGTGATTTTTGACCTACCTATATAAGGAATATAAGCCACTTTGACACATATAGATATACTTAGAGAAAGGATAATACTTAGTGAGGAAGAAAAGGAGAGGATGAGGCTAGAGACACCATTGGAGACTCTTCATCAACCAAGGAGCAGATTTTTTCTATAGAGCCTACCCTTGAGGGTTGGAGGACATCATCCATGAGTGGCTAGACATCCTCTTGGGGCTAGAATTAGCCCTAAGCATGCTTTCTACACCTTGATTTATGTATTTTTTTAGGGGATTTGTATTGTGATACATGTCTTGACACTTATATATATATATAGATCTTGTTTATTCAATGATTTATGTGATTTAATGCTTCCAATTGATCATTTTATTCTATCCATATGCCTATGTATGCTAGAATAGATGTTCATGTGTTTGTCTCTATTTCTTGTGTTATTGATGCATGTCTATGTGTATTGATGCTATAGATCTAGAGATTGTCAAGACATAGTGCTTAATGGCATGTTCTTGTGGTTTATTTGATGGTTCATACTCATTTCTTGATGGATTGTACCTCTCCCTTAGTTTAATTAGTTTGATTTCATGTCATTAGCTTAGTTGTAGTGTAGTTGTTAAATGGGAGAGCAATCCATGCTTGTTGTTGATGTTCCATACTCATGAAAGCAAGTAACATATATCTCTAACCTTGTGATGTGTTTAGATTGTGAGTTTAAAGAAAGGATTAATGGCTTAATTTAATATGTTGTGCTATCCACCATGTTGTTTAGACAATATATGCTTAATTTTTCATCCATACTTGTTGGAACAACCACACACACACACTTTATTGCAATACATGTTTTTCCCCTCATTGATCATTTATTAAGGGTGTAAAAAAGCTATGCTTAGTGGTGACCTCTAAACCCCAAGATCTCTCTCTCTTTTATTCTCTTTATTGCATCATTGTTTACTTTAGTTTAAATTGCATCTTAGTGTAATTCAACCACCAACCACTATTTTGATCACTCGACCTACTAACCCTAATTTTAATTCCTCAACCTAGTATGACCCTCAATCCCTTGGGACGATCCCTACTTGCCCTAGCAATATTTTTAGTGAAAGGTAGTAGTGGCAATTTCTAAGTGTAAAACTTGGCCACATTCATCATAGCTCTACACCGCTATCTTTTGGTGGTGTGCACAAACCGTGTTGGGTTTCGGAGTGATGGCCTGGATAAAAAACAATAAGTTTTTGGCGCCGTTGCCGGGGATTGATTGATTGGCAACATCGTATTTGTGGAATCAATTAGGAATTAGTACTCTTTTGATCATGTCTTTACTTTGTTTTCAATTTTTGTTACTTATAGTGTTTGTTTTTGTTTGACTAGGAGCATTGGGCTAGAAGGTGAGCAAAGGAGCATCCAAGCAAAGGAGCTAAGCAAACAAAAGGAAAGGAAAAAGGCTAAAATCCTAAAAAAAAAATTGCTAAGCTAAAGCTAAAAAAAAAAAAAAAAAAAAAAAAAAAAAAAAATTGGAGTTGAAGTGCTAAAGGACCTTTGTGAGCTTTTTCTTACTCAATCTCTAGTTAAATCGTCAGCCCACGTGGAGGCTTGTATTTCAATTCTTAGATAAATTGTGAGCCCACGTGGAGGTAAATTTTCTTTTCTTGCATATTGCTGATAGCATAGGAGTATGGGAACATTGAATATGGAGAAAGGTTGTTGATTGTTGATTTGTTGTGAAGGTGAAGTGCTTGTTGTTTTTGCTTGTTGGGTTGCATTGTGCATACATGGTCGTATATCATTGAGACCCACTCTTGTCCCTTTAAATTTTCATCTTGAATCCATTGTTCGAAACCCTAGGGGAAGAGGTAGTTTTAGTCAATCCATTTGATCAATGGAAGGACACAATGAGGACCATGTGGAAGACCTTGGTTACATAGACCAACGGGGTATCCTTCATCCCAATGTGCATCATGATAACATGCAAGTTCCATTAGGCATGCCAAGGCCATTCATTCACTAACCACAACAACAAGGCCAAGTCCCATTAGGAATGCCAAGGCCAATCTATGCTCCACCACCTCCCATCATTCAAGGCAATCAAGGTGCCCATGTTGCACCCCCAATTGCTAATCCTCCCCTTTCTTTAAGAGATCACTATGTGCCTAATGAATATAATGCACCCACATGCATTCAATTGACACCATTTCGAGCACACCACTATGAAATCAAGCCACAAACCATACATATGCTTCCTAACTATCATGGACTTCCAAGTGAAGAACCTTACAAGCATTTGGATAAGTTTCTTGAAGTATGTTCCACCGTAAAATACACGGACATGCCGGAAGATGTCTTAAGGCTTAAACTTTTTCCATTCACCCTTAAAGATAAGGCAAAATATTGGTTTAACAATCTTAGGACTTTTTTAATAACTTCTTGGGCAGAAATGCAACAAGAGTTCTTGAAGAAGTACTATCTGGTTTCTAAGACCAATGCCATGAGAACTTCAATTAGGGAATTTTCACATGGGGATGGGGAAACATTTCATGAGACATGGGAACGCTTTAATGAATTGCTTAAGAAGTGTCCACATCATGACATGCCCAAATGGCAATTAGTTCAATATTTCTTTGAGAGCTTATCGGATAATTACAAGGGCATGGTTGATACTTCCATGGGTGGCTCTTACATTGATAGGCATGAGGATGACGTGTGGCGTCTTTATGAGAGCATGAGTGAAAATTTTTTGCATTGTACTTTATCTTCGAAGAATGGTAGAAATTTTAGTGGTAGGAAGAGTGTTGGCTTACATCAAATCGACCACTCCAATGAAATTGCTGCCGAAATGAAATTATTATCTCAAAGGTTTGATCAATTTTTGATCAACCAAAACTCGACGAATCAAGTATCTTCCTTCCCTAACCATTCTCATCATGCATCTAATGAGACCTGTATGACTTGTTCAAGTGTTTTACATTCTACTTCCAACTGTCCCCATGGACATGTGCAAAGTGAGCATCATGAACAAGCAAATGCTGTTTTTGCTAATCAAGGGAACAATCCTTATGGCAATCACTATAATCCTAGTTGGAGGAATCACCCGAATTTCTCTTGGAAAAGCCAAGGTTCCCAAGGTTTTAGATCATCATTCCAATCACAAGGAAACCAATTTTCAAATTCTCATTTTCCCAGTCAATCATATTCCTAAGGAAATGTTAAAAGTCATGTTTTTGAAGAGAAAGTTTTGACCGCTTTGTGCACTTTAGAGGCAAACACACAATTACTTCATTCTCACTCTCAATCCATTGCTAAGCTAGAAACCCAAGTAGGGCAAATGGCTAGCACTTTAAATGCTAGAGAGAAAGGAGAAATGCCTTTGAATGCCCCACAAAAGCAATAATGTGTTATGGAGACTTATTCCTCATCGGAAGGTCACACAATAAAGCATGTCAATGCGGTGACTACCTTGAGAAGTGGAAAGATTGTGGACAACCAAGTGGGTATGTCCAATGAAGAGAGTGAACCGGTGTAACTACAAGTTGACACCCGTCCCATTTCATATCCTATTCCTCCTTCATTGCATGTGCATGACCACATAAATGAGAATGTGTTGAAAAATGATTTTGAAAAGAGAAATTTGTAAAATGATTTGAAAACTTCTTGTGTTGTAGAGACTTCAAAGAAAAATTCTGTGAAGGTTTTTGAGCCAAAAGCTCTATTCCCGGATGCCTTAAAATGATCCATTTCAAATGACAAGCAAAAGGCCAAAGTAAATGAAATCATGGAAGTGTTTAGGTAAGTGAAAGTTAATCTTCCACTTTTTGATGCAATCAAGTAAATTCTGGCTTATGCCAAATTCTTGAAAGACTTGTGCACCCAAAAGAGGAAAAACAAAAGCCAAGCACCTAGAAAAGTGGTCTTAACCGAGCAAGTAAGCTCAATTTTGTAGCATAACACTCTTCCAAAGTTTAAGGACCCCGGTTCACCTACCAGTTCATGTATCATTGGTGATCATATCATTAATCGGGCTCTTCTTGACCTAGGAGCAAGTGTTAATCTTCATCCATACTCGGTATATGTCAAATTAGGATTAGGAGACTTGAAACCGACGTCGGTAGTTTTACAACTTGCCGACCGATCAATCAAAAGGCCTAGGGGTATCATTAAGGACATATTGATTAAAATTGATAAATTCTTCTTTCCCGTTGATTTTGTTGTCATTGACACGGAACCGGTCCCAAATCCTAAGAGCCAAATTCCCATTATCCTTGGCCGTCCTTTCTTGGCAACCGTGAATTACAACATTAATTGTAGGACGGGGATAATGAAGATCTCATTTGGCCACATGAAGGTAAAGTTGAATATTTTCAATCTAACCCCCAACTTATATGACAAACATGAAGAGATTAATGTTGTAGAGAAATGTCATGACCTTAAAAATGAAGGAATTGAGTTTTTATGTAAGACCAAAGTTTCAAAAAGTCCATCTTCAACCTTGAAACCAAAGAAAGTTGTTTCAAAATCTTGTTTTGAAAGGGCGTGGAAGCCCAAAGATTGTCTTAACCAAGGACCAAAAATGTCTTTTGAGCTTAATCCAACAAGTTCCTTAAAGAACCATTTGTTGGGTGGAGTTCAAAGCACTTATCACCCCATCAAGGAGGGGATGCACTACAAGATGTTTGATCCAGGCTAAAAGAGCCTAACGTCTTGCTAGAGACGTTAAAGACTAGCAAAACATTTCGTAGGGTGTCAAAACCCTATTCCTCCCTCATTTCTATCTTTAATTTCATTTCTTGCGAAGTCTAGATATTGGCTTTGGGTTCATATGCATTGCTAGGAACTGTGATTAGGATTGCATACACTTTTATGTTGAAATTGAGCATTTTCCATAAGTTTGATCGATCTCAAAATGAGTTCGATCGATCAAACTACCCACCTGCATCAAACCTGCATCCAAATCACTCTCTATCCAATGGTTTGAACAAAACCTGCATATAAATCACTCTCTGTCCCATCGTTCGAACTTGTTCCTATATCAATCTAAATTTCTTCAATCGTTCCAACTTCATCTTGGATCGATCTGCAGTTCCAACACTTAGAAAAATTTTGAACCTGCATCCAAAAGCCTCTCTGTCTCATCGATCGAACATTTCTTCAATTCTATGCATTTTCGATCGATCAAAGGTATTCCGTGATCGATCTTGGGGAGATCGATCTTTGTTCTTTGTTTTTCAATTTTGACTTTGTTTTAAATTTCAAAAATTCCAAAAAATATATATATTTTTTATTATTTTTATTTTCCAAAAATATATTTATATATATAATAAAAAAAATAAAAATAAAAAAAACTCCTAAAAATATTTTTACTTTTTATTTTATTTTACTTTTTCAAAAATCAAAAAAATATATGTTGTCACTTAAGAAGAGAGATCGATGTCAGTTCGATCGATCTGAAGATTCAGTTCGATTGATCGAATAGGTAAATGAATGTTTTTAAAAATCGATTCAGGGTCATTCGATTGATTCCACAAGAATTAATCTCAGACCCTCGTTTCCCCTTCGCTGCTGCATCCCAACTCTTCTCCATCTCTGGCAAGCATCCCAAGCGTCGAATCACTCTCTCTCCTCTCGGATCTTGATTCGCATCTCACCCCCTTCGTATCTCCACTTCTCTCTTGATTCTAACGAGATCCGAACCTCATCTCTTTGATTCAAGCTTAGATTTGATGCATACATGCTCTAAATGTTAGATCTAAGTTATTTTCATGATGAATAACTCCATTGATGAAGCTTTGAGCTCTTTGTATATATATGTATATATTTTTTTGTATTTTTCATGATTTTGATTTGATTTTTGGAATATAGGCCGAACCAAGTGACCCAATAGGTTGATTTGTTATGTTGATGGGCCCACGACCATGTTCGTGAAGGCCCCATGCCATCCACATCACAGATCTGTGACTTTTCGAGTTTTACTTCACAGTTCGATCGACCGAACTTTTTATTCGATCGATCTGTAACAGATCGTTCTCACTCATTTTTTATCGATCGAACTTGAATCGATCTTATATTTTTGTGATCGATCGAACTTCACAGATTTGTTTCACACATCTCACACACCATCTCTTGTGTTTCATGCCATCTTATACATGCCCAATGCCTATGTTTTCCACATTGGATGCATTCCATACTTATACTGTCTAGTATGTATCACATCATGTCACTTATTCCTTGTCACTTAACTAGATTCATGTTCCCTATCTGTTTTGTCTATCCTATTTGACATACATGATTCTGTGCACTGTGCTTTAATTCTTTATGCTGGCACTGACTCCCATTTTGCAAGTTTTCCTTTTATTTTGTAGGCTATGGCTAGGGTTAAGACTGTAGCTTGCGAACACTATCACCACAGGGGCAGGCAGAGTTTGGACGATGAGGCCGGTCCATCTCATGCCCAGGAGCCCACTCCACCTCAGTCTTCAGCTGACAACCGCTTACAGTCTTCAGACGAGGCATCTTCTTCACAGGGTGATGCTGAGGCTGAGCACATACCATCTCCACCACCACCGTTAGCTCAGCCAGCCCAGGAGTTAGACCAGTCATTACATAGATACTTACCCTTAGAGTGGTGCATGAGTCGGTCTTCGACACAAACTTCTTTTCCCGATCTGTGCTTACCCAGTCAGCATATGATAATAGCCCCTGTTTCATACCCAGTGTACCCGAGGTTGGTCTGGATGTTCTTCCAGATCCTCCAGCCTGCCTCAAGTAACCTGGCGAAGCTGCGGACCACCATTAACCACTACCTGATCCGCGTCACTATGGACACAATGTCCAAATCATGCCACTGTCCACACGTCTGCCCTCCAGAGCTACAGGACACATATCCCACTCTCTACAGGCCATCATATGCAGATATGGCCGTTTTACTCACAGGTCACTATGCCGGTAGCGAGACCTATGCCACTCGGAACTATCTTCCAGATGACTTGTGGTTTTTCGACTCTGTCTTGTTCCGTAACATTTTCATGGTCGGCTATATGACATAGAGGTGCGGCGACTATCTGACAGCTCTGTACGCATTCTATACAGGGCATTGGCTATCTATCCTAATGCTCATCTGGAGCATTATGATGAAGCTGTATGACAACCACATCAGCAAGGCCAAGCCCAAAAGGGCTAAGTATCTTCCATTTAGCCATCTCATCAACCAGATTCTACGAGACCAATGCTATCCCTTCCAACCATGGGAGCAAACTGAGTCTGGGGCCTGTTCCTTCAAGAAGAAAGACTAGGATAAGAGCTACAATGCTCTTATCAAGAGTCTAAGGGATAATGTTGTCGAGGCAGTTAAGGATCTAGAGGCAGAAAAGTAGGTAGCAGCAGCAGCAGACCCGGCAGCAGACGATATACCAGTCGATTCGGCTGCCGTACACATGGACATCGATTTGGAGCAGCCTACAGAGGTCACAGGGCAGTACTCTCTAGTTGGTTCACCTATTCAAGATGCGGAGCAGGCTTAGGATCATCATTCTCCCGCTCTAACGGCACCTGAGGCTCCTGCTCACATACCCGACTTTGGAGAGCGACTTCGGACTTTAGAGAATGTTGTGGTATCTATCCGCGTAGAGACTGTCTCCATTAGAACTAATATAGCTTCCCTCCGCATGGATGTCATGACCGTATTCAGAGATCTATCCAGAGACATCCGTGGAGCGCGACCTGCCCGTCCTACCGCTTCTTCATGATTTCCATATCTTCTTACTCCTCTCATATATCTGTGATCTCTGCATATTTTTTATACTGTTATATTATTTTTGTAGCCGTGTCTGTCGGCTTTGATACTGGACATACTGTACTTTATTTTTTGTTTATATATGCTTTCTGTATTGATGTCATATTTTCATATTCTTATAGCTATCTGTTTGACTCCATCAGGTGCATCCCAGTGATTTTAGCGAGAAAGAGTACTGCCTAAAATTTTCAGGATCACCCCTTTTACCTCTCTCTATTTTCAGTTACTATCCCATTTACACTTGCATGTCCACTGTGCACTGTTATTATCCCTTTTGTTATCTGATGAGTTTATCCAAGTGCCAAAATTTCAGGACCACAGTTAATCCCAAGTTTGGGGGGGCTATGCCACCCACTTTGGATACTTTTGTCCCAGCCATTCTTTGCCTTAATTGCACTGGTATACTCTTTCCTTTTGTTCTCTTTGCACATTGAGGACATTGTGCCATTTAAGTTTGGGGGTAATGGTGTTTTGCAGTGTTTGTTTTTAAATTCAAAATTTTGAGCATGACTTGTGTATCTGAGAGATTTTCTATGATTGGTCCATAACTAACTATGATTTTGATCTTTTAAGAACTATATTGCCTAAAATTTAAAAATTCCTTGACTTGAGAGTCCAATACTCCTTGTATGCCTTGTGGATGCCATTTAGGAGTAAATTTTTTTAAAAGATTGATATCTTGCTTGCACTTGTGGTCCACATCATCATGATTTTGTGATTGTTTTGAGATTCACTCTAGGATTCTACACTAGCATAGGCGCACACTAGCATTCATTTGTGGGGTACATGCTTTGTTGATTATTGAATTGGTTATATCCCAATTGGGCTAGTAGTGCATTGAAAGCTTTCATTCTTGATAAAGGTGAATAACAACCAATTTTCACTAAGTAGCGGGGATTCTAGCCTCATCAAGCACTAAATTTCTCACGCCGAAAGGTGGAGGGCCCAAACTCTTGGTTAATAATTGAATGTAAAAAAAAAAAAAAAAAAAAAAAAAAAAAAAAAAAAAAAAAAAGTTGTAAAAGCAATAAAAAAAAGTGAGGATTTCTCCCAAAAGGTGAGAAGTGGGAAATGATTAGATGGATGTTGTTTTCATTTGTAACCTAGTTGATTTGAGCTTGTAAGTCCTTAGGGGTGTTTGAACACCTAGTGCCCTAAAGCCGTCTGGTTTGGGAGTCATTGACCTAACGCTCAACCTCATGGATTGCTATAAAGCTTAATAGATCAACACATTGCACTATGCTTTCATCTTTGATCCTTAGGGATAGAAAATAAAATAAAATAAATAAATAAGCGCACCTAGAATAATAAAGCTTTAATAAAAGGTCCAATTTTTATCTTGATGATCGGTACTAGATTTGTGTGCTAGTTTGAGGGCAAGGATGTGATCATTTCTCTAGTTGGCTTAGATAGCAAAACATTTGATGCCGGTCCACTCAAAAAGAATTCTAGAGTTGTTTTGATTTGCATGATCATTTTCTTGATGTGTGGAGGACCATACTTGCATATTTGGTGTTGAGATTTTGGGAGATTGCTTGGAAATGTTTGAAACATTTCATACTTGAGGTAGTTTTCTTCCAATGCTTGTTTGCAATATTGGTGCCGCTTTTGTGAAAATGAGCTTAATATTTGTGGGTATCATTTCTGGAAACCCTGACGAGACTGCACTCGTCCACTAGGGGTAACCTAAGGGTTTAAAAGGCTTGTTGCATACTCTAAATGCAATCGTATTCCCTACGAAAGTGGTGTTATCCATTTATTGCTTTCTAGTCCATAATTATATAGTTGTTCATTTCATTCCTATACTTTTTAGTTCATTGCTAGGGACTAGCAATATTTAAGTTTGGGGGTGTGATGAGCGCTGAAAAGTGCACATTTAAACCCCTTAAGCTTAGGTATTCTAGAACCTTTATCTATCTTATTTTCCCACTTTAGATTGATTTCGTGTTATTTCCACTTTCAGGTACTTATCCCCAAAATAAGCTAACTCAGCCAAATAAGAGCAGAAATGAAGCAATTCTGGGATGAATCAAAAAAAGTGTAACGTTTCCAATTTTCAGCATTTCTCATTTTTTTTTTCTTTTTCTAGAAATTTTTGTCGCCGTAAGGGCATTTTCGTCTTTTCACATTTGGCGCACGGGATTGTGGTTGGGTCCATTTGCATTTGTGCATTTTAATTTATGTGGGTTGAGTGGTATTTGTAAGTGGTGCATTTTTATCTATGTGATGTAGAAATTGGTGTAAAAGAAAAAGAGGAAATAAAAAGAATTGGCGGGACCCACCACTAAGGCTTTAATGGTCTAGAGACCATTCTTTTCCCCTCATTTTTCTCTCTCCCCGCTAGTTTCTTCCCTCTCTCATTTTTCTTCCATTTTTCTTTTCTTTTTAAAAGAAACCTTTGAAGCTTGATTTCTCCTCCATTTCTTAGTGGATTTAAGTGTCGTTTGAGGCAAAAAGAAGCTCACAACGAACTCTACGTGTTCATACCAACAATTTTAGTTTTGGAGCTTCCTAGCATTTTCGAAATTCTTGGCCCATTTTAAAGGATTTGCTCAAAATCAAGGTCGTGGCTCTTAATCCACAATTTTCTTGCTCCTATGTGAATTGCATCTTCTAAATTATTGCATGACATGCTTATTTGTGCTAGTTGTAGTTTAAAAGTAGTTAGAACATGTGTATATGGGTATGTGAGAGCTTGTAATTAATGTTTTATGTGAAAAATTTTCCTATGTGATGATTTATATATGTTCATTATGCTAGATGTATTGTTGTATAAGAGCATGTTGAAATTTCTTGTGAAACTATGCCTTGCTTACTTGAATTGAGTTGGTTGTGTAATGATGAGTATATTGGCATGACATAAATGCATCTATGCATTTGCATTGGGTAAGAAATGGGAATAATTGATTTTGAAATGAAAAAGGGGAGTTTTGGGAAAGTATATTGATGAAAGTGTTTTGATAAAACCCGGTCCTTGCGGAGTCACCAACGGGCCGGTAGGCTAATGTAACCTAGAGGAAACTAGGGAGATTGCCCTAGCGTGGTTGAGCTATCTGGGCCCCATAATGACGTTGTAGAGTCACCAAAGGTCAGGGACAGTAGCCAATCCTTCTCTCGGCGCTGCGGAGTCACCAAAGAAGGTTACATTAACAATTTAGAAAGTGATGGATGAACGGTTTTAAAAATGGGGAGTGACATTGACATGCATTACATTCTATTGCATTATATTGTCAGTGTTGAGCTCGGATAGGATGTTGTATTTTCCCGACTCTGTATGACCCCGATTCCTATCGCTTTATTCTTTGCTTGGATTCATAGGGACACAAGAGACATGTCTTAAGTGTCGCCTACTGAGCATATTGCTCACCCCATCATATTCTACATTTTTTAGGTCATGAAAAAGAAGTGGCCGACGGTAATCCAACTTAGCCTTAGCTTTTCATATCTTTTGTAAATGAACCTAATTTTGTAAAATACTAGCTCAAGGTGTATTATTTTGCAATGTGTGATGTATTGAGGTTCATTGTGTATATGGTTATTTGAGAGAATGTAATTAAGTTTTACTCACTCAAAATCAGTTTGTATATTTTAAGTAACGTGTGGTAAATTACGTTAACAACGTGATTGTTATTATTGCAATTTAGTGTTGAAATGTATTTAAAATTACACGTGTAGTGGCGTGGGTGGTTGAATTACCAATGTTGGTGTATTTGGGTTATCACTGGACAGTGGGAAAAGAAGTGAGAGTTTCCCAAAACCAGTCGAAGTGTGGCTTCCCATACATCGACCGGTATCTTCACAGTGTGAGTCATTGTAGCTCATGTTGCAAACCAGTCAACGTATGGCTTCCTATACGTCGACCTATATCATGTCCCAAACCAGTCGACGTATGGCTTCCCATATGTTGACCGGTATCCATTGTAACACACGTTCCAAACCAGTCGACGTATGGCTTCCTATACATCGACCTGTATCTGGACAGTGGGCTTTCCCACTGTTCATAGCCCAAACCAGTCGACGTATAATGTATATACGTTGACCAGTTTCTGTCTCATATGTAATTGCTATTTTAAATTCTTAAATTACACTTTGGCACCCCATTGAGTTACACGTAATTATTTTATGACCCACTAAAATGCAATAATTATATTTTCACCACAGAAAGGACTATATTGGCCCGAACCTCACTTTATTTATTATGTGATTCACGTAAATGACTATTACATCCTTTGAGTCTTAATTTATTAGAATATGGTAAATTACCATCTTGCCATTTTCGGACCTTGATATGTAAATTTAACGTGAAATGACCGTATTACCTTCGGACATTTTTGGGTCGGGTAAGGACCCGTTTAATGATCCGGATCTAAGAGGAGCTGGGTCGTTACAGAATGGTATCAAAGCAATGGTTCAAAAACCTTAGGACGACAGGTAGAGGCCTATATAGGATTGCGTAGGAGGTTGTTTGCATTACGTATGAGATTAATTATTACGTGTTTTGATATTTGAAGACGCATACTTATTTGTTTAATTACTTATGCGATCATATGTTTACGTGTTTAAAATAATGTATGCTATTACCATGATGATGATTGAAAGCATGTTGATTTTGATGTGATGAGATGTTTGAGAAGTATGTTAATGGCGAGTTGCGAGTACGGATTATAGAAGTATGTCATATGCGAAATGATGATGAGAATAGAAGAGATAATTAATTTCGCATAATAATTTAGTAAACTCATTGTTTAAACTAATGTGTTAGGACATGGTCGTGTCAAGGGTTATGTTCTAGTTGTTTTGTATATATATATAAGTATGCCTTATATGTATACCTGTATACCTTTATGCACGTATGCGGTCAAGTATAGAATAGTTGTGTGTTTTGACCTGAGAAGGTGAGGAGCTTGGTTGCTTTAGGGTTGTTTGGGTGTTGGTTCTCGTCGAACTAGTGGCGTGGGTTTCTAGCTCATTCATTGAGCTATTTTGTGTGCAATCATTTTGATATTCTTGTCGCATTTGGTGAAGCGCTTAGAGCACGACGGTAGAACAGGTTCATATTTCATGGCTAGGTGTTCTTATTGTGTGAGAGTGTTCATAGCTTTGAATCAAGGTCGCATGATTGTACTGAATTGATCCGTTTTCTTTCCATTTTTAGAGTCATGCCTCCGAAGAGACGTAGAGAAGCAGATAATGATGAGGAGCAGGACGAGCTCTTTAAAGGGAATCTTTTGCTTCAATTCAATAGATTTCAGCCATGTTCGATTGATCTCACCACAAGTTCGATCAATTAAACATCCCAAATCCTGAGAAAATTCAAATTCCAGCTCATTAAAAGTTGTCTCATATCCAATCATTAGAGGATTATTGGTGTACAAGCCCAGCTCATTTGGGGTGATTTTTGACCTACCTATATAAGGAATATGAGCCACTTTTACACATATAGATATACTTATAGAAAGGATAATACTTAGTGAGGAAGAAAAGGAGAGGAGGAGGCTAGAGACACCATTGGAGACTCTTCATCAACCAAGGAGCAGATTTCTTCTATGGAGCTTGCCTTTGAGGGTTGGATGACATCATCTATGAGTGGCTAGACATCCTCTTGGGGCTAGAATTAGCCCTAAGCATGCTTTCTACACCTTGATTTATGTATTTTTGAGGGGATTTGTATTGTGATATATATCTTGACACTTTTATATATATACAGATCTTGCTTATTTAATGATTTATGTGGTTTAATGCTTCTAATTGATCATTTCATTCTATCCATATGCCTTTGTATGCTAGAATAGATGTTCATGTGTTTGTCTCTATTTCTTGTGTTATTGATGTATGTTTATGTGTATTGATGCTATAGATCTAGAGATTGTCAAGGCATAGTGCTTAATGGCATGTTCTTGTAGTTTATTTGATGGTTCATACTCATTTCTTGATGGATTGTACCTCTCCCTTAGTTTAATTAGTTTAATTTCATGTCATTAGCTTAGTTGTAGTGTAGTTGTTAAATGGGAGGACAATCCATGCTTGTTGTTGATGTTTCATACTTATGAAAGCAAGTAACATATATCTCTAACCTTGTGATGTGTTTGGATTGTGAGCTTAAAGAAAGGATTAATGGCTTAATTTGATATGTTGTGTTATCCACCATGTTGTTTAGACAATATATGTTTAATTTGTCATCCATGCTTGTTGGAACAACCACACACACACACTTTGTTGCGATGCATGTTTTTTCTTCTTTTTAATCATTCATTAAGGGTGTAGAAAAGCTATACTTAATGGTGATCTCTAAACCCCAAGATCTCTCTCTCTCTCTTTCATTCTCTTTATTGCATCATTGTTTACTTTAGTTAAAATTGCATCTTAGTGTAATTCAACCACCAACCACAATTTTGATCACTCGACCTACAAACCCTAATTTTAATTCCTCAACCTAGTATAACCCTCAATCCCTTGGGATGATCCCTATTTGCCCTAGCTATATTTTTAGTTAAAGGTAGTAGTGGCAATTTCTAAGTATAAAACTTGGCCGCATTCATCATAGCTCTACACCGCTATCTATTGGCGGTGTGCACAAAGAATTGAGGTTGTTGGTGAAGAGATTCACGAGTTAAGATTTTGATTCTTGGCCTTATGACGGTTTGATTTGATTGTTGCAGGATTTAAGTCTTAGAGACTTTATGACTTGGATGAGTGGATTTGATCGAGTACTTGGGGGTTTAGGCCTTAAGCGTGACAGATAATGGCATTGTTGTTTGAGTATGAGATTGGCTAAAATGGATCGGTCGGACATTTATGAACCATGCCCTAACTTGTTACAAGATGCCAGGATACCGTCAACTTAAGGTAATGATTGTTTGTGTCATTAGAGACACTTAGCACTTTGAGAGGTTTCATGGGTAGCCTAGGCAGGGATATGTCATAGGCTTGTACTAAACACTGCCACCTTACATATGAGGATGCTATAGGCGGGTGCTAGGTACCGACAATGCTACCATGCTAACGAGTATGCATGGGCTAGTCTTAGACATTGACAAGGCTACCGTTCTTATGAGTATGTATTGACAAGCACTAGTCATTAGTCAAACTAGCATATCAAAGAGAGTATGTATTATTTAATGATTGATGTGATTGAGGTTTTAGAATATTCTTTTTTAATGGTGTTGGATTGATTGATAGTAGTAATATTATTAGTGATAATGCTGGTAGTATGAGTTTCTCAAGGTTGTCGAGAAGCTTGATTATGAGTAATTGGTTTGAATGTTGGATTACATAGTAAAAGTGATGGAGTCAATGTGGTGACGTTCTTGGATTTGACCAATAGGTTGACTTGGGTTACCGGTTTAGGTGTTGGTTTGCCGATAATGGCTAACTAGAGTTTAAGGTTGATCTTTACATGGTGTGGTTATGTGTTGATGGTTGTTCATTTCTTATAAGCCTTTTTCAAGGTTGTTAGGCTAAGATTTTCGAAAGAGATATCTTTTTGTGATGTGGCAATAAGGAAATAGGTAATGGAATAGTGATTTGATCGGGAGAATGGGAGAGTGACGTAAGGAAGAAGGCCAACATGTTTTTCTCTTTAAAGAGGATAGATTTTGAAGACAAAATCCTTTTAAGGAAGGTAGATTGTGACGTACCGGATTTTTTCTTTATTTTTGAGCATTTTTCTTTTATGTGTATTTGTGCATGGGGATGCATGCCATGGTGTTCTGGGAGTTGTTTGGGACGTTTCTAAGGGTTCTTTCGGGTTTAGAACCCATAGAAACACATTTGGGTTCATTTCAGTCAATTTCGATTTTCATGCTAAGGAGGTGCCGGTTGGGCCCCGTGTAATACCCCTATATTTTAAAGGCTTATTTGATTCAATTTAATTGCATTATTTGTCTTTTTTACGTTATTTGATTTAATTGGCTAATTTAAATTGTTTGATTATTAATACCCCAATATTTTAAAGGCTTATTTCATTTAATTTAATTGCATTATTTGTCTTGTTTACATTATTTGATTTAATTGGTTAATTTAAATTGTTTGATTATTTGTTTAATTTAATTTTTTATTTAAGTTATGAGTATGTGTTTAATTGCTTGAGGTGTAATTATTTTGGTTATATAATTATTTATTTTATTTTAATATAGTATGGATTGGACTTATAGTTAGTAGAACCCAAAGTAATGGGTTTAGGCTAGCTGAAGTAGGCCTAAGTGTGTTAAGAATGATTTGTGACATGGGGAATGCGTTAGTTATATATATATATATATATATATATATATATATATATATATATATATAGAGAGAGAGAGAGAGAGAGAGATTCTTATGATATATATAATTTAATTATTATTTAATTTAAATTAAATTATCATATATGTCATAATATATCTATATGTTTGTATATTTGTGTGTGTATATATATATTAGGAGTATTATTATTATTATTATTATTATTATTATTATTATTATGTTAGTTGGATTTAGGTTAGGATTTGTGGGTAACTTATATATATGTGTAATAGTTAGAGAATAGTGTTTTTGGTTTTTACGTGAGTTTTGAGAGAAGAAAAAAAGAGGGCTTGGCATAAGGAATGAGAGAAGGAAGAAGGTGACCGGAATCATTATCGGAGTTAAGGAAGACGACCGGAGAAGTTGTAATTGATTTTCGTTCCGAAAATCAAAGAGGCAAGTTCTATGTTCTACTCCTCCCCTTAATTCTTATAAAATATACACCTTATGCTTGACTTTAGGGATTAATTATAATTAAATGATTAAATTGTTTTATACAATTATTAAGAAATAATCTTCAGACGATGTAAGGCAGAATTCTGTTCGTCTGGACAAAATTCTAAACAACAGTTTGATACGTCCATTTTTTACCGGATAATAGTATTTTTTTTGGGTGAAAATGATTGATTGAGAAAAATCCATTAACTTAAGCTTGTGGGCCATACCAGTTCTTGGCCAAAAACCATCGTTTAGGGTTCTGAGATCGTGTTTATTAATTTGCTAAAAAGTGTCAGAATATTTTTGTGATTTTTGTTGGAGGCTGAAAGGAAATCCAATTGTCCTCATATTTTAAATTTAGTTATTTTTATTGATTATGTTATTTATTATTTTTTTCTAGAATTTTTAGAGGAACTTTATTTGTAGGCTTATTTTCGGAATTGCGTTCATCGCACTAAAACTCAATAAATTTCAAATAATGAGTTAAATACAGAGTATATGTTTGATAAATAATATTAATCATATTAAAAATATATTAGGTATTGTATTAGAAGATAATACTCGTAATTGGAGTATATAATGTAGTATGGTAAATACTATTAAGCGTAATTATTCATGTTCGTTAATAAATGATACTTATCATTTTGTTGTTATTATTGGATATTTTGATAAATGATATTGATCATATTATAAATGATGTTAATCCTAATGTGATTTATTATGATTTATGTTATTAAATTTATTATAAAAGATGTTTATCTGAATGTGATTTAATGAGATTTATGATATTAATCATATTACTTATGATGATTAATTATAATAAGATTGTAGTTTTGTTTATGATACTAATCATATTGGACTACTTTGGGATATTATAATAAATGATGTTAATTATGTATTTCTATTATTAAATAATGATTATCATATTAATGATTTGTACAATGCACAAGGATGAACTTATTTAACTTATAAATTGTAATTGGTAATAATCATTTATATATAAGTTGCGTGCATTGTGGAGAACATGTAGGTTGGCTAATAAGCATAAACTCGCTTTTATTATCTACCTTGGTTGTGTTGGATTTGATGCCATTATTGGATATGGCTATGATGAGACTAATGTGTGTATGTGATGTAATCATTGAGATGGCTAATAAGTTAGGCTCCTTGATATTGTTGCCATTGTCAGGATATGGTTTTGTTGTATTGATGAGTATAGGTGGACTAGCTAATAAGTTAAATCCATTCTATTTAATGTCATTGTCAGGGTATGGCTGTGTGATATGTGTATGTGTGAGTGAGCTGGCTAATAAATTTAGACTCACTCTATGTTGTGCCATTGTCAAGATATGGCTATGACATTTTATTGTTCCATTGTCAAGATATGGCTACAATATCTTATATATATGTTGATGTGTCATTATCAAGATATGGTTATGGTAGTTTATATTTTGGTGTGTCATTGTCAGGATATAGCTAGATATATATCTATGTGTGCCCTAATACAAGCTTGAAGTCTCGGGATCAGTGGTTAGTACTGAGGCATATATTGCCGGTTGAGATAGGTAGCTAGATATAGGAGATATGTGTGCCGTGGTAGAAGGAGGACTCATGACCAATTTATGTGCGATTTTTCATGAGATACCCACTACACGATTGAGACTACCCTATAGTCCAATGAAAGTCTTTAGTGTGTGTGTGTGTGTGTGTATGTGTGTGTGTGTGTGTGTATCAGTTATGTAGTTATTGCATGAGTTTATTTAGGGATGTATTGTTTATCAGTTCTCTGATTAGGTTGTAGTAGAAAGAACTTGTTTAATGGTCTGACCCACTATTTATTTTTTAGGTCCACGTCAGTTCAGACTTAAAGCGCGTACGTGCTGATCAGAGAGCTTTCAAATTCACTCTTCCGAATTTGTGATGTAGGACATTATCTTAGACTTCATTTATTGTTTAGACTTATTATTATTTCACTTTTGGATTTTAATTAAGGGTCCATGTTGTACGGATTCCAGAGTTGTACTTTGGAGGATTTTTATTTATGGTTGCTTATGGAGGATAATTATTATGGGATTATTTCTTGGAGATTAATATCAGAGAAGTTATTAATTATTATTTATTTATTTTTCCTTTTAGTGCTTATATTTATTTCGTTTTGTATTTTGTGCTTGTTTTAAAATATTAATTGTTTGATATCCTCCGGTGTAAATAAGTAGAATTCTAGGGTTTCTTCAATCTTCATCAAATCAGTGATCTAGATTTATTTCCCCATAGTTTGGTTGGCAAGAAAGGTAGAAAAGAAAACAAAAAGAAAATAGGCCGGCCTTGCTTGGAATGAGTCTATTTTCAGAGTAACCAAAATACAGAAAACTTTATTTTTAACTGCTTGGATAAGTTTTTAAAGAATAGTTTTAGAAAACTGAGTTACAAGAGTTTGTAAATATGCCCAATCCATGCATGATATACACGTCTTAATGCTAATATTGCATTAGTAGACTTGGGAGAAAGGGAAAAAAAAAAACAAAAAAAGCAAAAAAAAAAAGAAGTTAATTGCATTAGTAGTTAACATCATAAAAATAAAAAAATAAGTGATGTGTAATATTTTTATTTTTTAGTTTAGAAAATTATTTTTAATAAATACAACCAAACAGTTTAATGAGTTTTTGTCTATGTTTATAGTTTTCCCAACCAAGCAGATTTTCAAACTTAAAAAATTGAAAAGTGTTTTCTGTTTTGATTCTATGAAAATTGTTCTTGAAAACCATTTTGAGAGTTGCAATTATTAGTTAAACCATGGCCTTTCAAAGGTTGGGCCATGGATCTAATCGGTAAGATTAATCCTCCTTCATCAAAAGGTCATCATTGGATTATTTTAGCTACCGATTATTTTACTAAGTGGGTTGAAGTCAAGGAATATGTTTTAGTAACTCATAACACGGTGATACAGTTTCTAGAGCGACATATCTTTCACCGATTTGGCTTACCAAAAACAATTGTTGCCGATAATGGATCTGTGTTTCGAGCAAATGAAGTATTACAACTCGGCATTGATATGCAAGTAAAAATGTTAACTTCCACACCATATTATGCTCAAGGGAATGGCCAAGCAGAGGCTTCAAATAAAGTTGTTATTGAAATTATTAAGAAAATAATAAAAGACAAGCTGAGGCGTTGGCATGAAACCCTTTCAGAAGCTTTGTGGGCTTATAGAAATTCGAAGCGGACAAGTACTGGGACAACTCCTTATCGGCTTACATTTGGTCATGATGCCGTGCTGCCAATGGAGTTAAATGTGAAATCGGCAAGAGTAGCTTTACAACACAATCTGATACCTGCCGATTACAATGAAGCTATACTTGCCGAGTTGGAAGACTTGGATGAAGTTCAGAAATTTGCTTTAGACCACCTTATGGTCTATAAAGCAAAGGTAATGAAGGCTTATAATAAAAGGGTGAAGTTCAAGTCATTTACAGAGGGTGACATGGTTTGGCAAACAATTCCTCCACCTGGAAAGATAGATAGAACTTATGGCAAATGGTCACCTACTTGGAAGGGACCATATATAGTCCATCAAGTATTACATGGAGGTACTTATAAATTGAAAGATTTGGATGGTGAGGTGCATGAAAGGCCAATAAATGGAAGATATCTGAAAAAATATCAACCCACTATTTTTGAACTTATGGAGGACAAGAAAGCCTCTAATAAGTCAAATATAGAGGGTCAGTGTTTAGTTTAAGCCATCTATTTTAGTTGTTTGCAAATGT
Source organism: Cornus florida (assembly GCF_030987335.1). Lineage (NCBI taxonomy): Eukaryota > Viridiplantae > Streptophyta > Magnoliopsida > Cornales > Cornaceae > Cornus > Cornus florida. The sequence goes on along the minus strand of NW_026775572.1, from coordinate 62,039,750 downwards.
GTTGAGCGGCTCTATAGTGCATACATAATTTTGTTACAATGGGTGTAGTTAAATTTTGGAAGCCGAAGGGTTAAAACGGCTATCAAAATTGGGGGGCATTGTTGACACCTATTTTGGTAATTACATAGGCATTAACGTGGCAATAAGCGTTGGTTTGAAATGGAACATTCTCGGCAAAATTACTTGGCAGTGACGTGGCTATAATTTGGGCTGAAATGGGTTTATATTGTTTACGTGGATTAAAATGCATGCTAAGGTTGGAGAAGCCTTTGAATTGATTAGTGGACAAGGTCAAAAGCTAGTATTTATCTTTTAGATAAGTTTAGTTATATAATTTTAATATATATCGATAGTTTATGTTAGTTAAATGGTGATAATTATCTCTAGGATTAGTTTATTTTGAATTTAAATTCAGTGATGAGATAAAGTTTTATTGTAATTAGAATACTTATTAGTAGGAGTTTGTTTCTAATAATTTCTATAAATAAACAAAAAAACATGCTGAGATAAAGGTCCAGCACCTTCAGAATCATTATTATTATTTGTTTACTTTCTCAAGCTTTTCCAAGAATAGCATCCTTGTTATTTCTTCTTTCTCTCTATCTATCTATCTCAATCTTTCGATCTCTATCTCTATATCTATCTCAATCTCTCGATCTCTATCTCTCTCTTCTTAATCTTTCTTTCTATTTCTTTCTATATCTGTTTCTCCATTTTTCTATTCTCTTAACTTATTATAATTTGTTCATTGAGAAGTCCTATACAATTCTGAACTCAAAGAGGAGTTTTTATTGTTCCCTTTTTTCTTCGCAATTACCTAAAAGTTAACTTTCTCAAATGGACTATAGTTGATAATTTACAATTGAACCATATATTCGGTTCTGACCCACCGATTTACATCAAATTAAGATCAGATTTTAGGATCCAATTTTAGATTCAACACCAAAAATGTTGACAAAAGATCTACAATTTGGTCCGTGGAAAAGCTTTCCAATTCCCACTTGAACCATTGACAATCCCCAACAAGTAACATGTTTGTCCGGGTCTTACTACGTCACTCGTAACGAATGATAGACAATTTTGTTGAAAATTTACAAAGTGACAAAATGGTAATAGAATCGTCAATTCTTATTTGGTCCAACAAAGTGAGAAAATGGTACTATAATCGTCGGTGTCACACGGCACGAAGGAGCCGCCAATGTAGACTACATATATATATATATATATATATATATATATATAGTAACAGCGTTCTGTGGACCCCACGTTCATACCTACCAATTGTAAGAGACTATCAAAGCCATTAGTGTCTTAACATTATCCATCTATCTATTTTGCCTCTGCGTGTGTGTATAAATATATATAGTACTACTTATAATATAGCAAAGAGCTCTGAACTGTCACACAAATAATTTGGCGGAGAGAGAAAGATGAGCAACAAGGAAGCAGTCGCAATGACAGAGTCATATCCGATGGAAGGTGGAGATGGCACTTACAGCTACACCAAGAACTCCACCTATCAGGTACTAAATTATGTGTGTATATCAGCATCTGATTATTTTGTTGAATAGGTACTCTTGTTCTATAAATTATTAGATTTGCCTTTGGTATTTGCTTAGGCAAAAGAATATTGCTTTTAAGCAGTGGTTACAGATAGGTTTCACGGTTAGATGATTACCAACAAAACTGCGAAATGAACTTTTGTGACATAATTTGGGAACTTGAGCTCAAATGAGGTTTTCTTCTCTGGAATGGAGGATGTTTTAAGTAAAAATTATATTTTAGTTGCTATAGTGTATTGTGTGTATCTATATGTTTGTTTTTTTTTTTTGTTATTCTGTGTTGCCTTTTGTTGTTACGTGTTTTATTTTTGTTAATTGGTTCAGGATTTGGAATAGGGTTTGGTTGGGGACACAAGTACGTGATCAACCAACTATTATTTTAATGACATAGAGAAATAGCGCTATGTGCGCCAAGATTTGGGAATGTATGAACATAGGATTGGGTAGACATATCAATGCCTAGCCAATCTATCGGATCTGGATATGCATCACTATGGTATGCTACTTCGGAAGGGATAGTTAAACTATCAACACGAGTCAAATAATCTACAATGATTAGATTCATATGCTCTATGCTAGGTAGGGATTCATTTTTACAACGCTATAATAATAGTGATTGTTAACACTTTAGGGATTCATGAGGATGTGGTAAGTAAAGATCACTGTAATGCCATTATGGCTCGGATGGAGGATTACGTGCTGGTAGGTACTTATTAAAATGACGCCGAGGAAGGATAGTGGACTGATGAAAGCTTTATCAGTCTATTCATGATTACGATACTATTTATAAGGGTGTCATTGGGAGGAGTGGTTGGTGTGCACTTAGAGGAGGAACCAAAGTTTCTACACTATATAAAATGTGCAATTTTTTTTTTTTTTTTTAGGGTCCTAATTTGCAACAATTAGTTGTTGCTTTCACATTGATGACTATACGGAGGATGGGAAAAGTTTCATAAACTTTTGAAGCAGGATAAGGGGTCAAATTGACACTACTTATATTACAAAGGTAGGGTGTGTCAAAGATAGGAAGGTGGGACCGGTCACTTGTCATCAGGAAGCGGTGCACAGTGTGCGTGAAAAATTCATACTATAGGGTTAGCTTTTAACAATGCTCCAAATTAAGTATTGGGTGCAGACGGAAGCTGGTGGTACCAGACTAATGGTACTTTTGGTAGACGGATTGGGAGGAGGATGCCGGGACTGAGGGACACAACACTTAGTTCATTCTTCATTCTGGCGGATAATATGATTCACTCACGATCTGGAGCAGATTTTTGAGGGCCAGGATGAGGTACAGTGGATTTTTGTTTTCCAGTCTAATATAATTAGATGGTCGAGATGGACTAGCAGAGATCACTAGATCTTTGCAGTTATTTTGTATGCAAAAGTAGAAATGATAGAACATTTTTCACGGAATTAGTTGAGGGATTGCAGACTATTCAGAAAGGTCTGGATTTTGGTTGGGCTGTTAGTTTAGTTTCTTGTTTAAATCAGCCCAATGCTAGTTTATTTTTGAACTAGTGGAATATCAATTCATATGAATAAAGGGGACTACAAGACGACTTAGATGCATCAACGTGGTGATTTATACTTTGCATTAAGTTTTGTTTGGTGGAATGGAATGTGAAGGTAGGCGCTCTCAGCAACCGATAGGAGCTTTCGGTTATTTGTTGCATTAGGAGTTGAAGTCTTAGTATGTGTACTAATGACATTTGCTTTACCAAGGAAATTAAGGGGGGTCCACCTCAAATATCGGAACTGACCCTGGAGGCCGTGCTACCTTATTCAGAAAGAGCTTAAGGTGCTCGGGAAGTATTCGTTGATTCGGTGAATGTTGTAGGAGTGACTGAGATGTAAAATTTGTAGAAATTTTCTCGATACACTCGGACGGTTATAAGACATCAAATGTCAGTTCTAGTGAATAAGTTTGGGAAAGGACATGTATATAAACATCTATACGAGTAACACCTGATAGGAAAAGGGAGTAAGCCTAGTCAGAAGTGGATAGTTGGTCGAGATTATCGACATTTATTGGAATTATTAATTCCATACGGATTAAGAGTGGTAGATTGAGCAAGTTTGCTGCTAGACCTAATTCTCATAATGTTCACTTTTGGACTTCGTATTAGTTCTACATTGCACTGATAATGGAGGTATAGCTGTGCTTCATATCTCTCAACGGGGGATTGGATCGAGAATGTATATTCGATCATGGAGGAGATACATGAGATAGATATCCAAAGTTTTTATGGGAAGTTTGGAAATGCTTACTTCACTTCTCATATTATTGGCACAAGGAGGTTAGTATGACAACATAGGGGGTTTTGTATTTTATATGGTGCCAACCTCTTACCTGTTGGTTTGTAATCGTAGCAAGGGTTATCCAATAAGACCCTGGCTTCCTTAACGGAAACATCGGAGAGGAATACTCTTCTTGGTGGTGAATTGTGCGCCGTTCGGTGACGGCAGTATAATTATTGTTAATCGTTACACTCATACATTAGCATTCTCTATCAAAAAATAGTTAATTGGGATGTCTTCCATATCGGCAGCAAGGAGCGTTATTACGGAAGGTCAGTTTTTATGTATTAATTAAATTGACTTTTCATGGATGGTATTTCTCCATTTAGGCGGTAGCCTATCGATTAGTGTTTTAAAACATTGGGATGGGCTGCATAGAAGTTTTACACATCTATGCTGTAGAATTTGGAGGAATATGGATCTTTACCCTGTATCAAAATTTGGGTCAGGATGCGTAGTTGCTAAATACAATTTAAGTGCTGAATAATTTTTGTGTTTCCTTTCTATCGGACCCATAAATTGTTCTTGGCGGATTTGGAATGTGGTGGAGCCTATACACAAAGGCAGAGTCCACAACGGAACGGGAATGAGTTTTAAGATAATTCAAGGTTTTGTGAATTCCGAGGACGGAATTCCGTTTGTTAGGGGGAGGAAGAATGTAATACCCCTAATTTTAAAAAAGGATAAAAGTGAAATTTTATTATTTATTTTATTATTTTTGGGTGCTTACGTGGTTAGGTGATTGGGGATTTTCATGATGTGTTTTGAATTGAATTAAATTGTTTGTTTTAAGTGTTTTATTATTTATTGAGTTTATTGTTTTATTTAATTAAATTACTTGATAAATGGTATTTTTTTGTGCTAATTGTATTTTTTATTTTTGGAATTTATTATTTTTTTTTGTTAAGGACTTATTAGTTATTTTAATGGAATTAATTGGATTTTCATTAGTATTGTTAATTGTAATAATAATATTAGGGTTTTGGTATTTTTATGGGCTTGCCGACATAATTAATTAGGTTTCAAGTTTAGGGTTTTATTGACTTAAGATTTGGAATTAGTTATAAATATATAACTTATACGTCTCTAGGATTTGAGAACCCGATTCATGACACAGTGAAGGTAGAACATCATAACAAAGACTTGTGAGAAAACTGAACGAGAGAAAATTGAGCGATAGCAGTTAGGGTTTTGGCCAAGGATTGTAGGCCAGACCAAGGAGGAAGGTTGGGGGATGTTTATGGGTTAAACCAAGACTAGCAAAGAAGGTTCAATGGAACTAAGTTCGCCGGAAAAACCTAGGAAGAAGATAGTGAAAGGTTTCAGATCGAAACCTTAAAGTGGCAAGTCTTTTCTTTCTCCTTCCCTTTGGCATGTGTTCTGTGCACCTAGATAATCTTTAGGGATTAATTGGACATTAATTTAACCAAGCATGACTATTATATGTTAAGTTTAATTATCTGTTATCCGTAAAATTTATCTGTAATAGTTGTATCATGTATGGTTGCATCGTCTCTGTCTTAGAGTAAAAAGGTCGTCACTGTTTTAACATGGTATTGAGTTTGACTGCTATAAACGAAGGTCTAAATTAATACTAGATGAGATTTAAAACCTTTAAAAATTTAAATTAGAGGAAGAACAGAGGGTTAGAAAGGAACTATTGTTGCAAATTAATTTCAGTTTAATTCCTTAAGCGTGTTTCAGTTCAGTAGCAAATTTAATTCAAACTTAAATTCCTGTAATTGATTCCAATAATTGTAATGAACTAATGGGATGCTACTGGGTGTTAATTAAACTCCTAAGTTCAGTTTTAAAATCCAACAAAGTGACAGGAATAAGCCGGTGAAAGAGCAGAGAAGCTGAAACGAAGCAGAACGGAGAGAAGGCCCACAGGGGGGAAGAGAGCCGGGTCTGGAATGCCAAGAGCCGGCTCCCACCTGATTAGAGCCGGCTCCAAGGTTGTATGGAGCCGGCTCTAGGCTGAATTGGAGCCTGCTCTAATTTTTCCAAGAGCAAGCACTTTCCTAATTTGGGGCATATTGTAATTTTTAGCTACTATTTGGGCACTTGGGTTCTTAAACAGTTTTAAAACTTTAGTGGGGTTTTCAATGATTATTTTAACACGTAATCAAGGTCTTGAATTGCATAAAACACCCCCTTTGTGTTAATGGAATTAACAGTGTGCTATTTAAAAACTATGCGTACGGTTAACGACTAGAAGGAAATTAATTGTCTAGTTTTAATTCGACAATTTAAGATGCTATAACATGATTCTAAATTAAGTTTTAGATGCACGGTGGAGTCTTTTAATTAACAAATTAGACTTGTGGCATAGTGTATGGCTCTGCTAAACGATAGAACTAAATACAAGTATAAAACTTAGTACGCTGTTATCGGATGGAAATAACTAAATTGCTTAAATTAATCTAGAAAATTTATTAGACTATAATATGATTATACAATTTGTTTAAATGCATGATAGAGTTTTTGATTTATTAAAACTAATCTATGCATGCTCTGGATGCTGGTTGTTGAACTATTAAATCATTTCTTGCAATTACATGGTTTAGGTCTTGGATTTAAATTGCTGAAACTTTGAACACTTTTCTGCAATGATATGGATAATTGGTTTTGCACTGTAAATTACTTACTTATTATTTATATGTTGTAATTTATGTGGATATGGAGGATTGTATACACCGGTATGGGACGGTGACATACTAGGTATGGTTTTGCTCAAAACGCTAATTCCTACCTTATGGATTTTAATTGGTGAACAGTTTTACCTGTTTAATCAATTATATGGATTTTGTGGATTGTATGCATCGGTATGGGACGGTGGCATACTAGGGATAGACTGATTCAAAATACTCAGTCCTACCTATTTTGGAATAAGGGTACGAATTATAAAAACATAATTCTTCTTATATTTAAGTCTGTGCAGTTGAATAAGCTGAACGACTCTCTTATATAAGTCTGTGCGGCTGAATAACCTGAATGACTTATTGGATTTCTTATGGTTGGATATGAACGGATTTTAAATATATGGTTATGGTACCACGAGATGAGCTTGAGTCTCAGACTCATTGGTTAGGATGCGTATATGCAGTGGATGCATAACTGGCTATATTAAGTTGAGGTGTACCCTGTTAGGTCTAGATACTAATGCCCGCCTTTGGGTGCGTATTCGCATGTTGCCTTCTATTCAGGTTGAGACCCCAACTGTAGTCCAGTGAATGTCCCTTAGTGTGGTTATATATATATGTATTGACTAGATAGCTATTGTTGAGATATCTAGGGTGTATTTGCGTATCGGGTCACTGTTTGGATTGCAGTTTGCATGTGGGCCTGACCCATTCTTATTTTTACAGGTGTTCGTTAGTTCTAATCTTAGAGCTAAATCGTGCTGAGCAGATAAAATCATTCACTCCACCGATGTTGTAGGATTTTGTTTCATGTGTTTAGGCTTTGGTTTTATTTCCAGTCATTTGAGTTCAGTGGGATATTTTAAGGGTCCACTAGATTGATTCCCGAGTTATATAATTTGGAGAACGATTTGTATTTGTGGAGGATCAGTTGTAACAGAATAGTTTTATTTATCAATGGAATTATTTATTCTGAGGTTTCAATTATTGGATTATCATTTTAGTTTTCATTTCAGCAAATTTTATTTATCTCATTTGTCTTAATTGTATTCTGTGTTCGATTATTGCTAATTGGTTTGAATTCCTCGGGTAATCAGGCGTGGGCCTGGCCAAACCGCATCTGAAAATTCGGGAGTATCTCAGTTGGTATCAGAGCACTCCAGGTTCTAATGTCCTTAGGAGTGTTTTCGTTATAAGACTTCCGCGTTGCGTCTCTTAAAACTTAGAGCCATGTTAGGATTCGTTGTACTCTCTTTACAGTTTGTTCGGAAGAGTTGATATCAATTTCCATAAATGGTTGACACTAAGAGGAGGATGGGGTTCAAGGCGAAAACGATACGGACCCAAAGGAGTAAAGGAGTAGGTTGTCGAGTTCTTTGCCAGAAATAGAACTTGGGATCGAAGGTTTAGTTCCAAGGTTGGCATTACTTAGAAAGTATACGCCACGAACGGATCTGGGTGTAGGTGTTAGGTCACCGCATGTCGGGGCCAACACAACTTCGGATAATCTCAAAAAGGAGACAAGCGAAGAGTAGGATTCTGAAGAGGATCCTAAGAGGGGAGATATCAGCGTCCTCAAGGAAAAGGATATTGAAGCTTGAAGATGAAGGATTGCACGAGGGTGCTCTCAGTTCACCAGCAGTATAGTGAATAATACTGGTAGGGTTGGTGTGAACCAATCTACATATAGATGAATTTTTGTGTCGTCTCTCAGAGAGTTAATTGAAAAGTACTCTTTAGGCATTTGGGAATCAGATGGAGTTCTTATCAGAACAAAGACGTGATTTTATATCACATTTTGGAGTGAATGGGGATTAGGTTGTGACGTTCTACGTTGCGTTGTAAAGCCACGATAGATGGTTGGCATTCCGAGTATAAAGGGTAAGCCTTTGGTATTTGCTTAGGCAAAAGAATATTGCTTTTAAGCTGTGGTTACAGATAGGTTTCAAGGTTGGATGATTACCAACAAAACTGCGAAATGAACTTTTGTGACATAATTTGGGAACTTGAGCTCAAATGAGGTTTTCTTCTCTGGAATGAAGGATGTTTTAAGTAGAAATTATATTTTGGTTGCTATGGTGTATTGTGTGTATCTATGTGTTTGTTTTTTTTTTTGTTATTCTGTGTTGCCTTTTGTTGTTACGTGTTTCATTTTTGTTAATTGGTTCAGGATTTGGAATAGGGTTTGGTTGGGGACACAAGTATATGATCAACCAACTATTATTTTACTGACATAGAGAAATAGCACTATGTGCACCAAGATTTGGGAATGTATGAACATAGGATTGGGTAGACATATAAACGCCTAGCCAATCTATCGGATCTGGATATGCATCACTATGGTATGCTACTTGGGAAGGGATAGTTAAACTATCAACACGAGTCAAATAATCTACAATGATTAGATTCATATGCTCTATGCTAGGTAGGGATTCATTTTTACAACACTATAATAATGGTGATTGTTAACGCTTTGGGGATTCGTGAGGATGTGGTGAGTAAAGATCAGTGTAACGCCATTATGGTTCGGATGGAAGATTTCGTGCTGGTAGGTACTTATTAAAATGACAATGAAGGAGGATAGTGGACTTATGAAAGCTTTATCAGTCTATTCATGATTAAGATACTATTTACGAGGGTGTCATTGGGAGGAGTGGTTGGTGTGCACTTAGAGGAGGAACCAAAGTTTCTACACTATATAAAATGTGGAAATTTTTTTTTTTTTTAGGGTCCTAATTTTCAACAATTAGTTGTTGCTTTGACATTGATGACTATATGGAGGATAAGAAAAGTTTCATAAGCTTTTGAAGCGGGACAAGGAGTCAAATTGACACTACTTATATTACAAAGGTAGGGTGTGTCAAAGATAGGATGGTGGGACCAGTCACCTGTCATCAGGAAGCGGTGCACGATGTGCGTGAAAAAGTCATACTATAGGCTTAGCTTTTAACATTGCTCCAAATTAAGTATTGGGTGTAGACGGAAGCTGGTGTTACCAAACTAATGGTACTTTTAGTAGACGGATTGGGAGGAGGATGCCGTGACTGAGGGTTACAACACTTAGTTCATTCTTCATTCTGGCGGATAATATGATTCACTCACGATCTGGAGCAGATTTTTGAGGGCCAGGAGGAGGAACAGAGTGATTTTTGTTTTCCAGTCCAATATAATTAGATGGTCGAAATGGACGAGCAGAGATCACTAGATCTTTGCAGTCATTTTGTATGCAGAAGTAGAAATGATAGAACATTTTTCACGGAATTAGTTGAGGGATTGCAGACTATTCAAAAGGGTCTGGATTTTGGTTGGGCTGTTAGTTTAGTTTCTTGTTTAAATCAGCCCAATGCTAGTTTATTTTTGAACTAGTGGAATATCAATTCATATGAATAAAGGGGACTACAAGACGACTTAGATGCATCAACGTGGTGATTTATACTTTGCATTAAGTTTTGTTTCCTGGAATGGAATGTGGAGGTGGGCGTTCACAACAACCAATAGGAGCTTTCGGTTAGTTGTTTCATTAGGAGTTGAAGTCTCAGTATGTGTACTAATGACATTTGCTTTTAACAAGGAAATTAAGGGGGGTCCACCTCACATACCTGAACTGACCCTAGAGGCCGTGTTACCTTATTCAGAAAGAGCTTAAGGTGCTCGGGGAGGATTTGTTGATTCAGTGAATGTTGTCGGAGTGACTGAGATGTAAAATTTGTAGAAATTTTCTCGATACACTCGGACAGTTATAAGACATCAAATGTCAGTTCTAGTGAACAAGTTTGGGATGGGACATATATATAAACATCTATACGAGTAACACCTGTTAGGAAAATGGAGTAAGCCTAGTCAGAAGTGGATGGTTAGTCAAGATTATCGACATTTATTGGAATTATTAATTCCATGCGGATTAAAAGTGGTGGATTAAGCAAGTTTGCTGCTAGACCTAATTCTCATAATGTTCACTTTTGGACTTCGTATTACTTTTGGCTTCCTTAACGGAAATATCGGAGAGGAATACTCTTCTTGGTGGTGAATTGGGCGCCGTTTGGCGACAACAGTATAATTGTTGTTAATCGTTACGCTCATACATTAGCATTTTCTATCAGAAAATAGTTAATTGGTATGTCTTCCATATCGGCAACAAAGAGCGTTATTACGGAAGGTCAGTTTTTATGTATTAATTAAATTGACTTTTCATGGATGGTGTTTCTCTATTTAGGCCGTAGCCTATCGATTAGTGTTTTAAAACATTGGGATGGGCTGCATAGAAGTTTTACACATCTATGCTGTGGAATTTGGAGAAATATGGATCTTTACCCTGTATCAAAATTTGGGTCAGGATGCGTAGTTGCTAAATACAATTTAAGTGTTGAATAATTTTTGTGTTTCCTTTCTATCGGACCCATAAATTGTTCTTGGCGGATTTGGAATGTGGTGGAGCCTATACCCAGAGGCAGAGTCCACAACGGAACGGAAATGAATTTTAAGATAATTCAAGGTTTTGTGAATTCCGAGGACGGAACTCCGTTTGTTAGGGGGAGGAAGAATGTAATACCCCTAATTTTGAAAAAGGATAAAAGTGAAATTTTATTATTTATTTTATCGTTTTTGGGTGCTTATGTGGTTAGGTGATTGGTGATTTTCATGATGTGTTTTGAATTAAATTAAATTGTTTGTTTTAAGTGTTTTATTATTTATTGAGTTGATTGTTTTATTTAATTAAATTACTTGATAAATGGTATTTTTTTTACGCTAATTGTATTTTTATTTTTGGAATTTCTTTTTTTTATTATTAAGGACTTATTAGTTATTTTAATGGAATAAATGGAATTAATTGGATTTTCATTAGTATTGTTAATTGTAATAATAATATTAGGGTTTTGGTATTTTTATGGGCTTGCCGACATAATTAATTAGGTTTTAAGTTTAGGGTTTTATTGACTTAGGATTTGGAATTAGTTGTAAATATATAACTTATACGTCTCTAGGGTTTGAGAACCCTATTCACGACACAGTGAAGGTAGAACATCATAACAAAGACTTGTGAGAAAACTGAACGTTAGAAAATTGAGCGATAGCAGTTAAGGTTTTGGCCAAGGATTGTAGGCCGGACCAAGGAGGAAGGTTGAGGGATGTTTGTGGGTTAACCAAGAGTGGCAGAGGAGGTTCAATTGAACTAAGGTCACCGGGAAAAACCTAGGAAGAAGACGGTGAAAGGTTTCAGATCGAAACCTTAAAGAGGCAAGTTCTTTTCTTTCTCCTTCCCTTTGGCTTATGTTATGTGCACCTAGATAATCTCTAGGGATTAATTGGACATTAATTTAACCATGCATGACTATTATATGTTAAGTTTGATTATCTGTTATCTGTGAAATTTATCTGTAATAGTTGTATCATGTATGGTTGCATCGTCTCTGTTTTAGAGTAAAAAGGTTGTCATTGTTTTAACATGGTATTGAGTCTGACTGCTATAAATGAAGGTCTAAATTAACACTAGATGAGATTTAAAACCTTTAAAAATTTAAATTAGAGGAAGAACAGAGGGGTTGGAATGGAACTGTTGTTGCAAATTAATTTCAGTTTAGTTCCTTAAGCATGTTTCAGTTCAGTAGCAAATTTAATTCAAACTTAAATTCCTGTAATTGATTCCAATGATTGTAATGAACTAATGGGATGCTACTGGGTATTAATTAGACTCCTAAGTTCAATTTTAAAATCCAACAGAGTGATAGGAATAAGCCAGTGAAAGAGCAAAGAAGCTGAAACGAAGCAGAACAGAGAGAAGGCACACAAGGGGGAAGAGAGCCGGCTCTGGAATGCCAAGAGCTAGCTCCCACCTGATTAGAGCCGGTTCCAAGGTTGTATAGAGCCGGCTCTAGGCTGAATTGGAGCCTGCTCTAATTTTTCCAAGAGCAGGCTCTTTCCCAATTTGGTGCATACTGTAATTTTTAGCTACTGTTTGGGCACTTGGGGTTCTTGAACAGTTTTAAAACTTTAGTGGGTTTTTCAATGATTATTTTAACATGTAATCAAGTTCTTGAAATGCATAAAATACCCCCTTTGTTTGGGATGGTGACATACTAGGTATGGTTTAGCTCAAAACGCTAATTCCTACCTTATGGATTTTAATTGGTGAACAGTTTTACCTGTTCAATCAATTATATGGATTTTGTGGATTATATGCACCGGTATGGGACGGTGGCATACTAGGGACAGACTGATTCAAAATACTCAGTCCTACCTATTTTGGAATAAGGGTACGAATTATAAAAAAATAATTCTTCTTATATTTAAGTCTGTGCAGTTGAATAAGTTGAACGACTTACTGGATCTCTTATATAAGTCTGTGCGGCTGAATAAGCTGAACGACTTATTGGATTTCTTATGGATGGATATGAACGGATTTTAAATATATGGTTATGATACCACGAGATGAGCTTGAGTCTTGGACTCGTTGGTTAGGTCGCGTATAAGCAGTGGATGCATAACTGGCTATATTAAGTTGAGGTGTACCCTGTTAGGTCTAGGTACTCATGCCCACCTTTGGGTGCGTATTCGCATGTTACCTTCTATTCAGGTTGAGACCCCTACTGTAGTCCAGTGAATGTCCCTTAGTGTGGATATATATATATGTATGGACTAGATAGCTATTGTTGAGATATCTAGGGTGTATCTTTGTATCGGGTCACTGTTTGAATTGCAGTTAGAAAATAATTTGCATGTGTGCCTGACCAACTCTTATTTTTACAGGTGTTCGTGAGTTCCAGTCTTAGAGCTAGATCGTGCTGAGCAGATACAATCATTCACTCCACCGATGCTGTCTGATTTTGTTTCATGTGTTTAGGCTTTGGTTTTATTTCCAGTCATTTGAGTTCAGTGGGATATTTTTGGGGTCCACTAGATAGATTCCCGAGTTGCATAATTTGGAGAACGATTTGTATTCGTGGAGGATCAGTTGTAACAGAATAGTTTTATTTATCAATGGAATTATTTATTCTGAGGTTTCAATTATTGGATTATCATTTTAGTTTTCATTTCAGCAAATTTTATTTATCTCATTTGTCTTAATTGTATTCTGTGTTCAATTATTGTTAATTGGTTTGATATCCTCGGGTAATCGGACGTGGGCCTGGCCAACCCGCATTTGAAAATCTGGGGTATCTCAGCTCATAAGCTAAAAATAAATCCAATAAAGTGTGCCTTTGGAGTATCGGCAGGAAACTTTTTGGGTTTCTTAGTTCATTAAAGGGGTATAGAGATCAATAGGAATAAAGCTAAGGGAATTATTAATGCCAGTGCGCCAAGAAGCAAGAAACAGTTGCAGAGGTTACTTGGGCAAGTGAACTATCTTAGGAGATTTATTGCCAAAACAGCTGGGAAATTACATGTGTTTTCCCCGCTACTCAAGTTGAAGCCAATAAAAGAATTCAAATGGGATGATATACATAAAAGGGCATTTGACCAGATTAAAAAATACTTGTCGAGTCCTTCTGTCAAGATGCCACCAAGGAAGAAATGGCCGATGAAATAATATTTTTCAGCTACTGAAGAATCCATTAGAGCCATGTTAGCACAAGAGAATGAAGCAGGAAGTGAACAAGCAATATATTATCTCAGCCGAGTTTTAACTCCAGTCGAGTGTAGATATACACCGATTGAGAAATTATGTTTGGCTTTGTATTTTGCAGCAAAGAAATTAAGAGTCTATATGTTGCCTGTTTTGGTTTATATTATTTGCCAAACCGATATCTTATAAAGTATATGCTATCAAGGCCATTAATAACAGGCCAAATTGGCAAGTGGGCTTTGGCACTAATGGAGTTCAACTTTGCATATGTTCCACAAACGGCAATTAAGGGAAGAGCATTGGTAGATTTTCTTGCCGATCATCCCTCGCCTGAAATTGAGTCACAAGTATTTGATGAGCTTGACTCGGCATCCATATTCATGACTCCATGGACTTTAATGTTCGATGGGTCAAGTACCAGTGAAGGCTCGGGAGCTAGTATAGTCATAATATCCCCAACATGGAATCAAATTTCGTTTTCCTTCTTTTTGGATTTCAGGTGTTCAAATAATCAAGCCGAGTATGAAGCATTAATTATCGGCTTGGAAATCCTACTAGAGATGGCAGTTAAAGACGTCCACATTATAGGAGATTCAAGTTTGGTGACTAATCAAATCTCAGAAGACTTTAGATGTTTGAATTGGCAATTAAGACCATTTCATTCGTTGGCAACCCAGTTGGTCAACCAATTTCATAATGTGACTTTGGAATACAAACCAAGGGCCATAAATAAAATAGCTAATGATTTAGCATAGACTGCTTCAGGAGTCAGGGTGCCGAGTGGTATGAAGGAAAGGATAATGAAAATTACATGCCGATCTCTTCCATCGGCTGAAATAAGAAATCAAGTTATGGAAGAAGTCTTTGCCACTGACATTGCCGAGTTGGATGATGATGATTGGCGAATCCCTTACATCTTGTTCTTGCAACATCCAACTCCAGAAATTGACTGAAGAATAAAAAGAAGTGCAGTTGATTATGTGCTTATGGATAGAGATCTTTATAAAAGATCGGCTGATGATGGTTTGTTATTTCAATGCATTAGTAAGTTTGAGGGTTTAAAGATTATGGCCGAGGTACATGAAGGGATATGTTGTGATACCCCTCGGATCTGAGACACGGGTTGATCAGGCCCAGGCCCAAACCCGAGGGAATATCAAACAATTAAAGTATTTTAAAACGAACACAGATGACAAAAAGAACAATAAAGATAGAATAAAACTGAAATAAACATTAATTATAAAATCCTCCATGTATAACTGAAAATTGAAACTCCAATCCTCCAAAACTTCAAGGTTACAACTTGGGAATCCACTGATGGACCCCTAACCAAAAGTTCAACTGAAACTGAAAACTGAAAATAGATAATGCTAGAAATATCGAGAGAAGTCCTACGTAATCAGATGAAGGTGAGACTGTCCTCGACAAGCACGATCAAGCTCTAAAGCTGGAACCGTCCTGTACCTGAAAAGAATAATGAAGGAGTGGGTCAGACCCACGAGCAAGTTCTAATCTAACTGCAATCCATACAGTGACCCGATACGCAGATACACCGTAGACACCTCACAATATCTATCTAGTCCATACGTATAAATATATCCACACTAAGGGACATTCACTAGTCTATAATAGGGGTCTCAACCTGAATAGAAGGCAACATGCGAATACGCACCCAAAGGTGGGCATGAGTACCTAGACCTAACAGGGTACACCTCAACCTATTATAACCAGCTACGCATCCACTGCATATACGCACCCTAACCAACGAGTTTGAGACTCAAGCTCAACTTGTGGTACCATAAACATATATATAAAGTCCGTCCAAATCCAGGGTAAGCAGTTCAACTATTTATTAAACTGACATACAATAAACCAACTAGTTAGTCACTCAACTTATTCAGTTGATATGACTTAACTACCATCCGTTAATCCAGGAAGTCATCCAACTTGGTTACAGCTGATCTGACTTAGTCACAATTAGGATTCGATATCTTTCAATCCATTCCATTAATCTATTAGGTTAGGTTTATGCGTTTTGAGCTAAACCGTCCCTAGTATGTTACCGTCCCATACCGGTACATACAATCCTCCATATCCAGGTAAATTACAACATATATAACAGTTTAATAATTTACAGACCCAAAAACCACCATCCAAACAATTGCAGAAAAATATTTAAAGCTTCAGCAATTTAAATCCAAGCATTTAACCATATAGTTGCGGAGACGATTTAACAAATCAACAACTAACATCCAGAGCATGCATAAACCAAATTTAATATGTCAGGGACTCCATCATGCATGTGAATAGGTTAAATAATCCTAATATTATCCAATAAATTGCTAAAACAATTTCAGAAGATTGTTTAATATTTCGGCAATTTAAATCCAAGCATTAACCATATAGTTGCAGGAAACGATCTAATAATTCAGCAACTAGCCTCCTAAGCATGCATAGATCAAAATTAATAATTAAATGACCTTATCATGCACTTGAATGCATTCTAAAACAAGTTTTATAAACACATTATATTCCATCAAATTGCTGAAATTAAATTCAACAATTAATTCAACTTCCATTTGTTAAGTGCCTTAATTTTTACACTGTTTGTCCCGACAATTTAGAATTAAACTTTAATCAATTTAGGGTCTTAATAACACTCAAAATTCAATCCTTAATCCCTCTGAAAAGTTCCAAATTCACTCAAATAGTCTCCATGCTCCAACAGTGAACATAGTACGTAGAAAATTAAAAAAAAACTTAAAATAAATCAAAAATAAAATGGGGGCCTGCTCCAAAATTTGGAGCAGGCTCTTTTTCCAGCCTAGAGCCGGCTCTAGGACTCCTTAGTGCTGGCTCTACTTTGTTGTGGGAGCCGGCTCCCACTTCTATGGAGCCGGCTCTCACCTCCTTTGAGAGCCTTCGTCCCCGGTGCGTCGTTTCAACTCTTGTGCTCCTTCTCCGGCTTATTCCTAACACTCTGTTAGTTTTTAAAACCAAACTTAGGTGTCATATTAATACCCAGTAGCATCCCAATGGCTTGATAACAACAATTAAAATCAATTACAGAGGTTAAATTTGCTACCGAACTAAACCGCGTTAGGAACAAAACTGAAACTATAATTCTATTCCAACCTCTCTGTTTCTCTTCACAAACTGATCTTAGGAGTCTTTTATCATCCCATTAACATCCCCAGGGTTTGTTTACAGAAGATAGAAGCAAGAATCGTAACTAAAATCTCAACAGATTTTAATATGCTTTAATGAACAGAACTGGGAGCAACAATACACGAACTGTAAACAGATTTGAAATCAATGCAAACAAATCATCAACAAGCATACATTAAACACATAAGTTTCATTTACTAATTAGTTAATCCCTAGAGACTATCTAGGTGCACAGAACACGAGCCAAAGAAAAGGAGAAAGAGAAGAACTTGCCTGTAGTTTTAGACTCAAAATTTATCGTCGTCGTCCTAACTTCCGGCAACCACAGACTACCTTCTAGCCTCCTCTGGTTCTGGTCTAATCCACCAAAATCCTCCCTTGGTACTCACTGTTCTTCTCCTTGACAATTTTTACAGGGCCTCCATTCGCAACCCTCTGTGCCAAGAACTTACTTCACGTTTATATAATCTGATTTATGGTTGTAAACCCTAGGCTAAAGCATAATGGTTGTATTTATAAGTTTAGCTCTCAAACCCTAATCCTTGTAATTTTAGAGGCAGGGCCCTAATCTTAATCCTAGTCGGCCCATAAACAAAACCTATGATTAAATTAAAAAATCACGTAACTTAATTTTAACAATTATAGTAAGTTAATTACCTAAATTTAAAACAGTGAATTACAAATAATACAATTAATAATTTATGAAAATAGACACAACAATTTAAAACCAATTTAATTTCAAATAACCAATTAAACAAATGAAAAACAATAAAAGAAATAAAAAATGCGATAAAGACAATAAAATAAACAAAAATGCAATACAATAAATAAAAATGCAATACAATAAATATTAAAAATGCCGAGACTATCCTTTTTAAAATTAGGGGTATTACATTCTTCCCCCCTAACAAACGGAATTCCGTCCTCAGAATTCACTCTTACCTTCTTCCAATATTTCAGGAAATTGCGAGCGAATGACATCCTCCCGTTCCCAAGTGGACTCAGCCTCATTGTGATGACTCCACTGCACACGAACCAAAGGGATAACCTTATTGCGAAGGATTTGATCCCGACGATCAATAATACAACATGGTGGCTCCAAATAAGTTGCATCCGGCTGCAACTCAATCTCACCGACATCGATATGCTGATACTGATCCTCATCGCGCAGAAATTTCCGCAACATGGACACATGGAATACGTTGTGTACGCGGTCCAAATTATCCGGCAGTGCCAACCGATAAGCAACAGCTCCAACTCGATCCGTAATCATGAATGGACCGACAAACCGTGGAGACAACTTCCCTTTCTTCCCAAAGCTCATAACACCCTTCATAGGAGATACTTTGAAAAGAACCTGATCCCCAACCTGAAACTCCAAAGTACGAGTGCGACGATCAGCATAGCTCTTCTGCCTACTTTGGGCAGTACGCATGCGATCTCGAATAAGAGCAATCTTTTCAGAGGTATCCTCGATGAACTCAGGACCCAAAAGGTGCCATCCCAATAGTCTTCTGAAAACTATTGTTATAAGCAAACTCCACAAGTGGCAAATACTCCTCCCAGTGGCCCTTGAAATCCAGGACACACGACCGAAGCATATCTTCCATAATCTGATTCACCCTCTCAGTCTGCCCGTCAGTCTGAGGATGATAAGCAGTACTAAGGTGTAACTCCGTACCTAAAGCCTGCTGAAAACTTTTCCAAAATCCAGATACAAAGCTCGAATCCCTGTCCGATATAATAGACAATGGAATGCCATGTAGCTTCACAATCTCTGAAATGTAAAGCCTCGCCAACTGCTCCGAAGTGTAGTCAGTGCAAATAGGCAAGAAATGAGCTGACTTGGTCAACCTATCCACAATGACCCATATGGAATTATACCCCTTGAAAGAATTCGGCAACCCTTCCACAAAATCCATAGATATGCTCTCCCATTTTCACTCCGTAATTGGTAGTGGCTGTAGAGCTCCTGGCGGCCTCTGATGATCAATCTTAACCATCTGACAAGTACTACACTGAGAAACAAAAAGAGCAATGTCCCTCTGATAAGCGCCGAATACTGTATATTCAAGCGCCCTAAATTACATTAACAAAGTCCATTAATTGATTATTTTATGTAGATTATCTCCATTTGCATGTTTTTGTATATTTTTAGGTTAAATTGCAAAAAGGAAGCAAAAATGATGCCTTATGGAATTTTGAACAAAAAGGGTGCCAATTCTGAAAATCTGACAGCAGTAGAACCTGACTTTTGTCTCCATTTTTGACCTAGCAAACTCAAGAACTGGACTTCCATCATAACATGAAAGATTTAGAACTCTGAATTAGCTTTCCAAATCTTTAAGCATTTCATCATTCGGAGTTCAGAGCAGAGAGTTATGATCTTCTTAACAGAGGTACGCAGAACTGTCTGGCAGCACTGAAGTACTGCCTTTCTCCCCATTTTCTGCCAACCAGACTTGAGAATTGGGTCTTCATCAAAACATGAAGTTTTTAAAGCTCTGAATCAGCTCTCCAAATCTTCAAACAGATCATTATTCGGAGTTCGGAGCACAAAGTTATGGTTATTCTTCAACAGTTGGTCAGAGATGCGTAAGAATTGCATGTTGCTCATTACACTAATTTAGAGTGCTCGAGACCACCCTTCGAGTGCTCGAAATTCTGGCAGATTGCATTCGGAAATGGCTCAATTTCAGCCACTTGCACAATGGTTTCCTCAATGCCATCTTCCTTCTTTATGAAGTGGTTGGAGGTGTTCCTTGGAGGAGAGAGAGCCTTGACTTGAGCTTGATAAGAGAGAGGGAGGACCACACAAAAATTATCCTATATTCTAGTAAGATAGAGGAGAGAAAAGAGGGCAAAGAGGGGAGTTCTTCAAGCAAAGGAAGGAGCACGAAAATGGAGTCTTGGATGGAGCTTCTTCCTTCTTCTAGCTTAGCAATGGGTAACTAACTCTTTCTCTAGGGAGGTGATGAAGTCCCTCCCTTGTAAGCATGTCCTAGGATAGTCTATTTTGGGGATTTGCCATGTATATTTTATGGTCTTTTCATAACCAAGAGCACCTCATTTGTTGTAATGAATGTTGATACATGTATGGATGATTTCTTTAAGTTGATTATCTTGTTTTAGATGATGTCTTAGAGTAATCATATTGCTTGAGTTTTCATGGTGAGAGTGGAAGCAAGGTTATGAAATAGTTTCATGGCATGCTGATAGGTGACTTTGATAGACCATTGCTTAGGAAATCCTTTGATGGTGTATGCTTAATCTCTAACTCCATGTGCTTTATCATTTTGTCAAGAACTTGATAGTCTCTTATTTAAGTAAATGTGTATAAGCTACACCTTAGTTAGGTAGTCTAAGCATGTTTATCTTTTGATGGATTATACTTGTTTGAGACCTAATGTACCTCTTGATTACTTACATGGCAACCATGTGTTGCTATGTAAGTCTTGACCATCATATGTTGTTTTTTCCCCAATTTAGGTCTAATCTAGCATATGTATAAGGATGGAGGCGGATTCACTTCCCTAGTCTCCTCTTCTTAATCTTTTCATCCTAAATTCCTTGCAAATTAGTGTTTTATGCACTTTGAATTCCTAATTTAAGTGACAACAAACAAAACCTCTATGAACACCCCTTCATCATCCTAAGAATGACTCTAGACACTTAGGTTGCCTTAGACTAGCGCAGTCCCAGTGGTTCGACTTACCCGACCAATAGCCCTATTTTACAATGATTCGTGCTATTGCGAAGGTTGATGTTAATTGACCAACCGATCAATTTTTGGCGCTATTGCCTGGGACTTGCATACGGTTTAGCAACCAAAGTTTAGGGTTAAATTTAGTTTGATTGTGCATATTGTGTTTTGTGCATATTTTTCGTGTGGTTTAACCATTTTCGTGTTGTAAGATTCTAGGGACCCGAATCTCGCCGTGGGAACGCTAGCAAAGCGTAAGTCTAGAGGACCCCAGGTAAGTTTCTTGACCTTTTAGTTTCGCATTGTTATATATTGTGCATGTGTTAAGCTTAGAAGTAGTTAATTTATTTGCAAGCCCTTGTTGAGGCTATATTATTGTTTTAATTTCGTGTTCAAGCATCGGTCCTTGTCGTGGCCATTTACTTTCTGTCTTGATAATTGAGGAGAACGGGAACATCGTATGTGGAGTTGTGGATAATGAATTGCTTTGTTTATTATATGCTGTGCTGTTGATGTTCGGTTGTAGGTCACTCTCTCTACCCACACTTGACTCGCCTATTGATATAAATTCACTTGAAAGAACTCTTAGACGGAACCTTAGGGAACCCACTCTTACAAGGGATCTTGAAACTGAATTTAATACAATGGGAGATAATATAGGAAATTTGGGGAATGAAAGGGCTGAAATTCCTAATATCGAGCCAATGACTCTTAGAGATCATTTCATCCCTACCACCTATGCTTCTCCTTCTTGCATAGTAATGCCAAACATCGATGCAGCTCAATATGAGATCAAATCAAGCACCATCCAAATGTTTCCATCATTTCATGGCTTTGATAATGAAGATCTATATAAGCATTATGATGAGTTCCTTGAAATCTGTTCGACCATCCGGTTGAGAGGTTTTCCGGACAATGCACTCCATCTCCATCTTTTCCCATTCTCCCTAAAGGATAGGGCAAAATATTGGTTGAACTCCCTCGCTCCCAATTCCATTACTTCTTGGGCTCAATTGCAATAAGAATTCCTTAAGAAGTATTATCCGGTGAGTAAAACCAACCAAATGAGGCGTTCTATTCTAAGCTTTTCTCAAATTGATGGAGAACAACTCCACGAGACTTGGGAAAGGTTGCAAGATCTTCTTCGAAAATGTCCTCATCATTTTATCCCAAAATGGCAATTAGTGCAAGTTTCTATGCTGGCTTGACCGAACCCCATAGATTCATGGTTGACTCTTCTTGTGGTGGGATGTTCATGTCCAAGAATGCGGATGAGGCTTGGACCCTACTTGAGAATTTAAGCGAAAATTCACTTCAACATAATTCTCGTAGGGCTCCGGCCTCAACCAATGTAAAAAACACCAACCTTTCTCAACCAAAATCAATAAGGGAGGAATCATCTCAAGTGGATGCCATAGCTCATAAATTCTACCAATTAATGGCACCACATCTCTCTCCTTCATTGTCTCAAAACTCGGCAAGTTCGGTATGTGCCTCATGTAATAGTCCATTTCATCTCTCGGAAGATTGCCCCACACCGGAGCAATTTCCCAATCCTAACCAAGAGCAAGCTAATGCCATGTTCTCACGGCCCGGGAACAATCCATATTCCAACACCTACAATCCGGGTTGGCGAGATAATCCGAATTTTTTGTGGCGGCAACAAGCCCCACAAAATTCCCAATTCCAAAACCAAGGGCATCAAAATCAGCCCTCTTCTCAATATCAAGGTAGGCCTTTCCAAGCCTCTTCAAGCTACCGTCCTCCTTACAATCCACATGTTTCCAATCAACCTCCTGTGTGTCCAATTGACGAGATAGTAGCTGCAAACAAGCAAATGATGGAATCATTGAACAAGCAAATCATGGATTCCAACAAGCAACTCTTGACATCCTTGCAGCCTACTCTCCAAATGGTTCACTCTCATACTCAATCCATAGCTAAGCTCAAAAATCAAGTGGGCCAAATAGCTAACTCGGTGAATCAATTGCTTCAAAAGGACAAGGGCAAACTTCCCTCTCAACCTTTTGAAAATCCTAGAGGAATGCATGTGATTGATGAAACCCCTCCTCTGAGTGGGCCGACTCATGAACAAGTTCAAGTTATCACCACCCTTCGGAGTGGTAGAGTGGTTGACAACAAGGTTGATGGAGACACAAGTGAGAAAAACCCTCCTTTGAAAAATCCAAATTCAAGCTCTTCTAATCCAAATCCAAGCTCTTCTAATCCAAATCCAAGCTCTTCTAATCCAAATTCTTGTCCAAATACCATTCACAGAAATCCCACACATATCACCCCAAATGTGGAAACTACTTATGAGCCAAAAGCTCCGTTTCCTCAACGTCTTCGAGAGTCGACACATTTTGGGAACAAGAATTGTAAAATTCAAGACATGTGGGAAGTTTTCAAGCAAGTGAAGATTAACTTGCCCCTCTTGGATGCTATCAAGCAAATCCCTCCCTATGCAAAATTTCTCAAAGATTTGTGCACTCAAAAGTGCACTTCTAAAAATCATTTGCCAAAAAAGGTAAGGTTGACTGAAAATGTTAGTGCTATCATTCAGCACAGCACTCCTCCAAAGTATAAGGATCCGGGTGCCCCCACAATCTCTTGCGTCATTAGTGACAGGAAAATCGAGAGGGCCCTCCTTGACTTAGGAGCTAGTGTGAATTTAATTCCATATTCAGTTTACCTACAACTTGGTTTAGGAGATCTTAAGCTGACTTCCGTGGTTTTGCAACTTGCCGATAGATCGGTCAAGCATCCATGAGGTATTCTCGAGGACGTTATCATCAAAGTGGACAAATTCTACTTCCCGGTAGATTTTGTGGTTCTTGATACAGAACCGGTCCATGACCCAAAAAAGCACATTCCCGTGATCCTTGGTAGGCCATTTTTAGCCACGGCTAATGCATCAATTAATTGCCGAACCGGGGTGATGGACATTGCTTTTGGAAACATGCAAGTCAAACTCCACATCTTTCATGCAACTCAACATCCCTCCAATGAGGATGATTGTTTTCTTGTGGATGTCATTGATGAAGTGGTCGAAGAATCTCTCCCCTTTATTCTAAGCAAAGATCCTCTTGAAACTTGCATGTCCCATTTTGACTTCTCAAACTTTGATGTTGATCAAGCCATTCAAGAAGTCAATTCCTTGCTTGATATTAATGCTATCATGGATGTACCTCCTTGGAAAATTCCAAAAGAACCACTTCCCCAACTTTTCACTACTCCTCCAATCCCATCATTGTTATCCCCGCCACAACTTGAGCTTAAGCCGCTTCCGGCCCATCTCAAGTATGTGTTCCTTGGTCCAAAGTAAACCCTTCCGGTCATCATTGCCTCGGACCTTCAAAAAGACCAAGAGACCAACCTTTTAGCGGTGCTCCAAGAGCATAAAGAAGCTATTTGTTGGACAGTAGCAGATTTGAAAGGAATTGACCCCTCCATTTGTATGCACCGCATTCATATAGAGGATGACGCAAAGCCTACTAGAGAGGTCCAGCGCCGGTTAAATCCAAATATGAAGGAAGTGGTCATGAAAGAGGTGATCAAATTGCTAGATGCGGGAATCATCTACCCTATCTCTGATAGCAAGTGGGTGAGCCCCACACAAGTTGTCCCCAAGAAATTCGGTCTCACCGTTGTTGAAAATTCAGCGGGTGAGCTCGTGCCACAACGAACCACCACCGGGTGGCGTGTGTGCATTAACTACCGGAAACTCAATTCATCAACTAGGAAGGATCATTTCCCACTCCCATTTATTGATCATATCCTAGAAAAGTTAGCCGGCCAAAGCTTCTATTGTTTTCTTGATGGTTATTCTGGCTATAACCAAGTGGCAATCGCCCCCCAAGATCAAGAGAAAACAACATTCACATGTCCCTTTGGTACTTTTGCCTATCGACGCATGCCTTTTGGTCTATGCAATGCGCCGGCAATGTTCCAAAGGTGTATGATGTCTATATTCTCGAATATGGTTGAAAAGTTCTTGGAAGTTTTCATGGATGATTTTTTCGTATTTGGCTCCTCCTTTGACTCGTGTCTCAAAAATTTGTCTCCGGTGCTCCAAAGATGCAAAGAGACGAATCTCATTCTAAGTTAGGAGAAAAGCCACTTCATGGTCCAAGAAGGCATTGTTTTAGGACATGTCATTTCTAAACGGGGAATCGAGGTAGACAAGGCAAAAGTTGAGTTGATCTCTAATCTTCCTCCTCTGAATTCCGTCCGTCAAATCCGTTCTTTTCTTGGCCATGCCGAATTCTATTGTCGCTTCATCAAAGATTTTAGCAAAATCTCACTGCCCTTGTGTAATCTCTTAGCCAAGGATGTTCCGTTCAATTTTGATGACGCTTGCATGGAAGCTTTCATCAAACTTCGCACTCTCCTCTCATCCGCCCCAATCATGAAACCCCCTAATTGGTCTCTTCCCTTTGAGATCATGTGTGATGCATCCGACTATGCATTAGGGGCGGTTTTGGGCCAACGTGTGGATAAACTTCCGCATGTCATTTATTATGCTAGCAAAACTCTCTGCGATGCCCAATTGAACTACACCACCGCTGAAAAAGAATTGCTAGCTGTGGTGTACGCCTTGGATAAATTTCGCTCTTATCTTCTTGGCTCCAAGGTCATCGTCCTTTCAGATCATGCCGCTCTTAGGCATTTGTTAGCGAAAAAAGAGACAAAACCCCGTTTAATTCGATGGATCCTCTTACTTCAAGAGTTTGACATTGAAATTCGGGACAAAAAAGGGACCGACAATGTTGTCGCCGATCATCTCTCTCACTTACTTATTGAGAAATCTTCAGAATTCGCAGCCATCCGTGATTCCTTTCCGGATGAGCAACTTCTTCAAGTTTCACATTCTACTCTTCCATGGTTTGCTGATATTGTCAATTATCTTGCGGTTGGCAAAATTCCAGCTCATTGGTCCAAACAAGAGAGGGACCGGTTTTTCTCCCAAGTCAAGCATTTCTTTTGGGAAGATCCAGAACTATTCAAGTATTGCCCGGACCAAATCATCCGGCGATGCATTCCTGAAACCGAGGCCACAAGCATTCTAAATATTTGCCATACTTTTGCTTGTGGAGGCCATTTCAGTGCCAAAAAGACCGCTAACAAAGTTCTTCAAAGCGGATTCTTTTAGCCTACCTTGTTTCGGGATGCATACAATTTTTGCAAATCGTGTGAACGATGTCAAAAACTTGGATCCATGTCCCGAAGAGATATAATGCCCCTCACCAACATTTTAATTGTTGAAATTTTTGATGTGTGGGGGATTGACTTCATGGGACCATTTCCATCTTCTTATGGCTATGAGTACATCCTTGTAGCGGTGGATTATATGTCTAAATGGGTTGAAGCCGAGGCTACCAAAACCGATGATCATAAAGTTGTGATCCATTTCATTCAGTCTCACATCTTTAGTCATTTTGGTACGCCCCGAGCAATCATTAGTGATGGTGGATCTCATTTCCGAAATCGTTATCTCAAATCCGTCCTTGCTAAGTATTCAGTCATTCATAAGGTTACTACACCTTACCACCCTCAAACGAGTGGTCAAGTAGAGATTTCTAACCGGGAGATTAAGCACATTTTGGAAAAAATAGTTAGACCGGACCGCAAAGATTGGTCATTAAGGCTAAACGATGCACTTTGGGCTTACCGGACAGCTTATAAGACACCCATTGGCATGTCACCATATTGACTTGTCTTTGGCAAAGCATGTCATCTCCTGGTAGAATTAGAACACCGTGCTTATTGGGCCATAAAAAGGTTCAATTTTGATCTCAAACAAGCCGGCTCTAATCGTGCGTTGCAATTAAATGAACTTGAGGAATTGCGTAATGACGCGTACGAAAGTGCAAAAATCTACAAGGCAAAGACTAAAGCTTTTCATGACAAACACATCGTCAAGAAGTCTTTTGCCCCAGGACAAAAGGTTTGGTTTTTCAATTCCTGCTTGAAACTCTTTCCCGGTAAACTCCGATCAAGATGGGATGGTCCATACATTGTCACTACCGTCTTTCCTCATGGAGAAATCGAACTTCATGATCCTGCAAGTGGATCACTCTTCAAGGTAAATGGCCAACGGCTTAAGCCTTGCATTGACGGCACAATCCTAACCCGAAAAGTTGAGGAAGTCCTCTTGATGGATCCAATTTATGAGGATTAGTGCCTGCTCTAGCTTTGTCTAGCTATCGACATTAAATTTAGCACCTCAAGGGAAGCAATTCTTTCAATTTCCAAGCTTCCTTCTCTTTGAAATTGCTCGTGCCTTGCAAATTTTCTGGGAAACGGTTTAGAAAAGCCAAAAATTTGATTTTTCTTAAACCTTCTCAACTCTAATTTTCATTCCCGGAAGTCTCCATCGCTTTCTAGCAATTTCATTAGATTTTTCAAATGCGACTCATGTGCATATTTTCTCATTTTTAATGAAAAGTTTGAAAATTTTCTCAAAATTTTTCATGCATTTGAGATGATTAAAAAGTTGAAAAATTGCAAGGTTTCAAAACAAAACTTTCAAAATTTCCCATGCATTGGAATAGAATGAATTTGCAAAGTTAAAAAAAAAAAAAAAAAAAATTCTCCAGAAATTTCATTTATCCATGCATTGTGTGAGGTTGCAAAAGTTGGGAAATTTTCTTGAAATCATCCATACACTCATTAAAAAAAAAAATTTTGCACAGTTTGAAAAATTTTCTAATTTTTCCATGCATTGCAATGAGGTATAAAGTTAAATTTTTCATCCTTGCATTCGAATGACATGATGTTGCCAAGTTTAAATTTTGTTGCAATGTTTCAAGTTAAAAATATATATATATATACAAATTTTTGCAAAATTTTCATGAACTAGAAACATTGCAAATAAAAATAAAAAATAAAAAAATTTTTTTTTTACGTTCATGTCAACTTATTATTATTATTATTGTTAATAATAATAATAATAACGCAAAATTTTTAAGGTTCCAGTTCAAAGTTTTCTTGCATTCATGCATCATGATACCTGCATTCAGCTCTCAGTGCATGTATTGCCTTCATGCATGCATGCAAATTCCATGTAGCAATTCTTGCATGCCTTAACACCTTGCATGCATCGGACTCAATGTTTCATGGCATGCCCACTGTCATCATTTGCTCACTGGCATGCTCACTGTCCCTCCATGGTTCAATGGTTTCAAGAACCAGCTTCATCCTCATGCCCAAGCCCCGAGTGCTCAAGCTCACCCTCTGCTCTCATTTCAGTCCCAACAGCCGAGCCCACTGCCTTATTTTCGAGCACTCTCACTCCCTCTTCCGAGTGCTCGAACACCCCATACAAACCACCCGAGCCTACTGTCTCCATGTCGAGCACTCGACCTCCCCCTTGCGAGTGCTCGAAGCACCTCAACCCAACACCTCCACTTCGAAGCAAACCCACTGCCTTCAATTCGAGTGCTCGCCAGCTCATTTTGAGCACTCGAATCTGCTTCCTCACTCTTCATTCACCCATCAACCCTCTTCCTCACTCTCCTCACCCAAACTAACTCAACCCTAAACTCCCTCTCTCTCCATAACATCAACCCACCAACCCAACTCATCAACCCACCTCCCTCACACGAGCTACCAATATCCCTCCACTCTTGGCCATCACAACTCACAACACCATGCACCTCAACCCCACACAACCAACCTCATCCCTCTCGGCATCTCACCAAACCAACCCTCACCCTTCTCCTTCAACCCACAACCCATCCCCAAGACATGCATGCATGCATGCAAGCTCCATGCATGCATGCAACTTCAGCATCAAACCCAACCATGAAACCACCACCTTCACCTCACCACCTCTCCCATTCTCGGCAACCCAACTTACCAACCTTACCCCCCTCCTCCCTCATCCACAAAACCACAAACCATACACCATCCTAACAAACAACTTCCTGCATGCATCAACCTCAAATCACCCTCAACCCCATCAACCATCTCGGCTACCTCACCCACAAGCCAACCAAACCATGCAAACCACAAACCCACACTCTGCCAACCTAGCAACCAACCAGCCACCAACAAAACTCCACCAACTCACCAACATCCCCCCACCCAACCACAAACCAACCCCCACCCAACCACCTTCCCCCTCTCGGCTGCAAGCCACACCAAGCCCTCACTCTCCTTCCCCAACTCTTCCACCACCCTAGGCCACAAACCCCACACCACCTTAACCTACCATCACCACCACCCCCCCCCCCCCACCTAGGATAGAGTCATTCTTGCTCTAGGATACACTCTCTCTCAAGGTATGCCTCTGCTATCTTTTCTTTTCACTTTCTTAGTTAAGTTGTTGTGATCATATTGAGGAGTATGGGAAATACCTTTAAGGAGGTTTTGTTGTGCTGTTGATGTTGCTCTATGCTAGAACCTTGTTTGTGCACAAATTTTTTGGGTTTTGATCCTCCATCCCACTCCTCTTCACATTCTCTCTTTTGTGGTGCATGCCAGGTGCTCGCTGAAATTCCTCAACCAAGTCCACCTCTCTAAATGTCTCGTGCCGGTCCTTCTCGCCCTCCTAGACCCTCTGCGGGTGCCCGTGCTGTCAATCGTGAGCGACCACGTGATCCTTGGGATCGCAAATAACTCAACTACGAGCTTTCTTTTTCGCTCATGGATGCCTTTGACATTCTACCCACTACTTCGTGGGCTGTAGCCGAATTGACTAACCGGCGTCTACAGCACATTTGCGCGCCCCTTGCCAGGGTTGCCTACCCCCGTGTAGTGCGCCTCTTCTACCAGAATCTCTAATGCCCTGAAGAGCCACCCATTTCTCTCACTACATCCATTGATGGCACCACCTATGCTTTCACTATGACTGACATCATTCAGGTTTCTGGTTGCCCCATTGAGTTCCCCGATGACATTGTCAATCGTAAGAATCTCCCTTTATATGAGGAGCCGGATACATTAACTGTGGAGCAGATTGTCGCTGCCATTTGCAATGTTGACGATCCTAATGGGCCCCGGTCTTTTATCCACAAAACCAATCTTCCGGAACGCCTCTGGTTCATTGACACTGTTTTCAAGCACAATGTCTACCCTTTGGTGCATAGCACCGAGCGTAGGGGCTTCCTTTTGTAAGCCTTATATGCCATGGACCAAGGCCAATGGTTCTCCATCCCGGAGCTCATTTGGACAACATTTATGAAGTTTTGGCATGACGCTCATAATGCACGGGCTCCGCGAGTTGAAAATCAGAAATTGCCTTTGCCGTTTTTCATCACTCAGCTCCTAAAGCACAAGGGTTTCATTGTTCCTCCCCATGAACCAAAAGGCGAAAAGATTAAAACTTTTACCAAGCACCGGTGGATCAATGTTCTTAGCCATTTTAGTACCCCTCAGCCTGCTACCCCCCTGTTCATCCAAGCTCCACCTCCTCCTCTTTCTGAGGATGCTTCCACGGCAGCAGCCGTTGCAAGGGTAGAGCCTCCGGTCAACTCTCAGCAGGACCAAGCTTTCATCCGGGCTAGCATTGCTGGTATTCATGAGCGGATGGATCGTTTTGAGAATTCTTTGTCCGCGTATACTCAGACTATGTGTGAGACTTCTTCACGTGCCGAAGAAGATCATCGTCTTGCTGCTGAAGACAGCCGTGTCGCAGCTGAGGAACGTCGTTTAGCTTCCGCTGAACGGCGTAAGACTCAATCTCTCCTCCATTCCATCCTCGCCTGTTTACCCTCTGGCTCGTAGCTTGTTGCGAGTGTTGGACCTTATCTTTTTGTTCATATGTAAATATTTCTCTTATATCTTTTGTTTTACTTTTGAACTTTCAGAATTTGCTATGTAAAGGTTGCTCTAGTAGACATGATCTATGTACAGCTCTTTTGTAATCATGTAAACTTCCTTTTGAATGCAAATTCTCTCTTTTCTGTTAACTTTTTGTTCATTATTTTTTTTGTATTTATGCTTGTGCTATTAATGATTTTTGTAGTTGTCTCTCTCTGTTTTTCATGATGCTCTCCAGGTTGCGCGGTCCAATTCAAGTTTGGGGGTTCTTCTCACCATGCCGTTTCTTCCCCCTGGGTATTTTTGTTCCTTTTTATACTCTGTCATTTTTGTCTTTAACTTACATCCATGTCCACATTGAGGACACTGTGTAGTTTAAGTTTGGGGGTGCAATATTGTATTTTTGGCATAGTTTTGGTATCACTATTTTGTAAAGCAATGATAGTATAGCTTTAAACTTGTCGGAGACAAAGCATATGTTTAATACCTTGTGTATAGAAGCAATTGAGAATTTTTGAAAATAAAGAAATTTGAATTTGAAGTAATCATGCAAAATACAATGTAGTCTGTATAAATGCCTCAATTAGATTCTTGCTGGATTTACACTCTTATAAGCTTCACAATGCACAGATGCACATTGGAAACTTAACTGTGAGGCATGCAACTTGATTGACCTTGACCTTAACATAGTTAATCTGATTTGATGAACCTGATAGATGAATATCTTTGGCATGATATAAGTTCTTTGTCTAAAAAAAAAAAAAAAAAAATGAAGATGAGAAAGAAAGAAAATAGTGACTAGTTGAAGGTCGTAGCCTTTCCAACTCGAGTTATTAAGCCCTATGGAGTATCTCTACACTTAACACCCTAAAGCCGTCTGGTTTGGGAGTTGTTGGCCTAACGCTTGCTACATGGGTTGGTTAGAAAGCTTAAAGGACTTAAACATTGCACGGTCATTCAAAAAAATGTGTGTAATAAACATGGTTTGTTGGAATTCGTAGCCTTTCCAACTTGAGCTATTAAGCCCTAGGAGTGTCTTTACACTTAGCACCCTAAAGCCGTCTGGTTTGGGAGTTGTTGGCCTAACGCTCGCTACATGGGTTGGTTAGAAAGCTTAGAGGATTTCAACACTGCACAACCATTTTATGTTTCACTTTTGAGTTATAATAAATTCTTAACAGGCAACAAAAGTTGTCTTGAAAATAAAATCATGCCTTAGAGACTTCATGTAAAGGGGAATTCATTGATTTGAAAACTTGTACCTTGGAATTGGAAAAGAAAGTAAAAGCCGCATGTTGAGAATTCAATTCACTTTCACTGGAGTTTGAGTTATTTCCATTTAAGAGATGATAATTGAATTATTTATATGGACTATGATGTTGATGCATGCATGTTCAAATGGTTTTTGCCAATTTTTGTATCAATGCTACATATATGCAAGGTAGTCTTCCCAATGATCCCGTCTCCAGCTCTTTATCTGTTTCAAGTTATATTTGAGCTATGTTTATGTTTATTTTTGCCATGGTGGATATTTTTGTAATAGCATTCCCATGTTTTTCATTCCATTGAGCTTTGCATTTTGGTTTTGTTAAGGGACTAGCAAAATGTAAGTTTGGGGGTGCGATAAGCGCCGAATACTGTATATTCAAGCTCCCTAAATTACATTAACAAAGTCCATTAATTGATTACTTTATGTAGATTATCTCCATTTGCATGTTTTTGTATATTTTCGGGTTAAATTGCAAAAAGGAAGCAAAAATGATGCCTTGTGGAATTTTGAACAAAAAGGGTGCCAATTCTGAAATTCTGGCAGCAGTAGAACCTGACTTTTGTCACCATTTTCGACCTAGCAAACTCAAGAACTGGACTTCCATCATAACATGAAAGATTTAGATCTCTGAATCAGCTTTCCAAATCTTCAAGCGGTTCATCATTCGGAGTTTGGATCAGAGAGTTATGATCTTCTTAACAGAGGTGCGCAGAACTGCCTGGCAGCACTGAAGTACTGCCTTTCTCCCCATTTTCGACCAACCAAAATTGAGAATTGGGTTTTCATCAAAACATGAAGTCTTTAAAGCTCTGAATCAGCTCTCCAAATCTTCAAACAGATCATCATTCGGAGTTCGGAGCATAAAGTTATAGTTATTCTTCCACAGTGGGTCAGAGATGGGCAAGAATTGCATGTTGCTCATTACACTAATTTAGAGTGTTCGAGACCACCCTTTGAGTGCTCGAAATTCTGGCAGATTGCATTCGGAAATGGCTCAATTTCAGCCACTTGCACATTGGTTTCCTCAATGCCATCTTCCTTCTATATGAAGTGGTTGGAGGTGTTCCTTGGAGGAAAGAGAGCCTTGACTTGAGCTTGATAAGAGAAAGGGAGGACCACACAAAAATTATCCTATATTCTAGCAAGATAGAAGAGAGAGAAGAGGGCAAAGAGGGGAGTTCTTCAAGCAAAGGAAGGAGCACGAAAATGGAGTCTTGGATGGAGCTTCTTCCTTCTTCTAGCTTAGCAATGGGTAACTAACTCTTTCTCTAGGGAGGTGATGAAGTCCCTCCCTTGTAAGCATGTCCTAGGATAGTCTATTTTGGGGATTTGCCATGTATATTTTATGGTCTTTTCATAACCAAGAGCACCTCATTTGTTGTAATGAATGTTGATACATGTATGGATGATTTCTTTAAGTTGATTATCTTGTTTTAGATGATGTCTTAGAGTAATCATATTGCTTAAGTTTTCATGGTGAGAGTGGAAGCAAGGTTATGAAATGGTTTCATGGCATATTGATAGGTGACTTTAATAGACCATTGCTTAGGAAATCCTTTGATGGTGTATGCTTAATTTCTAACTCCATGTGCTTTATCATTTTGTCAAGAACTTGATAGTCTCTCATTTAAGTAAATGTGTATAAGCTACACCTTAGTTAGGTAGTCTAAGCATGTTTATCTTTTGATGGATTATACTTGTTTGAGACCTAATGTACCTCTTGATTACTTACATGGCAACCATGTGTTGCTATGTAAGTCTTGACCATCATATGTCGTTTTTCCCCCAATTTAGGTCTAATCTAGCATATGTATAGGGATGGAGGCTGATTCACTTCCCTAGTCTCCTCTTCTTAATCTTTTCATCCTAAATTCCTTGCAAATTAGTGTTTTATGCACTTTGAATTCCTAATTTAAGTGACAACAAACAAAACCTCTATGAACACCCCTTCATCATCCTAAGAATGACTCTAGACACTTAGGTTGCCTTAGACTAGCGCAGTCCCAGTGGTTCGACTTACCCAACCAATAGCCCTATTTTACAATGATTCGTGCTATTGCAAAGGTTGATGTTAATTGACCAACCGATCACCCTCTTCATACCTGCCCACCAAAACTGCCACTTCATATCTTGATACATCTTATCGCCTCCTGGATGAACAGAGAACTCAGAGTGATGAGTCTTAGTCATCACATCCTTCCTCAAACCATCAGCAGAAGGTACCACTAACCGTCCCTTGTACCTTAAACCTCCATCAGCCCCAACATAGTAGAATGGAACCTCTCCGGAAGCTATCTCTGCGACCTTGTCGACACACTATTGATCGGTGAGTTGTGCTTGTAAAACCTTGCGAATGATGGAAGGTGTAACCACCATGCAAGCCATAAAAGCGTCTAACAACTCATCTACATTCTTCAAAGCATTCCACTCAGTAGTGAATGGAGCATAAAGACTACCAACAGGTCGGCGACTAAGTGCATCCGCCACCACATTCGCTTTCCCTGGATGGTACTGTATAGAAAAATGATAGTCTTTTACAAACTCCAACCATCTGGCTGTCTCATATTCAGCTCCCGCTGAGTGAACAAGTACTGCAGACTCTTGTGATCACTGAATAATCTGAAGGACTCACCTAACAGATAATGCCTCCAAATACGCAAGGCAAAAACCACTGCTGCCAACTCCAAATCATGTGTTGGATAATTAAACTCATGAGGCTTAAGTTTCCGAGATCCATAAGAAATCAGTCGCTCCTCCTGCATCAATACACATCCAAGACCCTGTAACGAAGCATCCGTGTAAACAAGATACTCTATCCCGCTCTGCGGAGTAGCCAGAACCGGTGCAGAAGTCAGCTTCCTTTTCAGCTCATCAAAAGCTCGCTGACAGTGTTCATCCCACACGAACTGTACACCCTTCCTGGTCAGATGAGTGGGTGGTCCTGCTATCTTGGAGAACCCCTGGATGAATCTCCTGTAATATCCTGCCAGACCGAGAAAACTTCGAATCTCAGTAGGTGATGTAGGCTGTCCCCACTCAACCACCGCTGAAACCTTGGCCGGATCCACTGCTATCCCCTTTTCTGACACCACGTGACCCAGAAATTTCACCTCCCGCTGCCAAAATTCACACTTCTCGAACTTGGCATATAACTGGTGCTCACGAAGCGTCTGCAAGACTATGCGAAGATGTCTAGCATGATCGTCCTCCGACCGAGAATAGATCAAGATGTCATCAATAAAGACAATAACAAACTGATCCAGATAAGCCCGGAAGACTCTATTCATGAAGTCCATGAACACTGCAGGTGCATTAGTTGTCCCAAACGGCATAACACGAAACTCATAAGAACCATATCTCGTGAGAAATGCTGTCTTAGGAATATCCTGCTCCCTAACCCTCAGCTGATGATACCCAGAACGCAGATCAATCTTGGAGAAGTATGTGGCTCCCCTTAACTGATCAAACAAGTCATCAATCCTGGGCAAAGGATACTTGTTACGAATCGTAACCTTGTTCAACTCCCTGTAATCTATACATAGACGAAGCGAACCATCCTTTTTCTTTACAAATAGAACCGGTGCTCCCCAAGGTGATGTACTCCTACGAATAAAACCCTGGCTGAGTAACTGCTGAATCTGATCCCTCAGCTCTCTCATCTCTACCGGTGCCATTCTATAGGGTGCCCTAGCAATAGGAGCAATGCCTGGAGCTAAGTCTATCACAAAATCGATCTCGCGACTAGGTGGCAACCCTGGAATCTCCTGAAATACATCCGGGAAATCATATACAATTGGTATGTTATCCAATGACACAGTAATCCCCTCATCCTTTTTCTCCTCCACATGGAACAAATAGGTGCTACTGCCTCCTTTAGAACGTGGCATAGCTACTACATGCATATCCTGACCAGGTATGGTAAAAATAATAGATCTATCAAAACAATCAACTTGGGCATGGTAGTAAGACAACCAATCCATCCCAAGTATCACATCATAAGTGTGCATGTCCAGGACCAATAGATTGGCTAGAAATCTGAGTCTGCCAATATCTAGTGTCACAGGCCCATCACTCTCATATATAATAGTTGTATCACCTAATGGTGTAGAAATACCCTGAGGTCTAGCGCATACCCTCGTCTTTATCCCAGATAAAGCAACAAAAGTCCTAGCTACAAATGAGTGTGTAGCACCTGTATCAAATAAAACACGTCCATGCAAACCATGAATAGGAAACTTACCCTCAATAATCTGAGGTGCTTGAACATCCTGTGGCATGGGGTTATACACCCTGCCATAATGCAACTGCTGTGATGCATGTCCCTTAGTATGCGGCGGTGCCGGTAAAGCCAGATGTGTCTGTCCCTGAATCCGTGGAACCTGTGGAGCTGGTAGAGGCACTGGTGCCCTCTGTCCCTGCTGCACATACTGTCCCTGTCCCTGTCCTGCTTTAGGACACTGCCTGGTGGTATGACCATACTCTCCACAAGTGTAACAACTACCCTGGAAAATACCAAATGGCCTCCTCTGTCGGTTAGCCTGTGGCTGACCCTGTCTTGCCTGTGGTCCCCCATTCTGTTGCCTCTGAATAGGTGCCCCATTCCGATGAGCATCTGAACCACCCTTGTGCTTCTTCCAAGGCTGTTGGCCCTGGAACTTGCCTTTGTCATTCTGCCGGTGACCATTGCCATTCCCCTTTTTAGCTGACTGGTTAGTAGAGTCTTTATCACCCCACTTCTCACCACGAGCCTGTCTGATGTCCACAGTCAACTGATACTGTTGTAGAGCGGCGTCTACCACCTGAGCATAGGTAGTATAGGCTGGACTACCTATAATAGCTCTTTTGATAGACCACATCAGTCCCTTAACGAAACTGTTATGCTTCTTCTCCTCTATATCCACCTCCTCCGGTGCAAAGAGAGACAAGCGTGTGAACTGCTGCTCATACTCCGCCACTGTCAAGTTTCTCTGCTGTAGATTTAGAAACTCAGTCTTCATAGCTGTCCTGACCGCATAGGGAAAATATTTCTCATCAAAGTGAGCACTGAACTCATCATAAGACAATGTCATCCTCTCCTCTGAGGTGGTAACTGACTCCCACCACTGTAGTGCATCCCCAACTAGCTTGAAAGTAGCAAGCATCTGCTTTTGAACCTCCGTGCACTGAACCAAACAAAGATGATGCTCAATGTCCTGTTTCCACTGGTGAGCTGTTCTCGCATCAGTTGAGCCTGAGAACACAGGTGGACTCCCCTTTGTGAAAGAGCTCCTAGCCTTTCCCCAAGAATCCGTCTGAACCACTGGTACTGGTAGCGGTGCCAGCTGTACCTGAGGCTGATTCCGAAGTGCAACTGTTACCCCAGCTTCTATAGCCCAAGCAATGAGGTCATTAAGGTGTGGAGGAATCTCTGGATCTCTGTCCCAACCCTGAGTCTATTGAACTTCCTCCTGCTCCTCCTGAAACCCTGGCATTTGCTGCTCTTCTTCCATTTGCCGACGTTCTAGACGTTCCTACTGTCTACGTGCCGCTCTCCTCTGTCGATTGTTCATATTCTGTCCTCTTCCAGTGTTAACCATGTTGTTAACATAGAAAGACAAACATCAGTACGAGTTTAAACGAACCGTAAAAGAATTCAACGAATCCTAAACATAAGCTCTATATAAAAAAAAACGTTACGCGGAAGTCTTAATACGAAACGTCCTAGAGACACTTGAACCTGGAGTGCTCTGATACCAACTGTGATACCCCTCGGATCCGAGACACGGGTTGATTAGGCCCAGGCCCAAACCCGAGGGAATATCAAACAATTAAAGTATTTTAAAACGAACACAGATGACAAAAAGAACAATAAAGATAGAATAAAACTGAAAGAAACATTAATTATAAAATCCTCTATGTATAACTGAAAATTGAAACTCCAATCCTCCAAAACTTCAAGGTTACAACTTGGGAATCCACTGATGGACCCCTAACCAAAAGTTCAACTGAAACTGAAAACTGAAAATAGATAATGCTAGAAATATCGAGAGAAGTCCTACGTAATCAGATGAAGGTGAGACTGTCCTCGACAAGCACGATCAAGCTCTAAAGCTGGAACCGTCCTGTACCTGAAAAGAATAATGAAGGAGTGGGTCAGGCCCACGAGCAAATTCTAATCTAACTGCAATCCATACAGTGACCCGATACGCAGATACACCGTATACACCTCATAATATCTATCTAGTCCATACGTATAAATATATCCACACTAAGGGACATTCACTAGTCTATAATAGGGGTCTCAACCTGAATAGAAGGCAACATGCGAATACGCACCCAAAGGTGGGCATGAGTACCTAGACCTAACAGAGTACACCTCAACCTATTATAACCAGCTACGCATCCACTGCATATACGCACCCTAACCAATGAGACTGAGACTCAAGCTCAACTTGTGGTACCATAAACATATATATAAAGTCCGTCCAAATCCAGGGTAAGCAGTTCAACTATTTATTAAACTAACATACAATAAACCACCTAGTTAGTCACTCAACTTATTCAGTTGATATGACTTAACTACCATCCGTTAATCCAAGAAGTCATCTAACTTGGTTACAGCTGATCTGACTTAGTCACAATTAGGATTCGATATCTTTCAATCCATTCCATTAATCCATTAGGTTAGGTTTATACGTTTTGAGCTAAACCGTCCCTAGTATGTCACCGTCCCATACCGGTACATACAATCCTCCATATCCAGGTAAATTACAACATATATAACAGTTTAATAATTTACAGACCCAAAAACCACCATCCAAACAATTGCAGAAAAATATTTAAAGCTTCAGCAATTTAAATCCAAGCATTTAACCATATAGTTGCAGGAGACGATTTAACAAATCAACAACTAACATCCAGAGCATGCATAAACCAAATTTAATATGTCAGGGACTCCATCATGCATGTGAATAGGTTAAATAATCCTATTATTATCCAATAAATTGCTAAAACAATTTCAAAAGATTGTTTAATATTTCGGCAATTTAAATCCAAGCATTAACCATATAGTTGCAGGAAACGATTTAATAATTCAGCAACTAGCCTCCTAAGCATGCATAGATCAAAATTAATAATTAAATGACCTTATCATGCACTTGAATGCATTCTAAAACAAGTTTTATAAACACATTATATTCCATCAAATTGCTGAAATTAAATTCAACAATTAAGTCAACTTCCATTTGTTAAGTGCCATAATTTTTACACTGTTTGTCCCGACAATTTAGAATTAAACTTTAATCAATTTAGGATCTGAATAACACTTAAAATTCATTCCTTAATCCCTCTGTAAAGTTCCAAATTCACTCAAATAGTCTCCATGCTCCAACAGTGAACATAGTACGTAGAAAATTAAAAAAAAAAAACTTAAAATAAATCAAAAATAAAAAGGGAGCCTGCTCCAAAATTTGGAGCAGGCTCTTTTTCCAGCCTAGAGCCGGCTCTAGGACTCCTTAGAGCCGGCTCTACTTTGTTATGGGAGCCGGCTCCCACTTCTATGGAGCCGGCCCTCACCTCCTTTGAGAGCCTTCGTCCCCGGTGCGTCGTTTCAGCTCTTGTGCTCCTTCTCCGGCTTATTCCTAACACTCTGTTAGTTTTTAAAACCAAACTTAGGTGTCATACTAATACCCAGTAGCATCCCAATGGCTTGATAACAACAATTAAAATCAATTACAGAGGTTAAATTTGCTACCGAACTAACCCGCGTTAGGAACAAAACTGAAACTATAATTCTATTCCAACCTCTCTGTTTCTCTTCACAAAACTGATCTTAGGAGTCTTATATCATCCCATTAACATCCCCAGGGTTTGTTTACAGAAGATAGAAGCAAGAATCGTAACTAAAATCTCAACAGATTTTAATATGCTTAAATGAACAGAACTGGGAGCAACAATACACGAACTGTAAATAGATTTGAAATCAATGCAAACAAATCATCAACAAACATACATTAAACACATAAGTTTCATTTACTAATTAGTTAATCCCTAGAGACTATCTAGGTGCACAGAACACGAGCCAAAGAGAAGGAGAAAGAGAAGAACTTGCCTGTAGTTTTCGACTCAAAATTTGTCGTCGTCGTCCTAACTTCCGGCAACCACAGACTACCTTCTAGCCTTCTCTGGTTCTGGTCTAATCCACCAAAATCCTCCCTTGGTACTCACTGTTCTTCTCCTTGACAATTTTTACAGGGCCTCCATTCACAACCCTCTGTGCTAAGAACTTACTTCATGTTTATGTAATCTGATTTATGGTTGTAAACCCTAGGCTAAAGCATAATGGTTGTATTTATAGGTTTAGCTCTCAAACCCTAATCCTTGTAATTTTAGAGGCAGGGCCCTAATCTTAATCCTAGTCGACCCATAAACAAAACCTATGATTAAATTAAAAAATCACGTAACTTAATTTTAACAATTATAATAAGTTAATTACCTAAGTTTAAAACAGTGAATTACAAATAATACAATTAATAATTTAAAAAAATAGACACAACAATTTAAAACCAATTTAATTTCAAATAACCAATTAAACAAATGAAAAACAATTAAAGAAATAAAAAATGCGATAAAGACAATAAAATAAATAAAAATGCAATACAATAAATAAAAATGCAATACAATAAATATTAAAAATGCCGAGACTATCCTTTTTAAAATTAGGAGTATTACATATGTGGAGCTCACCAAGCCGGCATAAAGATGAGATGGTTGATACGCCGATATGGATATTATTGGCCTGGAATGAGAAAAGATTGTATGACTTATGCAAAAGGTTGTATAGACTGTCAAAAGCATGGTCCAATGCAGTGGGTTCCAGCAATAGAAATGCAATTATTAGTTAAACCATGGCCTTTCAGAGGTTGGGCCATGGATCTAATCGGTAAGATTAATCCTCCTTCATCAAAAGGTCATCATTGGATTATTTTAGCTACCGATTATTTTACTAAGTGGGTTGAAGCCGAGGAATATGTTTTAGTAACTCATAACACGGTGATACAGTTTCTAGAGCGACATATCTTTCACCGATTTGGCTTACCAGAAACAATTGTTGCCGATAATGGATCTGTGTTTCGAGCAAATGAAGTATTACAACTCGGCATTGATCTGCAAGTAAAAATGGTAACTTCCACACCATATTATGCTCAAGGGAATGGCCAAGCAGAGGCTTCAAATAAAGTTGTTATTGAAATTATTGAGAAAATGATAAAAGACAAGCTGAGGCGTTGGCATAAAACCCTTTCAGAAGCTTTGTGGGCTTATAGAAATTCGAAGCGGACAAGTACTGGGACACCTCCTTATCGGCTTACATTTGGTCATGATGTCGTGCTGCCGATGGAGTTAAATGTAAAATCGGCAAAAGTAGCTTTATAACACAATCTAATACCTGCCGATTACAATGAAGCTATGCTTGCCGAGTTGGAAGACTTGGATGAAGTTCAGAAATTTGCTTTAGACCACCTTATGATCCATAAAGCAAAGGTAATGAAGGCTTATAATAAAAGGGTGAAGTTCAAATCATATGCAAAGGGTGACATGGTTTGGCAAACAATTCCTCCACCTGGAAAGATAGATAGAACTTATGGCAAATGGTCACCTACTTGGAAAGGACCATATATAGTCCATCAAGTATTACATGGAGGTGCTTATAAATTGAAGGATTTGGATGGTGAGGTGCATGAAAGGCCAATAAATGGAAGATATCTGAAAAAATATCAACCCACTATTTTTGAACTTGTGGAGGACAAGAAAGCCTCTAAGAAGTCAAATGTAGAGGGTCAGTGTTTAGTTTAAGCCATCTATTTTAGTTGTTTGCAAATGTGTTGAGCGGCACTATAGTGCATACACAATTTTGTTACAATGGGTGTAGTTAAATTTTGGAAGCCGAAGGGTTAAAACGGCTATCAAAATTGGGGGGCATTGTTGACACCCATTTTGGTAATTACATAGGCATTAACATGGCAATAAGCGTTGGTTTGAAATGGAACATTCTCGACAAAATTACTTAGCAGTGACGTGGCTATAATTTGGGCTGAAATGGGTTTATATTGTTTACGTGGATTAAAATGCATGCTAAGGTTGGAGAAGCCTTTGAATTGATTAGTGGACAAGGTCAAAAGCTAGTATTTATCTTTTAGATAAGTTTAGTTATATAATTTTAATATATATCAATTAGTTTATGTTAGTTAAATGGTGATAATTATCTCTAGGATTAGTTTATTTTGAATTTAAATTCAGTGATGAGATAAAGTTTTATTGTAATTAGAATACTTATTAGTAGGAGTTTGTTTCTAATAATTTCTATAAATAAACAAAAAGACATGCTGAGATAAAGGTTCAGCACCTTCAGAATCATTATTATTATTTGTTTGCCTTCTCAAGCTTTTCCGAGAATAGCATCCTTATTATTTCTTCTTTCTATCTCTCTATCTCTATATCTATCTCAATCTCTCGATCTCTATCTCTCTCTTCTCAATCTTTCTTTCTATTTCTTTCTATATCTGTTTCTCCATTTTTCTATTCTCTTAACGTTACTATAATTTGTTCATTGAAAAGTCCTTTTAACTAAGACAATTCTAAACTCAAAGAGGAATTTTTATTGTTCCCTTTTTTCCTCGCAATCACCTAAAAGTCAACTTTCTCAAATGGACTATAGTTGATAATTTACAATTGAACCATATATTTAATTCTGACACACCGATTTACATCAAATTAAGATCAGATCTTAGGAATCCATTTTAGATTCAACACCAAAAATGTTGACAAAAGATCTACAATTTGGTCAGTGGAAAAGCTTTCCAATTCCCACTTGAACCATTGACAATCCCCAACAAGTAACATGTTTGTCCGGGTCTTACTACGTCACTCGTAACGAATGATAGACAATTTTGTTGAAAATTTACAAAGTGACAAAATGGTAATAGAATCGTCAATTCTTATTTGGTCCAACAAAGTGAGAAAATGGTACTATAATCGTCAGTGTCACACGGCACGAAGGAGCCGCCAATGTAGACTACATATATATATATATATATATATATATATATATATAGTAACAGCGTTCTGTGGACCCCACGTTCATACCTAGCAATTGTAAGAGACTATCAAAGCCATTAGTGTCTTAACGTTATCCATCTATCTATTTTGCCTCTGCGTGTGTGTATAAATATATATAGTACTTCTTATAATATAGCAAAGAGCTCTGAACTGTCACACAAATAATTTGGCGGAGAGAGAAAGATGAGCAACAAGGAAGCAGTCGCAATGACAGAGTCATATCCGATGAAAGGTGGAGATGGCACTTACAGCTACACCAAGAACTCCACCTATCAGGTACTAAATTATGTGTGTATATCAGCATCTGATTATTTTGTTGAATAGGTACTCTTGTTCTATAAATTATTAGATTTGCCAAGGCTTATGGTGGTGATGAATTTAACATTTCACTCAATTGGGTGACTTATTCACCCCAATAAACATAATTCTTTCAGTAATTCGTAACGGAAAAGAATCTTATATTTTTTGACATAGAAGTATTCAAATTCCAAAAACAGGAAAAAAAAAATATTCAGAAATCTGTATCCATACATTTTGCTCCCTAAATGGAAAATGT
The DNA here is from genome assembly GCF_030987335.1 of Cornus florida. Taxonomy (NCBI): domain Eukaryota; kingdom Viridiplantae; phylum Streptophyta; class Magnoliopsida; order Cornales; family Cornaceae; genus Cornus; species Cornus florida. The sequence goes on along the minus strand of NW_026775572.1, from coordinate 61,996,125 downwards.
AAAACAGATACTGATAAACCAAATAAACTGATGGCTGAAGTATAAATCTTGAATTTGGGTTTTCTTTTTTTCTTTTCTTTTATGATTAGTGTGTGGTGGTTGTGTTGAAGCTCATTTTGTACTTGGTTGTTGAAATTACTAAATCAGTTTGTGAGTTAGTACTGTTCTTTGTTGTCTATCAGTTCATGTTTTGCTAAACCTGGCAATGGAATACTTTGGTGGTTTTTTTTTTTTAGTTGGTACTCCCACACACGTCCCTCCATTTAAGCTTGAACCTTTGACCTTTTTTTTTTTTTTTTTTGAGAGATAAGAGCCTAGTACTGCTAGGCCACTAACCCATTAATCTGACAATAGGATACTTGAACATGCATTATCCTTTATTTTCCATCTTCTGGGGAAGATACTTGAATAGGCCATAAAAATGGCAACTGTTGCTTCAAACATGAGGTATACATACATTACAGAATCAATTCAACCATAATTTGCAAATTTCAGTAATTTGCAAATTAGTTGGTTCTCTATCATGTTAAAGGCTATATTGGTATGTTCAGCCATCAGATACACTAACCTATAGATATTGGAAAGCAACTAAATATTCACAATTTTTCATACTAATCTATTATTTCGTAGGATACGATGATATTCTATCATACATAGTCCAAGATGAGTATTTCCTTTGTTTTTGGATAATCCATATTAAAACAAACATAACAGAATGGTTTTATGAATAATTATAAAGAGAACGTGAATTTTAGATATATATGTGAGGTGGATGTCCAACAGATATGTCAAAGACATGTTCAATATTATACCCAGGTTTTCATCCTCATTTTAAAATAGTTCTATTATGGATGCCCTTCTCCCAATTTGAATAGCATATTTCAAGAACTATAGCAGAAATGAGCTCGTATATTGAAAGGGGGGGAATTTTTTTTAATGAATCATAGATTTTTCAATATGGTAATACCATCCGGTACAACAGATTCAGTCATGACATATAACTAGGTTTCGCCATCTTTGAAGTGGAATCAAGTAGTTTTTACTAGTCCATGCACTAATTGGATTTGTTAATGATGATCAAAGCATTCCGAATCTGATAGCAATGACAATGATGATTATAGCAACAAGAGCAGTAACATCTTTTTTCGATTTTACAGCAAGAATCTGCAAATTATGCTCAAGAAATGATCGATGAAGCAATTGCAAAGAAGCTCGACATAAAAAGCCTCATTTCTAATTCAAGCACATTGTGCATAGCAGATTTGGGATGTTCTGTCGGGCCAAATACCTTCATTGCCATGCAAAATGTACTTGAAGCCATGGAAAAAAAGTGTCTTTCCCAAAGCAATGCTTCTAAAGCACCCAAATTCCAAGTGTTCTTCAACGATCATGCAGCCAATGATTTCAATGCACTTTTTGCATCCCTCCCTCATGATAGGCAATACTTTGCTGCTGGAGTGCCAGGTTCTTTTCATGGCCGCTTATTCCCGGAGTCCTCTCTCCATTTTGTGTATTCCTCCACTGCACTCCAATGGCTTTCTAAGTTGCCTGAAGAGTTGCTCGACAAAAACTCACGAGCATGGAACAAGGGGAGAATTTACTACACAAGTGCGTCGGAAGAAGTAGCAAATGCTTATGCAGCTCAATTTACAAAAGACATGAAGAACTTTCTGAATGCTAGAGCTAAAGAGATTGTGGCTGGAGGGATGATGGTGGTGCTCATGCCTGGTCTTTCGGATGATATCCATTATTCTCAGCGGTCAGCAGGTCTGCTGATTGATTTCATTGGGTCTACACTCATGGATATGGTGAATGAGGTGAGTCAATGTTTAGCTTTTCAAATTGAAGTCCAAAAAAATAATATCTACCAATTGACATCTAAAATAATGGGAAAACCTTTGCTAACTAATGGTGGGGATTATTGGCAATTAACTCGTCAATGATTTTGAAATTACTGAATATACAATCACATTAAAATCATAAAACGACAGGTTTTGTTCTATTCAGTGTTGCACTGATACAGCAGGAATATGCATTCTGCATTACATTTTGATAAATCTATGTTGCACTTGAATCATATTTCCATTGTAATTCTGTGTACACCTTAATGCGTACCACTCTTATAGGGATTAGTCAGTGAAGCTCAAGTGGATTCATTTAACATTCCTGTGTATTGTCCCTCCCCCAAGGAGATTGCACGGCTTGTAGAAGAAAACGGGTGTTTCAGCATTGAGAGAATGCAGATGATGGATTCAAGGTCAAAGAGGAATGCCCCACTTGTTGATGCGCACACATTTATAATGCACCTAAGAGCTGCCATGGAAGGAGTTTTCACCAAACATTTTGGAAGCGAGATTGTTGGCGAAATGTTTGACAGAGTTTCTCAAAAAAGTGCAGAGGTTTCCTGCCTGCTGGACAAAGGCTACAATGAAAGAGAAAGAAATCAAGTATTTTTTGTTTTGAAGCATAAATGATGTGAGTTGGGATGGTATTGGCCTCATTATAAGGGTAATTTACATGTCGTTGCTATCTTATTCCCCTCTTCTTCTTTTTTTTCTTTTTTTTTTTTTTATTGTACTTGGATAAATAATATAATGTTATTCAAGAAAAAATTAAAAAATAAAAAATAATAATAATAATAATAATTAAAAAAAAAAAAAAGGAATAATCAATAAGAAAATGGTTTAAACTCAAGCGTGGGACTTATTTATTGTCAACAATCAATAAGAAATTTAGATTTTGTGCTGAAATCCAGAAATTGACAGATTTTGAATTTGATTCTGACAAGAAGATAACTATTTACCCTATTACATAATTTCCCAAAGGCTCTGCAAGAACCCTTTTGCTTGGACAATGTTATGTTATGCTGACTGATTAATTGAATACACTGTGATGTACTTCTGCAGTGACAAGCATCACCAAGATAAATCATATTTGCTTTCTCAGCAGTTACATCCTGCCTTTTTTATATAGATTATGGGACTTGAAGACCTAATAGATATGTAAAATAAGCCTATCTAGGAAAAGGAACTGATATTGGCACTCCAAGAGGAGTCTTAGGCACTGACTATGATATTTGGATTTAAGCAGTGGAGTGTCTCAGAATGTTTCCTTGGAGCCCCATATATCTTCCATGAACAAATGTTTTGGACATCTACTCTAATTTATGTAGTAATATTTCTTTTTTCTGTTATTCCATTTAGGGCTTGTTTGGTGTGCAATAATGAAATGGAATGGAATAGGAATGAAGCTAGGAATGGAATGAGAAGGGAATGGAATGGGAATGATGATTCTCGTTCTCTTATTTGGTTGCAAATTGCAAATATGGAATGTGTAAAAATAAAATGATGATTTCCATTTCCTTATTTGGTTGGACAAAAAATTAAAATGAAATGAATTTATATTGTTTTCTTCAAATTAACTTTATGATAGAAAAATAAATAAATAAATAAAAACTTAACTAAAAAGTTAACATCCTAAAGAAATTTTTTCCAATCCAGTGATAAGAAAGAGGCCTGGAATACATGGGAGAACCGGCCGGGCAGAGGAAAGTCCTCCGTAATACCATTGGGTTAAAGGTTCTGTAGACTGTAGTTTGGATACCGGGTAGAGCATTCAAGAGAGAAAACTGGTGGGGCAGAGAGAGAGAAAAAGAGATTGGGTGAAGCCATTAAATTAAAAAGATACCATAGAACGGTAAAAAAATGGAAACGCTATCGGTGGGAATTGAACCCCTTTTGAATTGTCAGCAAGATGGCGGTGAACTGATGGTGAGCATAAAGGACGGGTTGATGAGACTGATGGCGAGCAGAAAGGACAGCAGCTCTGACAGTTGTATTGTCGACGGTGAAGCTTTTAAGTATGCTTGGAGAATGCCGACAATGGACAAGGACGGCAGCCAGAGAGCTCCACAACGGTGACCAAATTTCTATTCAACAATGAGTTGGGTTGGGTTGTGTGTTCTTGTATGTTTCACTGTTGATAAAGGAGATGATGGTGGCAGCAAGAAAGAAGGCTAGATTGTTGTGGTGGGTTTGTAATTTATTAGGTTTTATTTTTTAATATTTTTTTTAGTTTGTATTTTTTTTAAGTAGGAATGGAATAGACATTCTTTTTGTCAAAAGGTGGAATGATTTTGATGGAATAACCAAAATGGTAAAGAATGACATTCTAAGTTTAAAATTAGACACCAAACACAAGAATGGTGATAATAATAGAGTAAATAAAAACTGATTTTTATTTCATAAAAATGATTTTTAAGAAAATCAATGTAAGTAAAATTATATATATTTTATTTCATAGAGGCGACTTTTACGAAAGCATATTTTATTTCATAAAGATGGTTTTTAAGAAAACCAAAGCAAAGTAAAAATAGATATTTATTTCATTATAAGTGGTTCCTAAGAGAACCAAAGTGAGTAAAACAGATATAATTTCATGGTTTTAAGAAAACTAAATAAGCCACTTAAATTGTTTTAAAGATATTAAAAGAAAAGAAATTTATTTCTTTTGGGTAAAACTTGAATTATCTAGAGAATACTAGTCTTATTTTTTTTTTAAGAAAATATGATTTAAGATGGGTATTTATTTAGAAAATATTATTTTTAAGGAAGGATACTTTTTTGGAAAATACTAAATTTTCAAAAAAATAATGTCCACAGCACGATTATTTATTTAGGGTGATATGAATAAATATTACAACCTACCCTATAAAAAGGGTAGTCAGCCAATCCAAAAGGTAGACAAAAATTCTTAGCAAAGTTCATTCATCTTCTTGTACTAACTTGATGGTCGAAGACTCTTGGATAATATCGCACCAGTGCCTTTCTGATAACTTTTTCTCTTCTTTGTAGCTTCTTTGTAAGTTACGACGTCATTTTGGGTCGTGACAGAATCTTGCATCGTCAATTATTATGGTAAGTAATTTTCATGTAAAGTCTCACATAGTTTTGCTGTCATTTTCTATATATGTTCGTATATAATTGAATTGGGTCATTATATTGTTTGGAAAAAGGCATGGGTATTTTCGTCTCTTAATTAATTCTTTAGGTTAAAGGGATTTTGATAAAGTGAAATGATAATAATATCTTTTTACATATAAAAAATAATATGACATAATTAAAAAAAAAAAAAAAGGATAAGTGAAAAATGGACCAAACCTAAACGCAATATAACTAAAATTAATCCTAAAATAACAAAGTCAACTGCGGCCAACTAACTTGGAAATTTACATGATATACAATCCTTAACAAAGCGTTTTCATTTTCTTAAATGTGGCCCTACCGATTGACAAAATTTTAGTACTTCGAACAATCGTCAACGTTACACGTCACATGAATCCGCCAATGGATACTAGTAACAGTGTAGGGTCTAAAGTCTCATCACAGTTTGAGATAGGGAAGAGAGAGAGAGAGGGTAAAAGGATAGAAATGAGCAAAGCCGACGCAAGCGCAGTTACGCAAGCGCAGTTCCAGAATCGTGTCCGATGAACGGTGGAGATGGCATTAATAGCTACACCAAGAACTCTATCTATCAAGTATATAATTACATGCTTCATAATATATATACACACACGTGTGCGCATATATGCTGATATAGATTTATGTGTCTATATAATTAGCATCTGGGTATTTAGTTGAAGAGTTTGTGGACTTCTAGGCTCGATTGGGATGGACGGATTTATAATAAATAAGGAATATATAGGTCCAACTTTTTACTTAGAAGTACGGCTTAAATTTTAGATTTAAAAGTTTTTTTATCTTTCAAAAAATATATATTAAATATATATATATAATAACAAGAAATTCATGTACTTATTTTGTTACCAACGAGACCGTGTAGTATAAATACATCTTTTGTATTTTCAAAAGTGAATGGTGAAAGTTCATTTAAAGGGACAAAGTCTGAAGATGCAAGACTTCGTTTCTTTTTTCTCTCTAGAATTCTTACCCTTCAATAGAATCCAAAAAATTCCCCCCTTCTTATCCACCAGACCATTACAATTATTATTGTTAACTGATTACATTGGGCCTATATTCAAAAGTTTTCTTCCTTCTGGGCCTAATCTTCCAATGGGCTTGATCTTCCTCGGTGGATCCTCTAGGTTTGGCCCATTCCGGGGTGCTTTGGTATGGGCCATACTTCAATTGTTCGACCCGATCCCGTTCCAGCGAACTATATCCAGCCCATGCCACTTGTTGCATCCTCAACTGCCCACATAATTACCCCTTATTGATTAGGGGGTAATTATTAGAGGCTGCTAATGATAACCTGATGGCTCGAAAAGATCGCGTGGGGGAATGGACGGTTAGATTTAGGGGTCGGCGTTTCGAGATTCAAAAAACTCATCACTTTCCTGACTCCTCGGCCCTTGAGCTCACCTTGTCTTTATAAGCTTCATAGATGTTCCATCGATCCTCTTTACCGTCTCCATCTCACTTTCTGTTGTTCAAATCCTCTCCGGCGATCTCTTGCAAAAGATCCTCCTTCCAGTGGCCTTGCAGTACTTTTTGCCGTTCTCACTCTCTGAGGTTAGTTTCATTTGCATTTTTCTTTTGGAAGACTTCTTTCTCCTCCTCGAAATCGTCATTCATTCTCACCATGACAGTAGATCTAGACGTTCTTCGCATGAAACTTCACCTCCCTGACGATGTAGAAATTAGAAATTGCCCCCGAGAGGTGAATATTAGAACCGATGCTGGCCTTCTTCCCGGCGAGGTCCTGTTTTCACTCCTCCATCTTAATCTCCTTAAGTTTCCTTTGCATCCCTTCTTTTGCTATGTTTTCAACAAGCTAAATCTTTCCCCTTTGCAAGTAAACCCAAATTTCCTTAGGATTTTGTCTGTTATGCTACTCCTGATTCGTGACAGAGGTCTGGATCTGGACCTCGTAAATCTTCTCCTCTGTTACAAGGTTAGCAAGATCAGAACTGATGAACGATTTTACTACTTTTTCCCCATTGAGAAGAGGTCCATCTACACGGATAAAATCAAATCCAAGAAGGGTTGGAGGAAAAATATAATTGGGGTTAGGGGGGCTTGGTTCTCTCCAGCTGCAGAGGATTTCCCTATCCCGAGCACTTTTGGAGAGTGCTCTGTCTCTTTTTACAAGAAATATAAAAACCATAAGAGTGACTGTCCTTGCGAGATTTGCATTCCTCGTTTTTGTACTTTCTTGTGCCATTCCTTAGGCATTCCTTGTGATGATTTGAGCTACGGTGTGTGCAGGGATAGGGATAACTACCTGAAGCAGTACGTTCTGACCAACGTTCCCTCCTGCTCGAACCTCCTCACTTCAGACAATCTCCTCGATATCTCAGTCCTCGGCAAGACAATGAGCCAACTCCAGATCCCTTCCTTCGGCAGGAAGAAAACTGCCCCCAGGCCTATTATCACCCCTGCATCAAATTCTTCACCAGCTTCAGCATCTTCCTCTGCTACCCTTTCTGATACCACTCCTTCCACCAATCCATCCGTGACGGCTGCTGACCCGGTCGCTAACACAGGGACCGCCAGTCCGAACGTTACCCCTTCTGCAGCAATCCTCCTGGTTCTACTACTGCTTCCGCACGGGAAAAGGCAAGAGGAAAAAGGCACCAACCTAATAGTGCCCTCAGCATCGATGATGTTCCTTTGTCTCAGAGGGTTAGACCCTCTGGGCCGAACGTGATATCCCTAGCGAGACCTCCTCAGACTAGGCCCCCTACCCCTTCTGGGCATGCCTCCGCTTCAGGAACGGCGCCATGGAACCCTCGCTCTATTCGAACAGACGGATCGTCTGTTAAACCGACCGAGACCATGTTCAAAGATGGTCAGACCACAATGGCTTACTACAGGAGCATGTGGACTCCCAAGGACATTGAGGTAGCCAAAGGTCTGTCTTAGAGGGAAGTATTCAGCCGATTTCCCTTATCCGCCATGGAGGTAACTTCTGCCCCTTAGTCAATAAGTCTTTACACAGTCTTTACACTTATTTTCTTCTAACCATCTGCTCGGCTTAACCAGTTGTCATGTATATCTCTACAGACCCTGTACAGGATGATAGCTATGCAGAAACAAGTTGAGCTTGTGAATGCCAAGGTCCGTGCGCTTTCTGACAGCCTTAATGCAGCAAACAAGGAGAACGATGATTTGGCTGCTCAGAAGACCGGGTTGATGGTTCAGCTTGGTAAGATTGAAAAGGAGAGGGATTCGTTGAGGAAGGAGACTGACTCTCTTTAGGATGAGAGGAATGCATTGCAGCTCGAAAAGAGTGTCTGGCATACCGAGCGGGAATCCCTTAAGGCTGAAAAGGAAGAACTGCTACGCCTTCTGAGTGATGAGCAATCCGCTCGGATGGCCTTTGAGAAAAGGGCCTTGGACGAGCGCAACGCTTTACTCGATACCATCAGTAGGGTAAATGGTGGTATGCTAGCTCTGTATGCTCGGTTTTCTAGAGTTGGAGCCCTCAGATATGCTCAGGGGTTCCGAGAGGGTTATGCCGATTGTGTTCCGGATGATGATCAGACCGGTTCTACCCCTGATAATGTTGACAAGGAACTGGATATTGACCCTCCTGGTGTTTATGCCGATCCAGACTCCACCGCTGCTGAGGGCATATTTGATGAATGCCAAGAGATTGCCTCTTCTCGGATCACTCCTACTCCTTCTGCTACTCTGACTTTGGATATTCTTCCTCTGTCCACCTTGACTCCATCTGTTATTACTGCTGAAGATAACCCTCAGCAGAATGATTCTTCCAACGCTATTGAGGGTAGGACTCAACAGAACGATTCTGTCATTCACCTCGACTCTCTATCTCGTGAGGATGGTGATACCAACAATAATAAGGAGACAGCCCAGCACCATCAAGAGGCTGACGAGGCAAACGCCTCTTAGTTAGAACTCTTTTTTTTTTTTTAATGTAATGACTTTTGTATATTCGCCATCTTTACACCTCATCTTTTTTGTAACTCTTTGAACTTTATTAATGAGATGGCCGACTTCTGATCGGCTTATAGTGCCAGCTGCCACTTAATATGCTCAGGCGCCTGGTGCTCGGCTAGAATGCCACTTGCCACTTGGCCCTCTCTTCTTTCTTTTTCTTTTTTCTTTTTTTTTAACGAGTGTTTGGCGTTCGGCTCATAATGCCAGCTGCCACTTACTTTGCTCAGGCGCCTGGCGCTCGACTAGAATGTCACTTGCTACTTGACCCTCTGTTTTTTTTTTCTTAGCAAGGGTTTGGCATTCAACTCATAGTGCCAGCTGCCACTTACTTTGCTCAGGCGCCTGGCGCTCGGCTAGAATGCCACTTGCCACTTGGCCCTCTTTTTTTTTCTTAGCAAGTGTTTGGCGTTCAGCTCATAGTGCCAGCTGCCACTTACTTTGCTCAGGCGCCTGGCGCTCGATTAGAATGCCACTTGCCACTTGGCCCTCTTTTTTTTTTCTTAGCAAGTGTTTGGCGTTCGGCTCATAGTGCTAGCTGCCACTTACTTTGCTCAGGCGCCTGGCGCTTGGCTAAAATGCCACTTGCCACTTGGCCCCCTTTTTTTTTCTTAGCAAATGTTTGGCGTTCGGCTCATAGTGCCAGCTACCACTTACTTTGCTCATGCGCCTGGCGCTCGGCTAGAATGCCACTTACCACTTGGCCCTCTTTTTTTTTCTTAGCAAGTGTTTGGCGTTCGGCTTATAGTGCCAGCTGCCACTTACTTTGCTCAGGCGTCTGGCGCTCGGCTAGAATGCCACTTACCACTTGGCCCTCTTTTTTTTTCTTAGCAAGTGTTTGGCGTTCGGCTCATAGTGCCAGCTGCCACTTACTTTGCTCAGGCGTCTGACGCTCGGCTAGAATGCCACTTGCCACTTGGCCCTCTCTTTTTTTTTCTTAGCAAGTGTTTGGCGTTCGGCTCATAGTGCCAGCTGCCACTTATTTTGCTCAGGCGCCCGGCGCTCGGCTAGAATGCCACTTGCCACTTGGCACTCTTTTTTTTTTCTTAGCAAGTGTTTGGCATTCGGCTCATAGTGCCAGCTGCCACTTACTTTGCTTAACCTTTTAAAGAGGAGTATAATCTTTATAAATCTCAAAAACTTGTACATTCGACTGTGTTCAATTGAAAATGAACAAAATTTAGTATTGAATCTCAACTTTTTATTGATAATACCTCTTCAGAGAAGTAGCATTCCAAGGCTTGTTAACCAGCCTTCCGGCCATGGTTTCTAAGGTATACGCCCCATTTCCTATGGCTTCTACAATTCTGTATGGGCCTTCCCATGGTGGCATAATCTTTTTTACTATCCCCACCTTCTTTTTCAGAACCAGATCACCTGGTCTAAAGTCTCTGTGCTTTACTTTCTTGTTATGGCTGTTCGCAAGCGTCTGCTGGTAGGATGCGAGCCTTACCGCTGCTGCATCTCTTTTTTCTTCTAGCAAATCGAGGTTAAACCTTAACATACTGTCATTATGCTCACGGTTCCATGCCAAGCTTCGAACAGTCGGAACTAAGTGCTCGACTGGTATAACTGCCTCGGTACCATACGCCATGGTGAATGGGCTTTCTCCGGTCGGTCGTCTTGGGGTCGTTCTGTAGGCCCATAGGACGTTCGGCAGTTCATCTAACCACCTTCTTTTCTTTTCTTCTAGCTTCTTCTTGATACAAGTAAAGATTATTCTATTTGTAATTTTCGCCTGTCCATTGGCCTATGGGTGACTTACTGCCGCCAGCTTTAGATTAATTCCATATTCCTCCTACAGCTCTCTTACTTGCTTACTGTCAAGGTTAGTCCCATTATCCATGACGATTGACCTCGGAATACCAAACCGGCAAATAATATTACTCCAAATGAATCGTCTCACATGAGTTTGAGTAACGCTCGGATATGGCTCTACTTCCACCCACTTAGTAAAGTAATCTGTAGCCAGCAGCACATACTTGTTCTGAGCTCTGGCAGTTGGTAGAGGACCAACTACATCCATCCTCCACTGTGCGAAAGGCCATGGTGTGGCCATTATGTGCAAGTCTTCAAGTTGTTGGTGAATCAGTGGTCCGAACCTTTAGCACTTATCGCACCTTCTGGACAATTCTTCCGAGTCTCGCGACATGTTCGGCCAGAAGTACCCTTGCGCCATTGCTTTATGCGCTAAAGATCTCCCCCCTGAGTGGTTTCCACATACACCTTCATGAATAGCTCGTAGTATTTGCCGAGCCTCTGTAGGGGTAACACACTTTAAGTATGGTCCGAAAAAAGATCTTCTGTACAACTGGTTATGCACTACGGCGTACTTCGCAGCATTCGCTTTGATTTTCCTAGCCTCATCTCTTTGCTCAGGCAGAGTACCATATCGGATGTAAGTTATGATCGGATCAATCCAACTTGGCTCATATGGAATAACATTCACTTGCCAAGGATCCGAGCCTGAAGGTTCTTCGAAAATGGATGGCTGGTTTAATATTCCCACTGGAATCACCCTTGCCAATGTTTCTCCAGAACCCGAGGCACTACATGCTAGCCAGTCGGCATCTTCATTATACTCCCTTGGAATTTGAATGAATTCAATTTTTTCAAAGTTTTTGGCCTCCCGCATAACAGCAGAACGATATGCTTCCATCATTTCATCCTTGGTTTCATACTCACCCCTCACTTGCCGAACAATTAACTGTGAGTCACTAAAAACATTCAAATTCCTGACCTTAAGCTCCTTGGCAAGCTTAATTCCTGCCAGCAACGCTTCATACTCTGCCTCATTGTTCGTGGCTCCAAATTCAAGCCAAAGCGCTTGGCTTAAGGCTGTACCTTCTGGCGTTTGCAATTTGATCCCAATGCCTGCACCCATCTGATTTGAGGATACATCAGCGAAGAGTTTCCATAAGCAACCACGAAGATCCTCCTCCACATCCTCTGAATCACATTCTAATAAAAAATCTGCCACCGCTTGCCCTTTGACTACTGTTCTAGGTTCGTATGTGATATCAAATGAGCTTAACTCTATGGCCCACTTTGTCATTCTTCCTGAGAGATCTGGTTTGTGCAGGATTATTCTGATAGGGAAAGTGGTTAGAACGATGATAGGATGGGATTCAAAATAATGCCTGAGTTTTCTTTTCGCATGCACTAGCGAGAGTATCACCCGCTCTGCCTTTGAATAACGTCTTTCGGCCTCAGTCATTGTCTTGCTAACATAGAACACTGGATATTGCTTCCCTTCTGCGTAGTGGATCAGAACGCCACTTGTCGCGATGCTAGATACTCCGAGATATAAAAACAGCTTTTCGCCCGATTCTGGAGCTGACAGTACCGGAAGGTTCTGCATATACTTTTTCAGAGCAGTTAACGCTATGTGTTGTTCATCCCCCCAAACCTGCCTGTCGTGGCTTCGTATTGTGTCAAAAAATGGTTTGCATCAATCTGCCAATTTGAAAATGAACCGGCTCAGTGCAGCAATCCGTCCCGTAAGTGTTTGCACTTCTTTGACTATCGTCAGCTCGGCATTCTTAGTCAGAGCATCTGCTTAGGCAGGGCTTGCCTCGATGCCTCTGAGATTAACCACATGCCCTAGGAATTGGCCTGAACGTACACCGAATGAGCACTTGGTCGGATTGAGCTTCATTCCATATCGCCTCAACACATCAAACACGTCTCGCAGATGCTTCACATGATCAGCTTTCTTCTTACTTTTTACCACTATGTCATCAATGTAAGCTTCCACTGTCTTCGCTATTTGTTCCTTAAAAATTTTGCTAATAAGTCTTTGGTAAGTTGCTCCGGCGTTCTTCAGTCCGAATGGCATAACTTTGTAGCAATACGTCCCGCGTTCGGTAACGAAAGAAGTTTTTTCTTCATCAGCGGGGTCCATAGGGATCTGATTATAACCTGAATAAGCATCTAAAAAGGTCAAGCGTTCATATCCAGTAGTTGCATCCACCATCTGATCAATCTTTGGCAGCGGAAAGCTATCCTTCAGACAGGCTTTGTTTAAATTGGTAAAATCAATGCATACGTGCCATTTCCCATTTTTCTTCTGCACAACGACCACATTCGATAACCAGTCAGGGTAGTACACTTCTCTTACAAACCCCGCATCAAGCAGCTTGTCAACCTCCTCGGCAATAATTCGGTTGCGCTCGGGGGTAAACCGTCGCTGCTTCTGCTTTACAGGTTTTGCATTGGGGTTAACGTATGGGAGCTTTCCCCTTTCCGGCATGTTTCAGTGTTACAGAATAACATTCTTTAGCTGCAACTTGGTTTCCATGAATGTCAATCACTTTGGTTCCGTCTGGCCCCAGGCATCTCATTACCTGATGCAGAGTGGAAGGAACACCTTGAACTCTGTGGATCCACCCTCTGCCCATCAAAAGATTGTAAGAGGGATGAATTTCAACAACCACAAAGGTTTCCATCAAAATCCTCTCGGCAGCATGTACCGCTACCTCCACTATACCGACGGGCTCCACTCGCTTTCCATCAAACCCTAGTAATGGATTATCGGTGGATTTCAGCCGATCCTGTTTGATCTCGAGTCGATCGAATGTATCTCTTGGCATGATGTTCGCACTACTTCTAGGGTCAATTAGAACTCTGCGCACCAAGCATTTTGCCACTATCAAACTTACAACCAGCGGGTCCTCATGAGGGATCTGAACATGCAACAAGTCTGTTACATCAAACTTTATCTGCGTTGATGCGCTCTGTTGGTGCAGAGTGTTTACACTGCCTATCCTTCTCTTCATCCATGCCTAGCGAAGGCGTGTTCGAAGCAGTTCATCTGACTCCTCGGCAAGTTCTGGCCGACCGTGAATTGCATTGATTACTCGAACTGGTTGCGTGTTGTGAGAATTCGACTTCTGATTCTTCTTCACGTGCTCCATTGGTAGGTTCTGTTCCACCGCTGGTCCTTGAATATAACTTGCGAACTCCCCTCTGGCTATCAGCATCTCTACCTGTCTCCTTAGGTTCCTGCATTCGTTAGTCTAGTGGCCAAAATCAGAATGAAATGCACAGTGCTTAGACTGATCCCTCTGTTCGAGAGGTTGTCTGATTGGTAAAGGAGGTCGGAACTTATCTTTATTTTCTTGGTACAGTTTTGCTAAGGTAACTTTCAATGGAGTAACCAGCTCTTCCTTTCTGGGCCTCTTCTCAGATTTCCACGAGGAGCGTTGCGGCTGAACCTGTTTTTGCCTGATGTTTGCTTTAGTATTTTCTTCCGTGTATATGACGGATGTCTTCCGAGCGTTTGCCGCCTCTTCTTCTTCCAAGCGCACAAATCCATCGGCTCTTTCGTTAAGTTCATCCATAGTCTTCGGCGTGTTCACCACCAAACTTGTGTAGAATGGGGTGCCACAATTCATGGCCAGTATGAATGCTTGAACTGCCATTGAAGGGTGACATTCAATAACCATGCTCTTGGTAAGGTTAAACCTGGTTAGGAAAGCCTGGAGACGCTCATCAGCATGTTGCTTCATTGTGAATAGGCTCAAAATATCTTTCGCTAGACGCTTGTTTCCATAGTATTGGCTTATGAACCGATCACACAAGCTTCGAAAACTATCCACTGAACCCCTCGGCAGGTTCTTGAACCAATTCAGAGCTGGTCCGGCTAGACTCGTAGGAAAGCACTTGCACATCAAAGAGTCATTCTTAGTGTTTAGAGCCATTTTCAACTGGATGTGATACACGTGATCGATCGGATCGGTCGTTCAGTCGAACAGAATGAAAACGGGCATGGAAAATTTCCTCGGACTCGGAGCATTCAGAATCTCATCAGTGAATGGTGAATCAACCGTTCGAGCTGCTGAACGGAGTGCTTCATTTTCCCTCTGGAACCCCGCGGTTACTCTCTGGTCTACTGATCTCCTCTCTGAGCTGTGATAGTCGAACGTCGTCATGGAAGGCCGATAGGTCGGATCGAATGACCTATCCTCAACAAAGTCTTTGCACCATGGAGGCATAGCTTTGTGACGATTCAACTATGTTGCTTCACCTCAGCTGAGCGTTTCTTGATGTGGATCAAAAGTCATTGCTTCGTTTCGCCTGATCTGCTCATGCCGTGGATCCATGTGAGTTGATCATTCACGATCATCAATAGGACGAAGATTTAGCGGCAAACTGTCTCGCCGGATTTCCTCGCGGTGAAGATCTACTAGATTATTTCCGATCTCCTCACCGTGATGTGCTGCATCGATACGTGCACCTTCTTCTCCTACCAGTAGTGGTCGTGGAATTACTGGAGCTTCTTGACGCTGCATTTCAGTCCTTAGATCCGCATTTTCTCTCTGGAGAGCTTCGATCATGTTCATCAACTCATCAAGTTTCACTTGCTGGACGTTCTCAACTGTATTGGAGTTTTCACCCCCTATTATGATTCCGGATCGAAGCAAAGACATGAATTACGAACTCCGAAACAGATCTAAGCGTCACCGATGCAAACTCCGTTAGATCTGGGCTCAACTTCACCGAATCGTGATCACTGTTTGCTAGATCTGAACTTTTCTAGCTTTGAACTCACCGGATCCGACTGCAATTGAGCAAATCACAATTGCATCATTCCGAAGCAAATGCCTCAAAATCCACAATAAGCAAGAATTCTCTCTAAACAAACTACAATCTCACTGATCTGGATTCAACTTCCAGAAATCACACTGTGTACTCACAAACTTGATTGAAATAATATGGTACTGATCGGGCTCGAATTGATCTTCTTCTTCGTTCCCACAGACGGCGCCAATTGAAGATGCAAGACTTCGTTTCTTTTTTCTCTCTCTAGAATTTTTACCCTTCAATAGAATCCAAAAAATTCCCCCCTCCATTACAATTATTATTGTTAACTGATTACATTGGGCCTATATTCAAAAGTTTTCTTCCTTCTAGGCCTGATCTTCCAATGGGCTTGATCTTCCTCGGTGGATCCTCTAGGTTCAGCCCATTCCGGGGTGCTTTGGCATGGGCCATACTTCAATTGTTCGACCCGATCCCGTTCCAGCGAACTATATCCGGCCCATGCCACTTGCTGCATCCTCAAAGTCGAATTGATGTATGAGTGAATAACTTGAATCCTTCTCTTACTAAATACAACAAGGAACGAAAATTTAAATTCATTTATTTATGCCCATTTATCGTAAAACATTGTGCGCCAATTTATTTGGTTACTCCCTCCGTCCTATAATAGATGGAACTTTGGGAACTGTGACTTTAAATTTATTTATTTATGCCTATTTATTATAAAACATTGTGCGCCAATTTATTTGGCTACTCCCTTCGTCCCAATGTAACAGTTCCCAAAGTATCCATCTACTGTGGGACGGAAGTAGTATATCTGATCCATAACCATTGAATACTTATGATAAGTTGGAATTACCTCATTTTTATTTATATATTTTTAAATTTTCTATTAAGAAACTCAGAAATTCATATGCCGCTGTGAGAAAAGTTGAAATCCATTTTGATGAAATCTATAATAATATGCATCGTGATTGTATTACAGGATATGCATTAACTTTTAATGGATCAACTATAAACGCATAATAAATTTCTAGTCTAGATTAACAAAATGCTGACCAATCACTAAAAAGCATGAGTTTATTGTTGAATGAGGCAACCATCCATTTTTAACTCAATTGGGTGGTTTATTACACCGAAATAAGTAAATAAATTAGATAAATTTTATAACGATTTCGTTTTGGATGTGATATTTGTACTAGGAAAAAGTATTCTAGCACTCTACTTTTCTTAATAAAATAACATAATTTCCCACTCAAAATATACCTCATGTTTGAAGCAACAGTTGCCAAAAGTGAAATGTAGAAGTAGAAATGAACACTAGTCAAGTGTAAGGCTAATCAAAAAAAGAAAAAATAAAAACACACTGGTAAAGTACTTAACCAATCTACCCATGTCCGGCTTGGATCTTAACTTTCAAAATTTAGGTCAGATTTCAAGACAACAATCATACTTTTATGGCGTGCTAATATTCATTAGTCTTTATCTAATTAACTTAAAAATATTCAAATTTCCATAAAAAATAAATACATAATTTACAAAATTTTGTATGCATAGTGGTAGTATGCACAGGGGCAAACTCAAATTTTTTCATATGGGGTGCCAACTAGTATCATTTAACTAAAACTAAAATTTGAAGAACTCGTAAAGCAATTGTAAAATAATTCTCGTTATATTTGTATTCAAAGTATATATATTGACATATATACCATTCAAAAAAAGAGAAAAATGCAACTTAAATACATAGGTTCCGTTTGGTTAGATGGAAAACTTTATGGAAAGTGAAAGTGAAAGTGAAATAAAGTGAAGTGAAAGAAAGGAAAATCAAGTTCCATCATGCATTTGGTTAACAAGAAAATTTTTGAAGAAAATTGTGGAAAAATTTTATTTTGTTAATTTAAATAGCATGAACAGGAAAAGAAAATGATTCTACTTACCAAAAATATCCTTATAAATTCAAATAGTAAAATAAATAAATAAATTTATGCTAGATAAATATTATTTATACTTAATTATTTATTTTAGTAAGGAAATAGTGAAATATGGAATAGAATAATATATATATATATATATATATATATATATATATATATATATATTCACTTGTGGATTCAAATATTCGTTTTCACCTTATGTTAGTTTTATTTTTATTAATTATTATTATTATTATTATTTTGAAATTGAGAAAAATAAAATTTTTGATAAACAGAACTTTTTATGTCACGAGTCTATGGACCAAAAAAGTAGAAGATAAAGAAAATTCACACAAAGTTATTTGTTTAAATTCTTATATAGCTTTTACTTCTAAAAATAATTCATCAATATGAAAACTAACACATATTCTTAAAAGGGCAAAACTATAGCTTCTGCTGGTACCAAAAAAAAAAAAAAATGAAGAAGTGAGCTTTGGAGTATTTGTAAAGTTAGAGTTTTGGCTCTAGTTCGAACACACACAGACGACTATGATATTACCTACATGAATAGGAAATAAATCGAAGTGAGAGATTGATTTTAAGTGAGTTTCAAATCGTTGACCAAAATTTCCATCACTAACTAAATTTTCACCCAACACTATTATCAACAAATAGTTATGTATTGTTGGGAAACGTGCTAGTTTTAAAAACTTTTCGAGGGATTTAAATTCATAAATCTTGATTCATTACATAGAGACAAGTTTTATGCAAAAATAAAACATGATGTATCATTCAATTAAAAGATTAAATACTTACATCAAGGTTTGAGTAAACCTTAGATCTCTCATCTAAAGTGAATGTTCTCACTTATTATAGATCCCTTAGCAAGATGCATTCTCCTTGGATCTCCATCTTCTTGGTAATTGTTTTGCCTTTAGGAATCACTCATATGCCTCCATGAATGACCTTGGAAAACTAGGCTTGTGGGTGCCTCCATTAGATGAGAACATAAACCCTAATTTTCTAAAGAGAGAAAATATATTCCTTTTTCCTTCTACTAAAAATCACACCTAAAATATACATAGACCATGTATATTTATAGGCAACATAAAGGTAAAGAAAAGGAAACAACTAATCCTTCTCAATCTCTAATTCACATGTCTCAAATCTAATATAATTCCAATATCAAGTTGGGCTATGAGTGAGAATCCATTGGGCCTATTATTTTATTGGCTACAATGAATTAATAATTGGCCCGGTCCATGGATCCAATTCAATTAATTCATAAATTAATTTCTACTCCACTAAAAGAAATTAATTGAACTCCAATTAAATAATAAATAACCTCTAAGTCAATATTGCACTTTGACCCCTCTATGCATAATTAGTTATCGGATAAATTAAGCCATCAATCCGACTACTTAATTAATATATTTATTTTGGTACCTCTGATTATTTCTGGCTCGATCACAATAAAACATTTGTTTAATAAAAATAATAATTTAAATAAATAAATATATAATAAATCATTTTGTCTAAAAATACACAAAGGCCTTCGAATTTACTTTGTGATCAACCATAATCAATACAAAATAAATACAAGTAACAATGATGCAAATATTGAAAATATAACCCTCTAACTATTAATTACATAACTACCCAAAGTGTCGGTCTAGGGATTCCGAAGAATCCGCCGAACAAATCAAAGTAATTATTAATTAATAAAAGAGTCTATAATTTTCTCATACTTAAGAGTCAAATGCCATGACGGTGATAGGGAGCAATTGCATACGATGGCTCTCGCAATATATCTCAACCTAACGCGGATCAAGTTCAAATCTTAATTAATTATGAGTCCATCCATAATTACCGACTATGAACCATTTATGATTACTATTTATATATCATGCATTGATTGCCATTACAAACATATATATAAATATCTCTTGTAATCAAATGGACACTATCAATTCTATAATGAATCGAAATATAATACATTGAATTCACCAATTGTATAAAATATAAATATTTCATAAACGTCAGGAACATATGTCACTTTAATCCAAACAGGAATTTGCTATGCCAGGGCATATAAATCCCAACAGCTCCCACTTGCCCTCATAGCCAATTCAAATTGCACCTAATTCCAATGTTATCCAGATGATGATCAAAATTATTGATCAATAACAACTTTGATAATGGATCAACAAAGTTGTGTTCTAATGCAATGTTCTAGCCACAAGTACATTTTCCTCATAGCCAATTCAAATTCCATCTAACTCCAATGTTATCCAGGTGTTGATCAAAACTATTGATCGACGACACCTTTGTTAATGGATCAACAAAGTTGTGTTCCAATGCAATGTTCTAGCCACAAGTACATTTTCTTGCCGGACAATATCATGTAGAACATGATACTTCCTATCAGTGTATTTTGTTCATCTATGGAACCTTGGGTCATTGGTTTGGACTACTTCTGCACTATTGTCGCAATATAGCTCAATAGGCAGGCTAGTATGCTCCACAACCTCTAAATCATTGAGATCAAACCAATAGGCTTCTTTTGCCGCCTTTATGGCTGCAATATATTCCACCTGCAGGTTTGAGTCAGCAGTTGAAATCTGCTTAACAATCTACCAACTGATTTCCCTTCCATTAAGTGAACATACACTAAGTCATGAACCTCATAGTATCTACTTCTGATTGAAAATCAAAACTAGCATACCTGACTAGGACCATATCATCACATCCATAAATAAGTATGATATCATTGATTCTCGTTAGGTACTTAATGATATTTTTCACAACAGACTAATTGTCAAGTCCAGTATTGGACTGATTTTTACTGACTATCCCTACTATGTAGCGGATGTCCTGTTTGGTATAGACCATGGCATATATGAGACTCTCATATGCCGAAGTATATTGTTCCAGTCTCATTTGCTCAATCTCCTTTGATAGTCTTGAAAAACTACTTACTAGAGAGAGCAATCCATATCAATAAAGCAAGAACTCATTCTTTGAGTTATGCATACCAAACCTGGTCAAAACTTTATCAATGTAGGATTATTAAGATAAGCCTATTTTCCTTTTAACCTGATCTTGCAAAAGCTTGATCCTAGAAATATAGCTTACATCTTGAAAAAACCTTCATTTAAAAGTAATTGAACAACTACATCTTTATTGATGATAAACCTTCCATATCATTCTATATGAGTAGGATGTCATCAATATATATAAAATCAGAAAAATAATGACATTCCCTTGTACACTCATAATTTATTCACTAAGAAATCTTCTGGTATCTTTTTGTAGATTAACTTGCCTTCCATAGGAATCACCCTACTAGAAAGTTCTACAAGATCCCAGAATTTATTAGAATACATAGATTCCAACTCTGATTTCATAGTAACTCGCCAAAACGATCTGTATCCATATCGGTTCACGCTTCCGTGTAGCTTACTGGGTCCAACTCATGTTTAACAGGGATATCCATAATTGTCTCACCTAAAAACATGATTCTGTCGGTTGGATGATAATCCTCCCACTACATTAATGTACCGATGCAGGAATCTGTGTACTAGATGATGCTGACGCATCAATATGGAATTCATATATTATTCTCAATCTCTATAATAAGTGTGTTCACATGTGGTACATCTGGTATTCATACCATATTCTCTAACATTATGCTACTAGGTATGTGATTCATAATATGATTCTCCTATAGATAAACAATGAGTGTAAACAATTAATTTTTATCTTTGAGATCATAAAATAATCCATTCTAGTGACTTAAGAGTAGCTATCAAATCTAGCATGCCTATGATCTGCTTCCAACTTACTTGTCCATATCAAACGCACATGTGCAAGACTACCCCATACGTGCATGTGATTCAAACTAAGATTTAGTCTAAAACACAGCTCAACGGTATCCTTGAGACAGATTAAAATGGAATGCAGTTCATAATGCGTATCGATGTCATTAACGCTAAACTCTTAAATGAAAGAGATAATGTGGCATAACTGATTATAGATCTAACCATGTTAAGTGGAATTCTGTTATTCCTATTTGACACCTAAATGCATTTAGCGTCAATTGCGGAAAACTGGTACATAATACCCTCATTGACCATATAGTCTTTGCACTATCCTAAGAAATACTCATATCCTCGATCAGATCGAAGTGTCTTGATAAGTTTACCTAATATGTGCTCCACATCAGTCTTAACCTTCTCAGAATATACCAAGAGTTTAAGACTTGTGTTGCATCAGATAAACTTATCCAAAACGTGAGTAATCTTGCTTGGATGTTCATAAGACCACACGTGTCAATCTGTACCGACTCCAATTGTCCTTTATGTCTATTTCATCTGGCTGATTAAGCCCTTAGAGTTATCTATCATTCAAAACAGGATTCACAAGTTTGGTTTAGGCTCATCTGCCTCACTAGGTAATAAACCTTCTTTGACCAATCTTTGAATCTCATTTTGATTGATTACAATCCAAAAATTGACACTAAAAATACAATGAGTCAGGAATAACAATTTTTCTCTTAACATTCAATCTAGAAGATGCAACATTAGTTTTTACATCTTGCAAATCTTAAGAGTTTTTTATTATAGTACATTAACCATCTTTCAATGCATCAGAAGTAATAGCATATCTATTCAATTTTATAAAACCAGTTTTACAAAATAACAACACAGTTTTTATAAACCACAAGTGAAACAAAAATTAGATTGCGTCTAACTTCTGTGCATAAAGATAGTTCTCTAATACTAATATCCTCATACTCTCTAATTTCAGATGTAATACTCCCACTGACCTAACTACAACCTTGGCATCAGGTCAAAAGATAAATATATATCCATATCATCAAGGCTTCTGGATTCCTGAAATCCTTACAATGAATTGCAAACATGTTTAGTGGCTCCAGAATCTATCCATCGGGAATTAATAGATGCAACCACATAACATGGCTCAATGATTAAATATATATTTTCCTATGCCACGTCATTGCTTAGACAGTTCGTCCTATAGTGTTTTAGTTAACAGCAAAATAAACAGTTTCATTCGCCCTCAACATACACTGCCTTATTCCCTTTAACCTTTTAGATACCTATGTTTTGTACTAGCCTAGTCCCATTATCATCCTTCTTCTTTGTTTTGCCCGTCCACTTGGGCCTAGAAGAAGATGGTATAGACTAGGTTAGATTGATAGGAACGCCCATACTCTTGATTATCCCTTCATCTGTTACCAATTCTATAAGAATATCAGCGAGTGTGAACTCAAACTGATTCCTTATTTAGTTCACTCTAACAGAGTCGAACGAGTTTGGTAACAAGGCAATAATCATGTCAACTTGAAACTTACCACCCAAGTCAGCCCTATTGATCTCCAGCTAATTTTTAAATAATAAACAATCATTTTTCAAAATTCGATTTCATACTGGAGTTCCTTAGGCTATCTTGATGCTATTCAAGTCTGACATAGTACTTTGGCATACTCTCTATCTAATCTCACCAAAACATCTTATTGAATTTTAACATGATGCTTGAAGAAAATAAAATAATGTAAATGTTAGCTTTGGAGCGTATTCGAGGTAAACTCTAGAATATTGCACCAAATCATCTCATTTGCCTTATTTAACTTATTCAAAGCATTAATGTTCTCTTGGGTATCTTAAAGTAAAATGATTAGGTTTAGGAGTAGTAAATACATTTATACCCTTACATTGTGAATAAAATATCTAAGTTCCTTTCTCAGTCAATATTAATGAGATCCAGTTACATTGAATATGTAAGCAAGCAGATAAACTGGATTAGACATAATTAATCTGAATATAAATGCATTAATACAATATGCAAGGTGAATTATTAATACTGTCATGCATATTTAAAATTAAAATGAGCTTGTTAACCACATAATACAATAAATCTCAATCGAACAAGAGATCATTATCATTATTGGTGAACAATCCCTTTTAATTAATGCGGGTCCCTCAACTCTGTAGCATAATAAATCAACCAATCAATATGTCAATAACTTATCATGTTGGAGGAGTTCATTATTACTATTGTTGAGATTCATTTACTATTAAGCGAGCACTTCCATTAAAATAGTATGTGGGTCCCTTAACCACTGCATGAACAATCGAATAACCAATACGCCAATAACTTATTCGGTTGGCGAAGTTCATTATTGCTATTGGCAGGCAAATCCCATCATTTCCATATCTCTTAAGACAATGCCTTGTCTATCTATATGAAATGATTCCCGATTATGTTTAGCCTTTCTAAAATCACCTAGTATAGACCACTCCGTTGGGGAGCTAACACTATTGATTTTAGATTGAGTGTATAACGTTATTAAAGCTCTAATGAAAAATAAAATATTAAATATCTTGTCATTATAATCTAGACTCTTTAAATCATGCGTAGGGCCTTATTTTTAAATATCTAATTATAATGAACATTTAATATTATTATTTTCATGAGATAACCATTCTTGTAATATTAAGACTCTTCAAATCATGCGTGGGGCCTTATTTTTGAAGACCTAATTACAATGGTGTTAATAACGAAGGCCATGGGGCAATGTATAAAAATCCCCGCTCCCACTCAATTTTTAATCATTCATAATTAGGGTTTTCATTTTATTCATTTACATGATATAATGCATGCAAAACGTATTGATTTTAATCCAATTAAATTTAGAAAATATTTGGATTTTAAATGATTCACTAATATTTAATTTGAGGCACACTTTTTTAAATAATTTACAAAAATAATTTTTTCGTTTCCCAATAAATGCTCTCAAATTAATTAGTAATCAAATCCAATTAATTTTCATAATTTAATTAATATAAATCAAGTCATTTAATTAAATATCATGGATTCAATGCATGAATAATAATAATAAACAATTAATTATTTCATGTATCAGTTAAATAAATAAATAAATAACAGACAGAAGCAATTTAAATGGCCAATGGATTCAGCTTTTTAACATTTATATGCTCTAAGTAATGCGTGAGGGTCTATCATTAGCCGCGTCACATGGGATTATTTCCCATCAATCCCACTTGATCTCCGGCCAAAACGTTGCCGCCAACAACTCTCTGGTCGCCGGAAAATCGACGAAAAAATTTCAGAAATTAAATTAGGCCTTAAAAAATTCTAGAAAAATTCCGGAAAATTTCTAAAAAATCCCAGAAAATTCCAGAAGATTACATGGCTTTAAAAATATTTACAATTTGAAATACAATGGAAAAAATTAAATTACATCATTGAACTTTCAAACGGCTAAATCAAAGCCTTAATTACATTCATCCAAAGATAAAATTACATTAATTTAACCTATAAGCTTCATCCATGGCCCAACCATATATCATCATTCATTCACAATTATTCATACATCATCATGTATCAATATATATCAACATATTAAATCATACATCAACATACATCAATAAAAATATATATGAATATAATTTTGGATCCATGAATGATGATTTTCATAAAATCATGATCTCTAGTAATGAATCAAACCATGCTCTGATACCACTGTTGGGAAACGTGCTAGTTTTAAAAACTTTTCGAGGGATTTAAATTCATAGATCTTGATTCATTACATAGAGACAAGTTTTATGCAAAAATAAAACATGATGTATCATTCAATTAAAAGATTAAATACTTACATCAAGGTTTGAGTAAGCCTTAGATCTCTCCTCTAAAGTGAATGTTCTCACTTATTATAGATCCCTTAGCAAGATGCATTCTCCTTGGATCTCCATCTTCTTGGTAATTGTTTTGCCTTTAGGAATCACTCATATGCCTCCATGAATGACCTTGGAAAATTAGGCTTGTGGGAGCCTCCATTAGATGAGAACATAAACCCTAATTTTCTAGAGAGAGAAAATATATTCCTTTTTCCTTCTACTAAAAATCACACCTAAAATATACATAGACCATGTATATTTATAGGCAACATAAAGGTAAAGAAAAGGAAACAACTAATCCTTCTCAATCTCTAATTCACATGTCTCAAATCTAATATGATTCCAATATCAAGTTGGGCTATGAGTGAGAATCCATTGGGCCTATTATTTTATTGGCTACAATGAATTAATAATTGGCCCGGTCCATGGACCCAATTCAATTAATTCATAAATTAATTTCTACTCCACTAAAAGAAATTAATTGAACTCCAATTAAATAATAAATAACCTCTAAGTCAATATTGTACTTTGACCCCTCTATGCATAATTAGTTATCGGATAAATTAAGCCATCAATCCGACTACTTAATTAATATATTTATTTTGATACCTCTGATTATTTCTGGCTTGATCATAGTAAAATATTTGTTTAACAAAAATAATAATTTAAATAAATAAATATATAATAAATCATTTTGTCTAAAAATACACGAAGGCCTTCGAATTTACTTTGTGATCAACCATAATCAATACAAAATAAATACAAGTAATAATGATGCAAATATTGAAAATATAACCATCTAACTATTAATTACATAACTACCCAAAGTGTCGGTCTAGGGATTCCGAAGAATCCGCCGAACAAATCAAAGTAATTATTAATTAATAAAAGAGTCTATAATTTTCTCATACTTAAGAGTCAAATGCCATGACAGTGATAGGGAGTAATTGCATATGACGGCTCTCGCAATATATCTCAACCTAACGCGGATCAAGTTCAAATCTTAATTAATTATGAGTCCATCCATACTTACCGACTATGAACCATTTATGATTACTATTTATATATCATGCATTGATTGCCATTACAAACATATATATAAATATCTCTTGTAATCAAATGGACACTATCAATTCTATAATGAATTGAAATATAATACATTGAATTCACCAATTGTATAAAACATAAATATTTCATAAACGTCAGGAACATATGTCACTTTAATCTAAACAGGAATTTGCTATGCCAGGGCATATAAATCCCAACATGTATATACTCCGTATATAACAACTCTTAATCATTTCGGGCGGAAAAAAAAAATTAAATTAATAACGAAAGGAAAAAATAAATTAAATTTGGATGACATAAAAATACAAATAATTAAATCAAATAATTAAATTAGTAATACATGATTGTATAAACAAATAATATAAGAATGAAACTCATATTTTCAATGATATTCAGAGAAGAAGAATGAAGAGAGACAACTGACATTGGTATAATAGGAAAGTAATAGGTAAA
Organism: Cornus florida; assembly: GCF_030987335.1. Taxonomy (NCBI): domain Eukaryota; kingdom Viridiplantae; phylum Streptophyta; class Magnoliopsida; order Cornales; family Cornaceae; genus Cornus; species Cornus florida. Next base: position 61,969,503 of record NW_026775572.1, on the reverse strand, counting down.
GTACACAACTTTTGCGAGAAAGTTAATTTTATTGTGTTTTATGCACGAAAAATTTTTGGGAAAAATTTTCAGATGCCAGAATCGTATTTTCCCCAAAACTTTCACTTTCCCTCTCCCTCTAACCAAACTTCTTAAAAATTAAAATATTTTCGTTTTCTTTTCCTTTCTGGTTACTTGACTCTAACCAAACAAACCCACAGAATAAATATGAGAAGGAAAAAAAAACATAGGGTTACATGTCAAAAGAGAAGCGGTAGATTTGAAGCATTGATAAGAATTAATTTTCCTTAGAAATTCTTTCCATATTTGAAACTTTAATTTCTGGATCTTTGAGTATGATTCCACATTTAGGAAAGAAGCATCCTTGATGGAATATTAATGCAACTATTTACCCTTATAACTGAACAAATCCTATATATAGTCGCAAATATTAACATAAAGATGAAAGTAGATGAGTGTAGGCTGATTCATTAGTTATTTACTACGTACTTGATTCAAACCCGCGACGGTTATACTTCTAAGGTACGCCTTCTCTTGCGATGGGACAATAGTGTAATTTACCCTCTTTTTTTTTTTTTTTCCCTTCTTGAATTCATATATACGAATATTAGAGCATCTCTTTTGTGTAAATCTGATTTGTGTTTACATAAAAAATTTGTAGTACCTATTTTTATCTCCAGCGGTTATTTTATACCTTTTGTTAAAAAAAAAAAAAAAAAAAATTTCCTCAATAATAACTAATCGCATGTCATACCCAAGGCCCTACATAACTTTTACCAACTTACTTGATTCATTCTACCTTTTTTGCGATTAAATCTCACGTCCCAATCTTAATAATTTCCCCCTATATTTCACTCTCTCATCTCGCTAATAGAAAACCTTTCATGCCGCCACTAGAATTTTAACTTAATAACAAATAATAAAATAAGATTCAAGTATGTAGAAACTACATAATCAAAGGTTTTATATTAACAATTATATAAAAACATGGTTAAAATATATATCTCATTTTTGGCTAGCTAGTACATATTTATCTTATTAGAATAAAATGTAAAATGATAAAAAAATCTAAAAAAAACCTTAGAATCTACGGCGATAATTGCAGAAGATAAGATCAAACGAAAGTGATAAATCAAACTATGTTTATTAAAAAAAATAAAAATAAAATAAAAGATGGTCGAGTAGTTCTTACTTTGTTGCAAGTTGTAGATTCTTCTCTATAGTGCTCTAGAAAAGTGGGAAACAAAGAGGCGTAAAGGATTGAGAGAGAAGAAAGAGAACCGCAAGTGGAAAAGGGGGAGGAAAGAGAAAATATGCTTACGTGGCTGTGTAAAAGGGCGGTGTAAAATACACAATCTTTTTACACATTGGTGATGTGGCAGTATATCTTAACAGATTGCTGGAGATGAAAAAAAATTACAAATCATATATGACAGTGTATATTTTACACATAATAGTTTTTTAACGTACTATTGGAGATGCTCTTATATATGTATGGATGTAATTATAAATGAAGTATTGACATGTTGCCATAAGGAATACAATAATAATGAACTTATGTATTTTTTTTAATACAAGATCTGGCTTTTAAAATTAAGGCTACAAAGATCCAAATTGAAATTTTCTATTACGTTTTAGTGGATACAAGTTTTTTTAATTTCTAAACTCGGTGTTTGTGGAGCCATTTAATAAGTGTTTTGAAAAATTTTAGGGGGGCAATTATAATTTTCTATGTTTTGGTGGACCATAAGTTAGGTTTATTACATTCACTATTTTTTGGGAGCCATAAATAAGAATTTTGAAAGTTTTTAGTTCCCCCCTTTGACATAATATATATGGTTATGCCCCTGCCAGTATGCTCTAGGGGTGTTAAAAAAATCCGGTAAATTAAAAAATCGGACCGGATCATACTGAATTAGGCGATTTAAGCTAGTTGTATAGTGGTTTGGTCCGGTCCAGAGCCCAAATTTATGGAATCGTAATTTTTCAGTCCGGTCCTAGTTTAGGGTCGTGCTGGACCGGACCGAATTGTTACTATGTTATATATATATATATATATATATATATATATATATATATATATATATATAAATCAAGTAAAGTTCTCACGTGCTCCCTTTCTTTCTTTTGTTCTTTAAATTTCTTAAATTTCTTTTAAAAAAAAAAAGTCAAATTTCCCTTTTCAAATATATTTCAATTTTTTTTCCTTTCAAATATATGTCAATTTTCTTTCATTTATTTCTTCTTAAATTTTTTTTTTTTTTTAAAACTTTGGCCCCTCTAAATTAAAATAAAATAAAAATAAAATCAATTGAAACGACAAACCTAATTAAACCAAACCGGTTTTTCACGGTTTGGTTTGGTTTAGTTCCATGGACATTATGGTTTGATCTAATTTCAAAAATAGTGGAACCGTTATAAATGGTTTGGTCCCAAAATACTCCCAATCCGGTCCAAACCGGACCATATGCACCCCTAGTATGCTCCATAAAAAGTTAGATATTCACAAAAAAAGATAAAAAAATAAAAATCCTGGAGTATGTGACTTCTTTGTTCTCTGTGACCTCTAATATCATAATTGTTACTCCTCTGTATCAATTTAGTTCTTTGTGTTATTTCAAAATACTTGTCTCATTTAAAAAGTCAAATAAGATAAATGTATTTTTTTTTTTTCGGTAAATTAAGTTTTTAAAATTTCTAACTTGATAATATATGTATTCGAGATTGAAAAGAAAGCTTAGTAATTTTAAAATATCGAAATGGGACTATTAGGGCAATCCGTGTATTAACTTATTAAACCATAATAACTTCCCCATGTTTTTAGTTCACTCAATATGAAGTTAAATAAAGGGCAATTTGTTGGCCCTATGTTATGTTAAAGCCTATGTTATATGAAATCGGGTAGGACATGTATGTGCATCTAAATACAAAAATCGAAGAACATACCATAATGTGAGAGAAAAAAATAAGAGTTTTATGTATAATCATACCATAAACTTGAATTATGAAAAATATTCTTGCTAGGTAAGCACCCAATTAAATATGTTGAACATAGTCGGTTGTTTTGTGTTTTGCACAGGTATTTCATGCGCTCATGAGAGCAAATTTTTTTAGCTTATTTAATTTTTTTTCAAATGGAAGGTGTCAAACTGAAACAATTAATTAATGCAAACCCCATAGTTGGAATTGACTCCAATTGTTATTTATCTCTTTTTTTTAGTTGGTATTTACACACACACATCTTCGTTGAGACTTGAAATCTCACATCTCTTTGAAAAGTAAGGTCTGATACCGCTACAGTGAGTGACCAAACGAAGTGCATAGGATATTCAAAGTCATTGCTAACAATTTAAAAAAAAAAAAAAATCCTAATAAATAGTTATTTTGAATAGAATGCTCAAAAAAATAAAAAATAAATATTAATTTATAGACCTAGAATAATTGTAGTGAATTATTAAATCTACCCTTTTAATTAGAACATTCTATTATGTAATTCACTAAAAGTATTCTGTTGTAGTATCAGTGCTAAAAATAAAAAATAATAAATAATAAAAATTCTAGTCAATCTTTCCATTCTAAATGGACGCATTTGTCTTTAGCTTTTTGTCTTCTGGGAAAGCAATAAGTCAATAATAATAAGAAAAAATATTCACAGAAGCGAATATTTGGACAAAATGAAAAGCAGCATCCAAATGAGACTAATCAAAACCTACTCACCTTCCCGTCTAATAATGCAAATAAACAATGTGTAAATATTTTACCAAAAAAATAAAAATAAAAATAAAAATAAAAGAAAATTGTCTATATTAAGTTAAGGGCAATAAAATAAAATAAATTTGTCTATATTAAGTTAAGGGCTCTGAATTCTCATTTCAGCTTCAGAGGAGAGAGAGAGAGAGAGAGAGATGAGCAACACCAAAACTGCAGCCAGGCCGGAATCATATCCGATGACTAGTGGTGATGGCACTTACAGCTACTCCAATAACTCCATTTATCAAGTAAGTAAATTACATGTTTAATATGTGTGTGTATAGATATATATTATAGGATAAAGTGCAATAAACCCTACCTCAACTATATCCAATGAGCACAAAACCTCCCTGAATTTCTAAAGTAACAGAAAACCTCCCCAAACTATGTTGTTTGGTTGCAGTTTACCTAATCCGACGATCGGTCAATCAGTTTTTAACACCTGCCTTGCACGTGAGAGCCCATATTCATCTAAATGACTATACAACCCTAATCAAATGTGCCATTGAAAGACTGTTACTAACCAAAAAAGCCCTAACGCATAAGTTCCCCTAATTCACTCATTGCCCTTCCTCCTTCATCGATCTGTGGTGGTGTTCCTTCAATATAAGAGTGTATAGCATCTCTATTCAAACTGCAAATGGGAAAAATAAAACGATGTCAACCCCACAGATCAATACTCTTATCAAACTGCATCTGAGATCGACGATAACGGTGGTTGTGGCAGTGGGTTGGTTTCAATTGGGTTTGATGGTTTGTGGTGTGTGGGTTTGTGGTTTCAATTGGGTTTGACGGTGTTTGGTAGAGGAAAACAATCATAATTTTATCAACATTGAAGCTTATCACCAAAGGTCAATTACAACAGCAAGAAGAAAACAGAGTCCACCTTGAAAACTATTTTCATGATTATATTTACCTTTTAATTTATTGGTTATTAAAGTGTGAAATGGAGTGATAGGATGAGTTGTCAATTATTTATTAGGAATGGAGATTATGTTAGCCACGTGAACAACTCTCATTAGATAGCATATAAAACGAGGTAGTTTTATTAAAGGGGCAAAAGAGTCATTTAACTTTTCCATCAACAGCAATGGATCGCAAAAACCTCCTCTGTCCTAAAACTTAACCAACTTCAGGGTTGAGAGAGTTTTTTGGTAGTTGAGGGGTTAGTTGCATTTGAGGTATAGTTGAGGGGGTTTAATGTACTTTACCCTGTATTATATCTATAGACAACATGTTGCTATTTTGCCTGAATAGGTATTCAACTCTCTGATTAAGTTTTAGGCTTCCTTTAGATTGAAGGAGATTTATATCGACTTAAGATTTAAGAAGCATACATTAAATTTAGATTAATAGTTTTGACTAATGTTTAAATAATACGAAAGTTTTGATCTGAGTAGCTGCTTATATTGATGGATGTCAAGTACCTACTTTAAAACCAATGGTGGTAACGATTATAATTAATTTTGACAGGATGGTACTAAACTATGTAAAATTATTAAATAATTAGTTAGAGAAAATTTAAATTGACATAAATATTTTTTCAGAAATTAATTTACACAAATATTTAATAAATTAGAATTTACAAATTAAGAAGATGCAAGATTAATATGCAAAGGACATGGAGATCTTTCTGGGTGCCAGAGCTAAAGAGATGATTGTTGGAGCTATGATGGTAGTCATCATTATGGGTTTCCCAGATGACATCCATCATTCTAAGCTCTTCCTTGGTGAGCCATATGATTTTCTCAGTTCCTGCCTCATGGATTTGGTCAATATGGTGAGTCCCCACAATCAGCTATACAAATTAAAGCCAAAAAGGAAACCAACTATTCTTATTCAAGTTAAAGGCGCCCAAAAAATTTCTTATATACTATACTCTATATATATATATATATATAATCTTTCCGAAAGTTCAAGTACACGCACACAAGCATACTCACAATATTGCCTCTGGCAAACTCAAATATTCAACCTCTCCTTTAGAGTAATAACCATTGGTTACTATTCAATCTTGCTTGTTGCACAAATGCACCAAAATACTTACATCCCAAAATGTGATGACCTACCTCACGCTATGTAGATTTTGTCCGTTTTGCACATTCTTCGTATTCACGGTTTTTAAAACACGTCTACATATTTAAAAGGCATCCACACATAACTAAAGACAACTTCTCCTCTACCAGGGAAAAATGGACAATATCTGCACGGGGTGGGTTGCATTAATTTGAACCACAGTTGCATCAAATCCTTAGTGTAACCCTATAACACAAACTTTATAGTGTAACCCTAAATACAAAAATCTAAGTACATACCATAATGTGAGAGAAAAAAAATAAGAGTTTTATGTATAATCATACCATAAACTTAAATTATGAAAATATTCTTGCTAGGTAAGCACCCAATTAAATATGTTGAACATAGTCGGTTGTTTTGTGTTTTGCACAGGTATTTCATGCTTTTATGAGAGCAAAATTTTTTAGCTTATTCAATTTTTTTCAAATGGGAGGTATCATTGGTGCTCTGTTTTTCTCTGAATGTGCTCTATGGTAGTAATTTTGCCAGAACCACATTTCTTAATATGAATTGCATATTTCAAAAACTAGAGTACAAAGAGAGCTCAATATTCTATTAGTTCGTCCATCATTAGCTTAGAACCCCATTCATCACATGTTTACCTCACCTTGTTTGTGTTAGTTCACTTGTATTATATTTGGGCTATAGTACTAAAACTATTCACTATGACAGATCTAGTCATGAATATAACTCTATTTGACACTCTTTCTAAGTTGAATCGAGTTTTTTACTATGACAAGCATAGACAGGACTTGTTATTGTTGATATCAGTGCTATGATAGCAATGACTGGCCTATTTTACAGAGAGAAGGTTCAGATTCTACGAAGGAATTGATCAATGAAGCAATATCAGAGAAGCTTGACATAAAAAGCCTCACTTCTACTTCAAGCACATTGCGCGTAGCAGATTTGGGATGTTCAGTCGGGCCAAATACCTTCTTTGCTATGCAAAACGTACTGCAAGCCATGGAAAAGAAGTACCATTCCCAAGGCCTCGCACCTAAAATGCTCGAATTCCAAGTGTTCTTCAATGATCACGCTTCCAATGATTTCAATACCCTTTTCGCTTCTCTCCCATTTGATAGGCAATACTTTGCTGCAGGAGTGCCAGGTTCTTTCTATGGCCGGTTATTCCCCGACTCCTCTCTCCATTTTTTGTTTTCCTGTTATGCGCTCCACTGGCTCTCTAAGGTTCCTGAAGAATTGCTGGACAAAAACTCTCCTGCGTGGAACAAGGGTAACATTCACTACACAAGGGCCTCTGAAGAAGTTGCCAAGAGCTATGGAGCTCAATTTGCAAAAGACATGGAGATCTTTCTGAATGCTAGAGCTAAAGAGACTGTAATTGGAGGGATGATGGTACTTATCATGCCAGGTCTCCCGAATGATATCCATCATTCTCAGCTCTTATCAGGTCTCACACTTGATTTTCTTGGATCCTGCCTCATGTATATGGTCAATGAGGTAAGTCAATGTTCAGCTATTCAAATTAGTGCCAGAAAAGCAATGAAACTTACTAGTTGAAAACTATCAGGCGATACAATCACATTTAAATTCAATTTTATGACCAGAAAAACTTGTTCGAACTATACTAGCTGCATTAATTTAGCTGCAGTTTGTATTCCGTTTAGGATAATGATTTGGAGTCCAATAGTCAGACAACTCCGGCTGATTTATGGGAGTGGGGGCTGATGTCATTAATATTCTTGACGTCATGATGACATCAGCACATACTCATAAAATTAGTAGGATTTGCTCAACTGTTAGACTCCCTATCATTACTATTACACATATCATCCTTTATCTTGTCAACTTTGATGAGTCTGTTACATTTGAACCTTGTGTCAGATCTTCTGTGTAACCCGATAACGCAAACCTTTATTACAGGGATTAGTGTGTGATGATCAAGTGGATTCATTCAACTTGCCAATGTATTTTCCCACCCCCAAGGAGATGGCGCAGCTGGTTGAAAAAGATGGGCGTTTCAGTATTCAGAGAATGGAGTTGATGGAGCACAGTTCCAAGATTAATGCCCCAGTTGATGGGCAGACATTGATACTGCACCTACGAGCTAGCATGGAAGGGATTTTCACCAAACACTTTGGACATGATATAGTTGATAAAATGTTTGAGCAGGCTTTTAAAAAAACTGCAGAGTTATCTTGTGTGCTGGAGTCGACAAACACTATTAAAGCCAAACTATTTCTTGTTTTGATGCGTAAATGATGTGAGTTGAAGAAATTAGTCAGTGAAGCACAAGTGATTCATTCAACTTGCCTGTATATGCTCTATCCCACAAGGAGATGGTGTGCTTATTGAAAGAATGGTGTTGATGGATGCCAGGTCAAAGATTGATTCCCCACTTTTTGTTGAAAATGCACCAATCATTTGGATGGGAGACTGTTGGTGAAATGTTGGAGCAGACTTTGCCTGTGTCTGCTATCTTCTCTTTTTTTCCTACTGTATTTAGAAAATATATGGTTAAAAACTATACTGTGTTGGAATATTTGGTGTTCAAAATATAATTGAGTTGTAATCTTTGTTTTTGAGTCCTTGTGATGTGTTTGAAAAGCTTCAAAGTTCATGATTTTGTGGTTCAAATGCAGAAATTTAAAGCTTTGATAGTGGAGAATGCACACTCTAGGTACAGGAATACATGGAGTGGTGTGAGGACTCTTTGCTTCTAAAGCTAATATTATTTTGAAGTGTTCAAACTAGCAGGAGTTGGAAATTTGGCCAAGTGTTTGGACTGTAAGTTTGCACCAAATTGATACTATTTGTTAATGCAATTTATTGTGGCGTCCAAGATCTGGAGAAAAAGTGATTGATATTTGTGTGTGCGTGGACATCCTAACTATATAGATGCGTTTCAAGTAAAATAGTGAAAAAAAAGTATGCAAAGCGAATAATATCTACATGTTGTGGAAGGATAATAGCTATTGTCTTAACTATTCTACTTTTTGGTTCTGTTCTTTGTTCTAGCAACAGAATTAATTGTCCGTGTTTGAATGATTTTATTTCCAAAAAGTTTATACTGTTAGTAATTTTCCTTGCTAGGTGGAAGATCGGAAGAATGGTGTTGATGGATGTTAGGTCAATGATTCATGCCACTTAATTTTGGTGTTGACAAATTGTAGTGTCGAATTTCTAGAATGTTTTGAACTACCTTTATTTGAGAAATGGAAGACAATGAATTTTTTTCTTACTAATTTTTAACTTTATTTTTATTAAACTAAAACAGACACACGAATTTTTATGGGATACAACTAGGGTGGCAAATGGACGGGTTGGGTTGGATTTGGGTTGGGTTAAAAATGAACGAGTTGGGTTGAATTTGGATTGGGTTGAATTTGGACGGGTCAATATGGGTCAAGATCCATATTCAACCCGTTTAAAAAGGGTTAAAAATAGGCGAGTCAACCCATTATGACATGTGGATCCATTAATTATTATTTTTAATTATTTTATATTTTTTAAATTTTTAAATTTTTAATTATTTTTAAATTTTTTTATTATTTATTATTTTTTAAAAATTTTTAATTCATACAAACGGATCTAACAAAATAAATCTGTGGTTGAGAGTTGTTTTTTTTCAAGTGCAAATATTATATATCTATCTCCCATTGAGTTATATAGCTATATATATATTTGACTGAACCCACTTTGGTTGTAATTTGTGAGGCACAGGGAGTTGGAGTGAAAAATGTGTCTGGAGAGAGAATAGCGGAGAAAGAAAGGAAGGTATTATTTAACAGTCATATTTTGCAATTTGTGAAATTTTTTTCCTGAAAAAACAGAATATGACCATTACTAAATTATTAGACGTAACCTTATTTAAAATAAAAAAAAAAAAAGAGAAAGAAGTTAAGTCAGAAGGAAAATACTTGAGCCTTCCATATCCAAATAATTGTTTTAGCTTTATTTTCACATTTAAAATTACCAAGCATGTTTTAGTTTTGACAGAAATAATAGTACCAGTTTTACTAAACACGCCCAAATTTAATAATTTTGTTAAGAAAATTATAACTAAATCAAGTGAAAATATTAAAAGAGGATTAAAAAAAAGAAAAAAGGAAAGTGAAGAATATTTTTAGAAATTTAAAATGAAAAGAATATTTTAGAAATTTTCGTTCATTTTCTCACTCTTGGTCGCCCCAATCAATGTCACAAAGACACAACGGCGTTTGTCACCACTCCCTCCGCCCTATACGAATAAACTCCTTTTATGTTTTTCTATTCCATAAACTATTACTGTATATTGTATGATATATGTATGCAGAGTCATACATACATACATACATACATATATATATATATATGTTCCTGTAATGAACAAATGTCATTTTTATATATGCAGAGCCCTAATTACTGTGAACTATGGGACTAATTTTTAATCTGTCTGAAATTATTAGTCCTACTTAATTGGGATCACGGTCACGCTCAGGAGCCAAGTAAATTAAAAAAATTATTTAATTTTTTAAATTTATTTTTAAATTTTTTTATTTATTTTAAATTTTTATTATTTTTTAAATTTTTTTAATTTTTTAAAATTTTTATAATTTAAAAAAAAAATTAATTATTTTTATTTTTAAATTATTTTTTTGGAAGGTTTTAAATTTTTTTATTTTTAAATTTATTAGTTTTTTAATTATTTAAAATTATTATTTAATTTTTTAAAATTATTTTTAATTATTTATTTTTTTAGAAGAAATTTTTAGAGAGACAAATTTAGAGAGAGGGGATTGTGGGTGAGAGAATTTTAGAGAGAGAAATGAGTTGAGTAGAATATGGAATAGATGTGTGTTGTGTGTTTATTATGTGATGGGTGAAATATGGGTTGAATGTGGTTAACCATATTCAACCCATTTTGACCCTCAAATTAAATGGTTAAAAATTACCCAACCCATCTTGACCCTCAATTAAATATAGTTCATCCATAACCATTAAAAAGCGGACGAATATGGACGGGTTAATAGTTCCTGACCCATTTTGTCACCCCTAGATACAACCTTTGAGTGTTTAATAATTGATGAGAGCTATTTTTCCTCCAATTTTAATAAATTGTAAATTTGTAATATATTTCTAATATTTTCCTTACTCATTGTTTTACATTAATACTTAATAGTGTTGTAACATGTTAATTAAATCATTATAAATGGTTTAAAAAAAAAATTCCAAAAATACGAAAAAAACTAAACAAACGAGTTGGTTGGGTTCCGGTTGATACCATGATACCATTTCCACGGGTTCGGTAAATAAATTAAATATAGGGCCCATGTTATTCTAATTGGTCGGTATTGGATCGAGTTTGAGCTCATATGATTCAACCAACCCGACCCATTGCCACAACCAATTACCAGATAGTAGTGGCGGGACCACAATAGGAGTTCTAGTTATCAACTAATACTCTGTATTTTCCAGATAGTTCCACAATAGGAGTTGTAGTTATCAACTACACAACTTAAACACCTATTTGATCTCTTCTTTTGCTATACATATATATACACGCGTTTTTTTATATTACTACATCAAAAATTAGGGTTCATAGTTTTCAATCTGTTTGATCACTGCCTCTCTTTGCATCCAAAGAAGAAGAAGAAGAAGACTTCTAGGGTTTTGTATTTTCTCTTTCTATACATCTTTTTTCCAGATTTTATTTTCTTCCTGTTTAAAATCTATCTTTATATATATATATGCACACCCGGTATACGGATATAACCGATGGTTTTTGAAGGGATTAGTGTGATTTTTATTAGGTGTCGTCCGGTTTTGTTTGAATCGGCTATTGATTCTTATTTGGTTGTTTCTGAGGCCTTTTCTGAATAGATTTTCCTTTTGTGGGTTTGTATCGAAATTGTTGTTTTGTGATTTGGGATTGATTATTTAACTCCAAGGAAGGTTTGACTGAGTTGTTGGAGAGGAGCATTCAATTAATCAATTAATGGAGTAGAAGTTGCTTGGAGCCAAGTGAGGCAACATTATGCAGAGCAGCAAGGCTCACCTTCTTCAGTCATTGAAACATGAAAACATTGTCGGAACGGACGAAAGACCTCGTTCATGAGGCTCTGAAATGTTGATGGGGCATTTGTGAGGCCGAAAGGCATCACAAGAAATTCGCGCATATTTGGCCAATAGAAATCTTGTTGAACACGATGCAAGGTCTGATCTCCGAGGTCTACACTATCTCCACAGTCACACCATTATTCATGAAGATCTCGAGTGTGAGAATTTTTTTGTGAATGGCAATAGTGCAGAGTTAAAAATTGGGGGTCTTGCGTTGGCTTCTGTTATGCATTCTCCAAGTAGTGGTGTTGGCACTCCTGAATTGGTTTACCAACTGTTTGATATACATTCCTTTGGAATGTGCATGCTAGAGTTGGTTTCTTGTGAAAACCTATATGGTGAATGCAAAAGTCAAGCACAAATATATAAGGTTATGTCTGGATTGATGAAGCCAACTGCTCTTGAGAGGGTGAATGATCCCCAAGTGAGGCTGTTTATAGAAAAGTGTTTGGTTCCAACATCACTGGGTTTGTCCGCGGCAGAGCTGTTGAAAGATCCCTTCCTTTCGTCTCCAAATTGAAAGGGGCTTATTTGTGATCCTCTTGTACCAATAAAGGTGCCAAAGTCCGGTTCTATTCCGACGGACATAGACACTAGCAACAAACCTTTCAGCTCCAGAGTTTCAGTGGTTCGGATAAGAGGTGAGAAAGTTGATGATATCTCTGTTTCATTGACCTTGCGTGTTGCTAACTTGTGTGGTCAGGTGAACACAATTGAGTTTAAGTTTGATCTTGATACTGATACTGTACCCTCAATAGCTGGTGAGATGGTTGAACAACTCAATTTTTTGTCGAAGGATGATAAGCCATCATTAGTGAAGTTAATGGACAGGTTGATTGACAAACTTGTACCCAACTGGAAAAATTCATCAGGAAATGGATTAACAGATTCATACGGGAATTCTGCTGTACTTCAACATGATCAAAACTCACAAAGTTTGTCTGTTTTGAGATCCGATGATGAAAATACTGATCAACACAAAAAAGGTAGTGTTCGGGGGAATGTCATATCGAGTCAACCAATGAAGGATTCAGAGATACCCTCTGCTGCTTCATCCAGTGCACTGTCTAAGGAGATGAGTTTGTTAAGTCTCTTTTCACCATCTGAAGCAGACGATGATCGGTTGAAGCTGAAGCTTAATGGTATTGAGATGGAATACTACCAACGCCTTCGTGAACTGTTGAGAATGAGGGAGGATGCCATATATGATGCCAGTCAGAGGTGTATAAAAAAGAATTAGATATCTATTTTTTTTTTTTATGTAAATAGATTTTATTTTCTCAAATACAATTCAGAATATGCATGTTTCAGTTTTTAAAGAAATGGAAGTGTCATGTTCTTTCAGCATTGCTTGAATGATTATATGATGAATTTGTTATTTCTTACACACACACACACATATATATATATATACTTCTGTTTTGTTATTTTTTTAGCTTTCCTTGTCTGCTGTTGTTTCAAATATGGTCAACTCAGGCCCTGGTAGTGCAGTGACAATTCTTATAGAGTAGCCCCATCAGATGGTGCTTGTTTGACACTCGTTTGAAATAACAAACAAATTGAAGGCTGAGACATGTGATGGTGGTTAGATTTTTTAGCCTGTGTTATAAGCTTGGCATAAACATATAGTGTATTTCATAAATTCTCGCATAATTTTTGAGCAACCAGATTGCTAGCTTACTTTCCAGTTTGGTAACTTATGATTTTGGTAGCTTATTATCACGCCCCGCCGATGGAGCTTATGCCACGCAAGCAACACGTAAGTACTGAGTAGGACGCTTCATGATGAGATAAATTTATGGAGTCTTCTGCAGTTATCTAGAGTAGGATGGAGGATTCTATATCCACTGAACAGTTGGCAGGGCCAAAATACACTATAATGTTGGGCTTTGGACGGGCTGACCCATTAAACCCACTTTTTTTTTTCTTTTTTTATTTTTTTCCCCTTACCAATAAATATGCAAAATACATTTCTTTATTTTCCCTGTTTGAAACATCAATTTTTTCACAAAATTTTAATTCATTAATAATTTCTTTTAATCTGATCAGACTATTAGTATTGTGACTGAAGTATTCAATTATTAATTTTTGTATTTTTTCAACTCTAATTTTATTTTTATTAATACAAAAAAATAAAACTTACCTTATTTTATTTTAAATATAAAAATAAAATAAAATATTCTTTTTATTTGTTATTAAATAAATTTTTATTTTAAAATTATTCGAGTTGGCGATTGCTTGATACCTGTTTGCATTTGGGTTATCTCCCTCTCCAATCACAAATATATATCAATGACCAATTAGGGTTTTCAGTAAATGATACAGACACTTCACATAAATAGATACATATATATCAAAGATTTGGATGCCCAAAAAAAAAAAAAAAAAAAAACCCGGAAATTTTTTAAAATTTTGGGTTTTGGGTTGGGTTCGGGTCGAGCCCGAGCCCAACCCGAAGACGTTTGCGCTTTGAAAAATTCCAACTGGATTTAGTCCTGATTTATTAATTTAAAAGCCCAAGTTCCAAAAAAATTGGGCTGAGCTTGATTGGCCCACCCAAGTTGCACCCCTAGATCGAATAGGAGTATTTCATGCTAATATGCCTTGAATGAAATCAATTTTGCTACAACACCTATGATGGCCCTGGTTTTTCAAACCAGCGCGTCCTGCGATGAATGAAAGTTTGACTCGATAACGGATCCCGAATGCGAAAGCGAAAATAGAAACTAAGCTTCTAGAGATACAATACATCTCTAAAACACAAAAAGTGACCTTCCATGAGGCCACGGAACTCAACGAGAACAGACTCGGAAGAAAAAACTCAAAAATAGACCAAGTATACCCCCCAAGGGCAAAATGGTCTTTTCATACGGAAATAAAGTCTCGAGAGATGTACGTCATCCCTAAGACAAAAGCATGACTTCACATGAAGTCACAGAACTCAAAAAGACAAAGTATGGAGTGACGTTTTAAAAAGGACAAGTTTAGTCCTAGGGGCAAAATAGTCATTTTAAAAAAGATCGAGGTGCAACCGTGCATACCATTGGATAGACAACGAAAAATTAACGAATTAAACTCAAAAATCACTTGATTTGGAGTCTAGATGGAAGAGAAATAGCAGAACAAAAAAAGGACGTTGACGCGGCCAAGGGGCACCAAGGCAGCCCCCCATGCACGGCAAGGACTGAACAGCACTGAATAGTGTTTTTGCAAATAGTGTACTATTTTGGACCCTTAAATGGATTTTTTTGAAAAAATACAAAGAAGAAACCTCCCTTAAAATCAAGTTTTCTAGCTGACTATGTCAAAAAAAAAAAAAAAAAAATGCAATTTTGCTTCAAGTATTCATTTCGACAAATATGATACTGTGTGCTAAAAAATTTGTGCACGCAAACGCAATAAGTGTTTTGAGACGTGCGGGAATGGTCTACGGCCCCCAAATATTCCCCAAGCATAAAATGACCTATTAAACCTCAAATTTGCCTAAATTGACTTTTAAAACAAAAGTTTGAAACCAAAACCCATGGATGCTTTCAAAAGACAGTTTGACACTTGGCCACACTTCATACATATATAAAGAGACCCTAAGGGTGTGCTATTGCACACTTTACACATCCCAAATAAAAGATACTACCTTCATCCCAAATTAGATGTCCTGTTTGGGGAACTAATTTGTGAGTCACGGTTCCCCAAACAAGACATCTCTTTTAGGATAGAGGGAGTATCATCCTAAAGCGTCTAATTTCTCTATTTTACTTAGTTATACATGGAATCCAAAGTACTCAAACCCTTGGCCTTATTACAAACATGTCAAATACATCTCAAAAGGTGAACTTATGTACACATTACATATTTAAAACAAAGTATACATGTTTTGACATATAAAACCAAAAGTAAGGCATTTCATACTAACAAGGGCATGAACAAAGTACTACAAAATATTCCAAGCATTCAAAATGATCCAGGGATGTGATGCATCCCAAAACAACGTTTCTTTACCTGAAAAACAACCTAAATCACTAGGGTGAGTAAACGAGTTACTCGTAAAAAGTGGATATGCGTATAACCTAAAGTTTTACAAACTTTGCAAATTAATATAAATCAATCTATGTGGTACATGCCACCTAACATCTATGTTCCAAATGAGTCTAAGGGATCATCTTAGGCTACATTAGAACAATAAAACACAAATCACAATATCCATAATATTTAGCTGGCATTGGAACTTCCAACACAACGCAATAAGATTTAAACTCACAAAGTTATCAATTTGGAATTTAAAATGCGAAATCTAATAGTGGAAAACTTAGACATCACGTCGGATTTTAACCGAACAATAACAGTTTCATTCGGGTTACTAGCCCGCTTAGAACTACCCTAGTGCGCACGTGTGGGGAGAGCTAATCTCCCACCCTTGAGCTATACTCTAATCATATTCGAAACAGACGACATCCCAAGTTTCCAAAATCAGCAAATTGTGCATCAACGTACATATCATCGTGTATATTGATGAGCGCTGAAAAGTGCGTATTTAAACCCCTTAAACTTAGACATTCTAGTACCTTTATCTATCTTACTTTACCGTTTTAGATTAATTTTGTATTATTTCCATTTTCAGGCACTTATCCCTAAAATAAGCTAACTCAGCCAAATAAGAGCTTAATTGAAGCAATTATGGGATTAAACAAAGAAAGGAGCAAAGTGGAGAAAGAAGGAAGCAAATGAAGCCAAAGGTGGAAAGTAGTAAAGTTCGATCGATCCAATTTCAAGGTTCGATCGATCAAACACTGATCGATCTCAGCACTTCAAGATAGATCCAAGCCTTGGCCCAAAAACAAAAAGTCCAAAATTCGATCGATCCAACACCACCCTTCGATCGATCGAACACCACCCTTCGATCGATCGAACACTTTTGTCCTTATTCAAATGATTGATCCTATCCACAGCTGTACCACCTACTAACCACTTTTGTCTTTTTCCCAAAAATATCTCCCAAAATATCTCGGATTTGTCTTTTCCCAAAAAACTCAACCAGTTAGATCGATTCAACTTAAGTTCGATGGATCTCAGCCAGTTCGATCGATCCAAGTCCAAGGTTTGATCGATCGAACTTCCTCTAGTGCGAAAAAGTTAAATTTCCATCTCATTGAAAGTTGACTTTTATCCAATCTTTAGGGAATATTGTGTGCACGACCCCAGCTCATTTTGGGTATCATTTGACCTACCTATATAAGGATAAGGATTGCTTTTTACAAGGGGAGCTAATATCATTTTTCATATCATCTCTTGGAGAGCAAGCTTAGAGGAGGAGGAGGCTAGAGACACCATTGGAGTTCTTCATCAACAAGGAGCAGTTTTCTTCCATGGAGTTAGCCCTTGAGGGTTGGAGCAACATAACCATGAGTGGCTAGACATCCTCTTGGGGCTAGAGTTAGCCCTAAGCATGCTTTCTATATCTTAATCTTGTGTATTATTGAGGGATTAGTGTTGTAATTAATATTTTGATACTTCGATATATATAGATCTTGATTGTTCAATGATTTATGTGGTTAAATGCTTTCAATTGATCATTTCATTCTATCCATATGTCTATGTATGCTAGAATAGATATTCATGTGCTTGTCTCTAGATTTTGTGTTATTGATGCATATCTATGTGTATTGATGCTATAGATTTAGAGATTGTCAAAACATAGTGCTTAATGGAATGCTCTTGTGATTCTCTTGATGGTTCATACTTATTCCTTGATGGATTGTGCCTCTCCCCTAGTTTATTTTCATGCTAGTAGTGTAGTTGTAGTGTAGTGTTAAATGGGAGGACAATCCATGCTTGTTGTTTGATGATCCAAGCTTTTGAATGCAAGTAACATATGTCTCTAACCTTGTGTTATATTCGGATTGTGAGCTTAATGAAAGGATTAATGACTTGTTTTGATCTATTGTACCTTTCACATGTTGTTTAGACAATATATGCTTCATTGCTTAGATATATTGTATCTTTCACATGATATTTAGACCATACATGTTTAACTAGTCATCCTTACTTGTTGAATCAACCAAACACACACACACACACCAATATTGCAACACACCATTTGCCTTCATTAGTCACTTGTCAATGGTATAGAAATGCATTGCTTGGTGGTAATCTCTAAACCCCACGACTCTTCTCTCTCTCTTATTTACTCTTAGCTGCTTTCTTTTGCGATCACTTAGTTTAATTTAGTTGCTCTCTAATCAACCAACCAACTAGCCCTAATAGCGATTCCACGACCTTGTTCGATCCTCATAATCCCTTGGGACGATCCCTTCTCGCCCTAACTATATTTATAGCGAAAGGTAGTAGTGGCTTCTATAAATGTAAAACTCTTGGCCTTCGCCTTAAAATGCACACACTCTCTTAAGCTTGACGGTAGTGCGGCAGACCAAGTCGACCATTCAAATGAAATAGCCGCCGAAATGAAGTCCTTATCTCAAAGGTTTGATCAATTTTTGATTAACCAGAACTCGGCGAACCAAGTATCTTCCTTCCCTAACCATTCTCATCGTGCATCAAATGAAACATATATGACTTGTGCTAGTGTTCTTCATTATACTTCTCATTGTCCTTACGGACAAGTGCAAAATGAACCTAATGAACAAGTCAATTGTAATACCCCTAATTTTAAAAGGATAGTCTCGGTATTTATTTATTTATTTTTATTGTATTTTTTTTAATTGTTTAATTGATTATTTGACTAATTGTTTATGTGTTTAATTGAATTAAGTGTTACTTGATTAATTGGCTACTTATCTATGTGTTATTTGTATTTTGTCTAGGTGTTATTTATATTATTTGTTTAATTAGATTGTGTGCTTAAATGATGTATTTGATTAATTGTAATTAATTGTAAATTAAATGATTAAATGTTTTATTTTATTTTATTTTATGGTTATGGTTAGTGGTAATGGGCTAACTAATTGGGTCCCATGAACTACTTGGATAGGAAGTTGGATGGGTATGGATAATTACCCATGGATAGTTGTATATGTATATATATAGATATATATGTATATACATATATATAAAAAGGAAAGTAATTTATTAATTTTATAGTAACTTTAGTATTAATAAATAATCTGATGTATATATTTTATATATTTATATAATAAGGATATACATATATTTTATACGTAATATGTTTTAAGTTACCTTTTTAATATTATGGTAACTTTAGTATAAATAAATAATCTGATGTATATATTTTATTTATTTAATGAGGATACAGATAGATTATATACGTAACATATTTTAAGTTACTTTTTTCATATTATGGTAACTTTAGTATAAATAAATAATCTGATGTATATATTTTATTTATTTAATGAGAATATAGATAGATTATATACGTAACATGTTTTAAGTTACCTTTTAATATTATGATAACTTTAGCATTAATAAATAATCTAATGTATATATTTTATTTAATTAATAAGGATATACATAAATTATATACGTAACATATTTTAAGTTACCTTTTTAATATTTTTATTTTTTTTTTATTTTTCTTTATTAAGTTGACTTTGATTGGAAAAAGGAATAGGGTTATTATTTAGCCTATAAATACACAACTATAAGTTGAAAAAGGAGTGACAATATATCACGTAATATATTCTAGAAAGAGAGAGTTAGAGAGTGAAGGAGAAAGAGGAAGGAATGAGGAGAAAACCCTTTAGAGAGAAGATCAAGGAAGAAGATGTTTAACTTTCAGTCCGAAAGTTTAAGGCAAGTTCTTCTTCTATTTCTTTCCCTTTGATTCGTGTTTCTATACATGCCTAGGAAATTTCAGGATTTATTAAACACATAAAATTAAATAATTATGCATGTTTAAATGGATTAGAACATATGTTTTATGAATTTGGTTCATATCTGTTCTTGTATTATGAATTGATAAATTCATGATTTTGATTTGATTTCCAGTGTGAATTTTTACATGTTTAAATTATGTGTATTTCATATCTGTGGAATGATGGAACGTCTAGTGAGGTTCCTTTAGTGTGTGTATATATATATATATATATATATACGGACTACTAGTTACTGTTGGATTGACTAGGATGTATACGTGTATCGGATCTCTGCTTGGACTGTAGTAGAGTAGAACTTGTTTGTGGGTCTGACCCACCATTATTTTTCAGGTGTTCGTCAGGAGTAGAGGTTGTTCGTGCTGAGCAGGGATCAGTGTACTTCATTCTTCCGATGCTACATAGGAGTTCCTTTATGATTCAGTTTCCTGATTTAGACAGTTATTGCTGTCATTTGTTTAGTTTGGATTTTCTAGGGGTCCACACAGTATGGATTCCCGAGTTGTATTTTGGAGGATCAGTTGTATCAGAAGAGTTTATTATTTAATGAAAATATATTCTGAAGTTTATTATTAGATTATCATTTTAGTTTCTTGTCAGCATTTTATTTATTCTTCTTTATTCTTTTGTACTCTGTGTTCGTTTATTATCAATTTGTTTTGATATCCTCGGGTATTCGGGCGTGGGCCTGGTCAACCCGCATTCGGAAATTCGGGGGGTATCACATCAATGCAGCTTTCGTGAACCAAAGGAAAAATCCTTATGATACTGATTATAATCCAAGTTGGAGGAATCATCCAAATTTCTCTTGAAAAAACTAAGGAGAGGGCTCAAATCTTTCCCAAGGCGGTTTTTAAGGGAAGTACATTCCACCTCCACTGCAAAACCAAGGATCCCAAGGTTATAGATTTATCAATCACAATGGAATCAATTTGTTAATTCTCATTTTCCCAACCAATCTTATTTCCCAAGGAAATACTAGAAGTCCCGCCTTTGAAGAAAAAGTTTTAAATGCTTTGGGCACTTTAGAGGCTAACACTCAATTGCTTCATTCTCACTCTCAATCTATTGCAAAGCTAGAAACCCAAGTAGGGCAAATAGCAAGCACTCTCAATGCAAAAGAAAAGGGAAAGATGCCTATTAATGCCCCACCCAAGCAACAATGTGTTGTGGAAACCCATTCCTCATCGGAAGGCCACACCATTGAACATGTTAATGCGGTGACTATGTTGCGGAGTGGTAGGATTATGGACAATCAAGTTGAAATGTCCAATGAAGAGAGTGAACCGATGCAACCTCAAGTTGTCACCCGTCCCGTTTCACATCCCATTCCTCCTTCATTGCATATACATAATCTTGTGAATGAGAAAGTCTTGAAAAATGTGTTTGAAAAATAAGTTTTGAAAAATAATGTTGAAAAAGTTTTGTTGAAAAATGATTTGAAACAAAATGATTTAAAAACTTCTTGTGTTGAAGAAAGTTCAAAAGAAAATTCTGAAAAAGTGTTTGAACCAAAAGTTCCATTTTCGGATGCCTTAAAATGATCCATTTCAAAAGATAAGCAAAAGGCAAAAACCAATGAAATCATGGAAATGTTTAGGCAAGTGAAAGTCAATCTTCCACTATTGGATGCAATCAAGCAAATTTCGGTTTATGCCAAATTCTTGAAAGACTTGTGCACCCAAAAGCGGAAGAACAAGAGCCAAACACCAAGAAAAGTGGTTTTGACCGAGCAAGTGAGCTCAATTTTGCAACATAACACTCTTCCAAAGTTTAAGGACCCCGGTTCACCCACTACATCATGCATTATTGGTGATCATATTATTAATCGGGCGCTTCTTGATTTAGGAGCAAGTGTTAACCTTCTCCCATACTCGGTTTATGTCAAATTAGGCCTAGGTGAATTGAAACCGATGTCGGTAGTTTTGTAACTTGCCGATCGATCCATTAAGAAGCCTAGGGGTATAATTGAGGATGTTTTGATTAAGATTGACAAATTCTTCTTTCCCGTTGATTTCGTTGTCATAGACACGGAACCAGTCCCCAACCCTAAGAGTCAAATTCCCGTTATCCTTGGCCGTCCCTTCTTGGCAACCGCTAATGCCAACATCAATTGTAGGACGGGGATAATGAAGATCTCATTTGGCCATATAAAGGTGAAGTTGAATATCTTTAATCCCACACCCAATTCATTTGACAAATATGAATGAGAGGTTAATGTTGTAGATAAATGTCATGATCTTCAATGTCAAGGAAGTGAGCTTTTGTTTAAGACTAAATCTTCAAAGGGATCATCTTCAACCTTACATTCTCAAAGTGTTGTTTCAAATTCTTCCTTTGAAAGGGCATGGAAGCCCAAAAGTTGTGATTGCATAGACAAAGAATAAAAAGTTTCTTTTGAGCTTAATCCAATAAGTTCTTCAAAGAACCATTTGTTGGATGGAGTTCAAAGCATCTTTCACCCCAACAAGGAGTGGATGCATTACAAGATCTTTGATCCGGGCTAAAAGAGCCCAATGTCTTGCTAAAGATGTTAAAGACTAGCAAAAACATTTCGTAGGGTGTCAAAACCCTATTCCTCCCTCATTTCTATCTTTCATTTCATTTCTTGCGAAGTCTAGATATTTGTTTTTGGTTCTCATATGCATTGAAAGGAACTTTGGTGAGGATTGCATGAGTTTTCATGTCATTATTGAGCATTCTGCATAGTTCGATCGATCTCAAACCTGAGTTCGATCTATCAAACTCTATTCTGCATCCAACACTTAGAAAATTTTTCGACCTGCATCAACCTGCATCCAAATCACCTCTCTGTCCCATCGTTCGAACTTATTCTTAAATCGATCAGGAGACCTTCGATCGATCCAACTTCAAAGTTTGATCGATCTCATGATTCAACACTTAGAAAAATTTTGAGCCTGCATAAACCTGCATATTTCACCTCTCTGTCTCATCGATCGAAACATTCCAAGATCGATCGGAAGTTCTTCGATCGATCCAACTTCCAAGTTCGATTGAGCCAAAAACCTGTATATTTTTGCTCTCTCTCTGATCGATCGAACTCTTGTTCTGATCGATCTCAGTTCTTCATTTCATTATTTTGACTTTGTTTTGACTTTTCGAATTTTTTTAAAAAAAACTCCAAAATATTTTCATTTTTCTTTTATTTTGTTTAATTTTCATTTCATTTTATTTTATTTTTAAAAAAGTTTTCCAAAATTCAAAAAAATATTTTAATTTATTTAGTTTTTAATTATTATTGATTATTCAATTAAAAAATTTTTTAAAAAAAAAAAAAAAACCCAAAAATATTTTATTCTATTTTATTTTATTTTATTTTACAATTTTTAATTTTAATTTTGCATTTTTCAAAAAAAAATTTCAAAAATCCAAAAATACTTTGAAGAGAGTTCATCAAAGTTTGATCGATCTCAGTTGAAGTTCGATCGATCAAACTCTGGCGGGAATGTTTTTAAAATAGATCTGGAGGGTCTCAAGATCGATCATTTAGATCGATCCAACCTTCCAAAGCCTAACCCATCTTCGTCGCCACTGTACAATCTCATCTCCCTCATCTCCGGCGAATTCTCCGGCAAGATCTAAGTGCCAATCTCTCTCTCCTTTCTCGGATTCATCTTCACTCGTTCATATCTCCACTTCTCTCATCAATTTGGGTAAGATTCGAATCCATCTTCTATGATTGAAGCTTCAACCTCATGTATACATGACTTAGATGTTGCATCCATGCTTCACTTGTTGGATCCATGATATTGAGATGATGAAACCACCATTTTTGAAGCTTTAAAACACTGTGTACATATTTATATATATATATGCTTTTTATGTATTTGTGTATTCCGATTTAAATTGGGAGTTTGCGCTTCGCAAAGTGATGGAATTGATTGATTTGTCGTGTTGATGGGCCCACGAACATGTTCGTGTGGGCCCCATGCTTCCAAAGTCATAGATCTGTGACTGTTTACATTCGTCGCACAGTTCGATTGATCGAACTTGTATCTCAGATCGATCTTGAGAGATCGATCGAACTCATGTCTCAGATCGATCAAAGTTATGAGATTGATCTCACTTTTTTTCGATCAATCCAACTTTTGTAATTGATCTCACTTATTTTCGATCGAACCAACTTTTGTGATCGATCTCACTTCTTTTTCTGATCGATCAAACTTCACAGATCTCACACACACACTTCATAAATATGGAAGGGCATAAGATTCAGCGGAGGGGGGATTATTTGATAACCCTCTACGCCTTCTACACCGGGCACTGGGTGTCCATTCCTGCGCTCATCTGGAACGTGATGAGGAAGCTATATGACGAGTACATTAGCAAGGAGACGCCCGGAAGGGCTAAGTCTCTCCCATTCAGCCACCTCATCACCCAGATTCTTATAGACCAACGCTACCCTATTCATCCTCGGGAGCACCCCGAGAGAAGTTCCTGTCACTTTCTAAAGAAGGACTGGACCAAGAGCTACAACGCCATTATCACTAGACTGCAGGACCACACAGTAGTGGCTGCAGAGGAGCTAGAGAAGGAGGAGGCACAGGCAGCAGCAGATCCAGCAGCGGATGACACACCAGTCGATCCAGCTACTGAGCATATAGATATTGACTTAGAGTGCCCTGCAGATGACACAGAGCAGTACTCTCCAGCTAGGTCACCCATTCACGAACAGGAGCAGACTCAGGAGTTTTCTCCTGACTCTTTTATGCCTGAGGCTCCAGATCTGACCCCCGACTTTGGAGTACGCCTGCAGACTCTTGAGGATGCTATTGTTGCCATACGAGCTGATCTTACAGCCCACAGAGCTGATTTTGCTGCCTTCCGCACGGATGTCGCGACTATATTCCGAGATCTATCCAGAGATATCCGCGGAGCCCGACCTGTCCGTCCAATCTCATCCTCCTGAGTTCTCAGTTCCTTCTATCTCATGATCCCTCTCTACTATTGATACTTTATTTTTGTCACTGTACAGTACTATTATTTTTATAGCCGGTCTGTCGGCTTTGATATTTTTGTTGTACCTGCACTTTATCTATTTTATATATCTATTTTTGCTATGGATGTCATATGATTATATTCTCATATCTGTATGTTTGACTCCATCAAGTGCATCACAGTGACTTCAGTGAGAGAGTGCTTCCCGATTTTCAGGATCACCCTTATACCTCTATCATCTATTTATCTGTTTATCCCATTTACACTTGCATGTCCACTGTGCACTAATTATCCCATTTTGTTATCTGATGAGTTTATCCAAGTGCCAATTTTCAGGACCACAGTTCATCCCAAGTTTGGGGGGGCCATGCCAGCCACTTCGGATACTTCAGTCCCGATCATTCTATGCCTTAATTGCACTGGTATACTCTTTCCTTTGTTCTCTTTGCACATTGAGGACATTGTGCCATTTAAGTTTGGGGGGAATGGTGCTTTACAGTGTTAGTTTTAAAATTCAAAATTTTGAGCATGACTTGTGTATTTGAAGGATATTTCTATGATTGGTCCATATATAGCTATGATTTTGATCTTTTGAGGACTATATTGCTTAAAATTTAAAAATTGTTTGACTTGAGAGTCCAATACTCCTTGTATGTGACCGATCCTCTTTTACAAGGGTCGCGATACCAAGTCAAGCTTGAAGAGTTGTGTGTGTTTAGGAGGTGGCCAAGTTTTACATTTATAAAAAGCCACTACTACCTTTCTCTATATAAAATATAGATAGGGCGAGCAGGGATCGTCCCAAGGGATTTGATGGTGTATCGAATTGTGAACTATGGTAATTAGGGTTAGTAGGTCGGGTGATCACACAATTGGTTGGTTGGTTGATTATACTAAATGAGCTAAACTATAATAAAGCAATGCAATAAGATAAAGAGTAAGTAAGAAGGGACGGTCTTGGGGTGTAGAGATCACCACCAAACAATACTATTCCAAACCATAATCAAGTGACTAATGAGGGAAATGAATGTGTTGCAACAATGTTGTGTGTGTAAAAGACATTCAATTGGTAAGGGTGACTCAACAAGTGCAAATTGTCTCAATCAACATGTGTGAGGCCACAATACATCTATTGGTAGAGGAATATATTGTCTAAACATCATGTGAAGATAACAAAACAACAATTCAAGTCATTGAACCTTTCATTAAGCTCATAGTCCAAGCAATCCATAAGGATGACTTAGTTAAACATGCATTATCTAATCATCATGTGAGAGGTACAAAATATCTATTGGGAGAGGAATAAATTGTCTAAACACATGTGAAAGATACAACATATCATAACTAATCATTAATCATTCATTAAGCTCAAAATTCCTTTACACCACAAAATTAGAGCATATGCTTCTTGCATTCAAAAGTATGGAACATCAAAGAACAAGCATGAATTGTTTCCCCAATTAACACTACACTACTTAAAAGAGAAACACAATCCATCAAGGAATAAGTATGAACCATCTAGAGACATAACAAAAGCATTACATTAAGAACTTCATATTTTGGCAATCTCAAGATTAAAGGCATTAATACACATAGACATGCATCAATAACATTAAATCTAGAGGTGAGCATCTACTCTAGCATACATAGACATATAGATAGAGAAAATGATCAATTAGAAGCATTAATCCATAGAACTCAATGAATAATCAAGATCTTCATAAGTTCAAGAATCAAAATATGCATTACAACACAAATCCCTCAAAATTACACAAGATTAGGTAAAGAAAGCATGTTTGGGGCAAACTCTAGCCCCAAGAAGATGTCTAGCCACTCATGGTAGTGATGATCCAACCCTCAAGGGCTAACTCCATGGATGCTCCTTGTAGATAAAGACCTCCTCCAATGGTTGCTCTAGCTTCCTCCCTTCTTCCTCTCCAAGAATAGCCTCCAAGATGATTTTCAATGTGTGACAAGAGACTCTAGACTCCTCTCCAAAAAGTGTATCATATTCCTTATATAGGTAGGTCAAATACACCCTATGATGAGTTGTAGTCGTGCAAGGCATATTCTCCAATGATTAGGTGAAGGACGGAATAAATGAGCTGGGCTTTAATTTTTTCTCGCTGGAGGAAGTTCGATCGATCGAACCTTAACTTGGATTGATCGAAGATGGGTTCGATCGATCGAACTGCATCTTGGATCGATCGAAGTGGTCTGACTCCTCCGGATAAAAACAAGGCTGAGATATTTCGAAGATATTTATGGGGAAAAGGACAAAAGTGGTTGGTAGGCGTACAGCTGTGGATAAGATCAATCATTTGAATAGGACAAAATAGGGTTCGATCGATCGAAGGTGATGTTCGATCGATCGAACTTGGAATTTCAGCAAAGGCCAAGGTTGGATCTATCGAGAAGTACTGTGATCGATTATAGATGTTCGATCGATCGAACTCTAAGTTGGATCGATCGAACTTTTCAGCTGCACAACTTTGATTCCTTTTTGCTCCTTGCTTTCTCCACTTTGCTCCCTCCTTTGGTTTATCTCAGGATTGCTTCAATTAAGCTCTTATTTGGCTGAGTTAGCTCAATTTTGGGATTAGTGCCTGAAAATATAAATAACACGTAATAAGTCTAAAACGGTAAAGTAAGATAGATAAAGGTACTAGAATGGTTAAGCTTAACGGGTTTAAATGCGCACTTTTCAGTGCTCATCACACCCCCAAACTTAAATATTGCTAGTCCCTAGCAATGAACTAAGAAGTAAAGGAATGAAATGAACAACTAAACAAGTATAAACTGGAAAGCAAGTAAAATGATAGCGCCACTTTCGTAGGGAACACGATTGCATTTAGCATATGCAACAAGCCTTTTAAACCCCTAGGTTACCCCTAGTGGACGAGTAAAGTCCCGTGAGGGTTTCCAGAAATGGTACCCACAAACATTAAGCTCATTCTTTCAAAAGAGGCACCAATATTGTAAACAAGCATTGGGAGAAAACTACCTCAAGTATGCAATTTTTCAACCATTTCCAAGCAATCTCCCAAAATCTCAACATCAAGCAAGCAAGTATGGTCCTCCACACATCAAGAAAATGATCATGAAAATCAAAACAAGTCTAGAATCCATGTGAGAGGTCCGGCATCAAGTGTGTTGCTATTTTAGCTAACTAGAGAAGTAATCACATCCTTACCCTCAAACTAGCACACAAATCTAGTACCGATCATCAAGATAAGAGAGTGGACCTTTTATTAAAGCTTTATTGTTCTAGGTGCGCTTATTCTTTTCACTCTATTTCTTTTTTTTTTTTTATTGAGGATCAAAGATGGAAGTATTGTGCAATGTGTTGATCTCTTAAGCTTTCTAGAAGATTCATGTAGCGAGCTTTAGGTCAATGACTCCCAAACCAGATGGCTTTAGGGCATTAGGTGTTAAGACACCCCTACGGACTTACAAACTCAAATTAACTAGGCTACAAATCAAGATAACAACCATCTAATCATTTCCCACTTCTCACCTTTTGGGAGAAGTCCTCACTTTTATTGCTTTTTGCAACTTCTTCTTTTTCTTCTTTTTTTTTTTCTTTTTTTTTTTTTTTCAATTCAATTATTAACCTAGAGTTTGGGCCCTCCACCTTTCGGCGCGAGAAGTTCACTGCTTAATGAGGCAAGAATCCCGGCTACTCAATGAAAAGGGGTTGTTATCCACCTTTATCAAGAATGAAACCTTTCAATGCACTACTAGCCCAATTGGGATATAACCAATTCAATAATCAACAAAGCATGTACCCCACAATTGAATGCTAGCGTGCGCCGGTGCTAGTGTAGAATCCTAGAATGAATCTCAAAACAATCACAAAATCAGGATGATGTGGACCACAAATGCAAGCAAGATATCAATCTTTTGAAAAATTTACTCCTAAATGGCATCCTTAAGGCATACAAGGAGTATTGGACTCTCAAGTCAAGCAATTTTTAAATTTTAAGCAATATAGTCCTCAAAAGATCAAAATCATAGCTAAAAATGGACCAAGTATAGAAATATCCCTCAAATACACAAGACATGCTCAAAATTTGAATTTTAAAGTAACACTGAAATATACACCAATTCCCCCAAACTTAAACTACACATTGTCCTCAATGTGTGAAGAGAACAAAGGAAAGAGTATACCAGTGCTTTAGACATGAATGATCGGGATAGAAGTATCCAAAGTGGGTGGCATGGCCCCCCCCAAACTTGGGATAAACTGTGGTCCTGAAAAGTTTGCACTCGGATAAACTCATTAGATAACAAGATAGGATAATCAGTGCACAGTGGACATGCAAGTGTAAGATGGGATAAATAGATAATAGAGAGAAAGGTGTTAGAGTGGTCCTGAAAAATTAGGCAGCACTCTCTCACTGAAGTCACTGTGGTGTACCTGATGGAGTCAAACATACAAATATGAGATACTAAGAGACATCCATAATCAAGAAGCAATATATAGAGAATATAAAGTGCAGGTACATCAATAATATAATAAAGCCGACAGACCGGCCGCAAAATATAATACAGTAACAGTGACAGTATAATACAGATCCAGAATAAAAGAAATGAAAGCATAGAACAACTGGAAGTGGAGTCTCAGGAGGCCTGATCGTGAAGATCTGCAGTGGCTGGAGGTGCCGGCTGTGAGTTCGATCGATCGAAGATGGAGTTCGATCGATCGAACTTAGGTCTCCACTCTTAATGAATTTTTTTTTTTTTTTGAATGAGATGCAAATTTTGATCGATCGAAGGAAGATTTCGATCGATCAAAGAGGATAAAGAATGTACAAGTTTAAGGGTTCAAGAGTTGATATGTGCTGGAACCTTGGATCGATCGAACTTGGAATTCGATCAATCGAACATGAAAAATTTTGAAAAGTCCCGAGAGCATGCATTTTGGAGTTTGGATGCAGGTCCAAAATTTTTCTAAGTGTTGGGACTCATGATCGATCGAACCACATGTTGGATCGATCGAAAGGTAGTTCGATCGATCGAATTGGTTTACGATCGATCGAACTTTTGAAAATTTGGAGATCCCGAGAGCATGCATTTTGGAGTTTGGATGCAGGTCCAAAATTTTTCTAAGTGTTGGGTGCAAAATGAGAGCTGGATCGATCGAGTCCATAGTTGGATCGATCGAACCAAAGTTCGATCGATCGAACCAAGACTTGGATCGATCGAAATTATGTCTAAATGCTCAAAATGACTTGAATGCTCATGCAATCCCTTACTCAATTCCTTCCAATATATATGAACCACAAAAACAGTATCTAGACTTCGCAAGAATCAAAATGCAAGATAGAAATGAGGGAGGAATAGGGTTTTGACATCCTACGAATTTCGGTGCTAGTCTTTAACGTCTCTAGCAAGACCTAGGGCTCTTTTAACCCGGATCAAAGATCTTGCAATGCATCCCCTCCTTTTTGGGATGAGAGATGTTTTGAGTTCCACCCAATAAATGGTTCTTGGAAGAACTTGTTGGATTTAACTCAAAAGATGTTTTTAAATTCTTATCAAAATCTTCATCAATATGTTCATACACCGGGTCAATAAGATTTGCAGCCTCTAAATGTCTTTGAAAGACTTGACCCTCTATGTATGGTTTCAATCTTTGCCCATTCACCTTGAAGATGTTCCCCTTCTTGAAGTCTTGTATCTCTACCGCTCCATGCGGTGCAACCGAGATAATTTCATAGGGACCTTCCCACTTGGTTCTCAATTTGCCGGGAAAGAGTTTTAACCTAGAGTTGAATAGCCAAGCTTTTTGACCGGGTTCTAAGGACTTCTTCACAATATGCTTATCATGGAAGGCTTTGGTTCTTTCTTTGTAGAGCTTGGCATTATCATAAGCATTGTGCCTTAGCTCTTCCAATTCACTCAATTGAAGTAACCTATTCTCTCCGGCTTTGGCTAGGTCAAAATTGAGCTTTTTAACTGCCTAAAAGGCTTTGTGTTCTAGCTCAACTGGAAGATGGCAAGGCTTCCCATAAACAATTCTATAAGGGGACATGCCAATGGGAGTCTTATATGCCGTACGATAAGCCCACAAAGCATCATTTAGCTTTCTTGACCAATCTTTCCGGGTGGGGTTAACCGTTTTCTCAAGGATATGCTTAATTTCCCGGTTAGACACTTCAACTTGTCCACTTGTTTAAGGATGGTAGGGAGTGGCTACTTTGTGAGTAACGGAGTACTTAAGAAATAATTGCCTCAAGAAATGATTGCAAAAATGTTTTCCTCCATCACTTATCATAGCCCTTGGCATACCAAAACGAGCAAAGATATTGGATTTAATGAATTGAATGACCACGGAGTGATCATTTGTTTTGGTAGCACAAGCCTCAACCCACTTAGAAACATAATCAACGGCAAGAAGAATGTATTGATAACCATATGACATAGGAAATGGACCCATGAAATCAATGCCCCAAATATCAAAAATTTCAACAACCAATATATTGGTTAATGGCATCATATCTCTTTTAGACATTGTTCCCATCTTTTGACACCTCTCACACGACTTGCAAAAGTTGTAGGCATCTCTATGAATAGTGGGCCAAAAGAGCCCACTTTGAAGAACCTTTAGGGCGGTCTTCTTTGCACTAAAATGCCCACCACATGCAAGTGTGTGGCAAAACACTAGGACACTTGGGATTTCACTCTCCGGAATGCATCTTCTCACAATTTGATCGGGACAATAACGGTATAAAACAGGGTCTTCCCAATAGTAATTCCGGATGTTGGCAAAGAAACGATTTTTGTCGTTCTTTGACCAAGAGGTTGGAAGCTTGCCTATTGCCAAATAATTCACAATATCAGCGAACCAAGGCATTATTCCATTTGAGACTTGAAAAAGTTGTTCATCCGGGAAGGAATCATGAATTGGAGGACTAGGGAAAGGCTCTATTTGTAATCTGGAAAGATGATCAGCAACCACATTTTCGGTGCCCTTTTTGTCCTTGATTTCAAAATCGAATTCCTAGAGGAGTAAAATCCATCTAATCAATCTAGGTTTTGTTTCCCTCTTTGTTAAAAGATGTCTCAATGCAGCATGATCAGAGTAAACAACAACCTTAGATCGTAGCAAATAAGAGCGGAACTTATCAAGAGCATATACTGTAGCAAGTAATTCCTTCTCGGTAGTGGAGTAATTCAATTGAGCTCCTGAGAAGGTTTTGCTTGCATAGTATATGGCACAAGGGAGCTTACCTACTCGTTGGCCCAAAACTGCCCCCATGGCATAGTCAGAAGCATCACACATAATTTCAAAGGGCAAAGACCAATTAGGAGGTTGCATGATAGGAGCAGATGACAATGAAGTGCGCAATTTATGAAAGGCGTCTAGGCATGCTTGATCAAAGACGAAAGGAGTATCCTTGGCAAGAATATTGCACAAAGGTCTAGCGATTTTGCTAAAGTCCTTGATGAAGCGGCGATAGAAGCCGGCATGACCTAGAAAAGAGCGAACTTCCCTCACCGTTGAAGGTGGGGGTAGTTCAGAGATGAGTTCAACTTTCGCCCTATCTACCTCAATTCCTCTTCTAGATATGACGTGACCCAAAACAATTCCCTCTTGAACCATGAAATGGCTCTTTTCCCAACTAAGAACAAGGTTTGTTTCACGGCATCTTTTAAGCACTAAGTCCAAATTTTTGAGGTAAGCATCAAAGGAAGACCCAAAAACAGAAAAATCATCCATGAAGACCTCAAGATACTCTTCCACCATATCCGAAAAGATGGACATCATACACCTTTGGAATGTAGCAGGAGCATTGTACAAACCAAAAGGCATCCGTCTATAAGTAAATGTGCCAAATGGACATGTAAAGGTGGTTTTCTCTTGGTCTAATGGGTCAAGGGCCACTTGGTTGTAACCGGAATATCCATCTAGAAAGCAATAGTATTGTTGCCCCGCCAATCACTCTAAGATTTGATCAATGAAGGGTAAAGGGAAATGATCCTTTCTAGTGGCGGCATTTAATTTTCGGTAATCAATGCACACACGCCATGAGTTGGCGGTGCGCTTAGAGATTTCCTCACCTTTAGCATTTTCAACCACGGTAATTCCCGACTTTTTGGGAACTACTTGTGTAGGACTCACCCATTTGCTATCGGAGATTGGGTAGATGATTCTGGCATCCAAAAGTTTCACTACTTCTTTCTTAACTACCTCTTTCATGTTAGGATTCAATCTCCTTTGGGCATCCCTAAAGGGTTTTGTATCCTCTTCCATGAGTATACGATGCATACAAATGGAAGGATCAATTCCCTTAAGGTCCGCCACACTCCACCCTATAGCTTCTTTGTTTTCTTTAAGTACATTAAGTAGAGCATTTTCTTGGTCCTCATCTAGGCTTGAAGAGATGATAACCGGAAGAGTGTCGCGAGGACCTAGAAATGCATACTTAAGATTAGAAGGCAAAGTTTTTAGCTCAAGAGTTGGTGGAGATACCAAAGATGGAACCGGAGGAGTACTAGAAAGTGAAGGAAGAGGCTCAATTGGAGTTTTCCATGGTGGACAATTCAAACTTGCTACGGATTCCATTATATTGCTTACTTCATTGATTGAATTTTCATTATCAAACCCACAACTCTCATACATTTCAAGAAGACATGAGGCAAGAGGATCATCGGATAAAAGAGATGAGAGATCATCCTCAAGCGGTTGTTTCATGATCATTGTGGGAATTGATTCCTCAACAACCTCATCTAACACATCAATAACACAACACTCATCTTCATCTATGGGATGTCGACTTGTATTGAAAACATTGAGTTTGACCATCATGTTGCCAAAAGAAAGATCCATGATTCCGGACCTACAATTAATAGTGGCATTGGCGGTGGCAAGGAATGGTCTTCCCAAGATGATTGGGATTTGAGTAGTGGAATTAGCAACCGGTTCAGTGTCTAACACTACAAAATCAACCGGAAAGTAGAATTTATCTACTTTGACAAGGATGTTGTGATACCCCTCGATTCTAGAGCCACGGGTGATCAAGTCCGAGCACAGATCCGAGGGATATCAGACAATTAATATATAAACAAGCAAGAATAAAACTGAATTAACAATAAAATAATGATACGCTGAAAAGAATTCTAATTGTAAAACCTCCAAAATAAAAGTTTTAATATAAATAAACTTTCCAATCCGTACAACTCGGGAATCCATCTAATGGACCCCTAATATTTCCAACTGGTAAAACATTTACAGAATTACAATCCAAAACCAAAATAAGAAAGAAAATCCTATGTAGTCGGAAGAGTGAGTGACTGTATCTGCATCACCACGATCAAACCCTAAGCCTGGTACTCACGAACACCTGAAAAATAAAGGTGGGTCAGGCCCACATGCAAGTTCCATCCTACTACAATCCGTACATAAACCCGATACGCAGATACATCCTAGATAGCTCGACAATATCTACAATAGTCCATAGATATATATATACACACTATAGGATGCTCACTAGCCTATAACATAGTTCAGCCTGGGTAGAAGGTGACATATAAAACACGGTTTTCAGCGGCCAAGTACCTAGACCCACCAGGGAACATTAGCTATATCTAGCTACTCAACCTTTGCAATATACGCACCCTAACCGTGATCAGGAGACTCAAGCTCGTATCACAGTACCATAAATATATATATAAATTCCTTCCTAATGCCGAAAGATAAAACAAGCATCCATTATGTCGTTCAACTGTTTTAGTTGACAGGACATGTATCCATGTAGGAGTTAACTATTTTAGTTAATCCATTCCGTATGTAAGAAGGGGTAGGACTTAGCTTTTTGATCTAATCCATCCCTGATATGTCACCGTCCCATACCGGTACATATAATGCAAATGATCCATAAACGATGCACATTCATTAGAACATCAAATAAATCCAGAAACCAGCACAATAGAAAACAGATATTATTAAGATCCTATTATGCATCCAGTATATGATTATAATCATTAATCCTCCAAATAAATTGTTAAAGTATTGATAAACAATTTATATTATCCACATCCATACAATTGATAAAACAGAAGTTAAACAGTTCATCAATTAACATCCATAACCTGTTATAATGATCAGTCAGAAATATGAACTAAATACATTATACTAGATATCCCAAACCAACCTCTCATACCATATTATTTAAATTGCCAAAACAAAGACAAGTAATGAAATCCTCCATAAATCCTTAACAGCATAAAAGTTAGCATTTACACCACATGACGTCCCTTTGATCCTCCACTCCAAAACCTGTGCCTGATATAATATGACACTCTGAATTCCAAACTGCTCATTATATGAAACCCCAACAGTATTCCCACACTAGTCCATTTAGTTCGCTAAACCAAAACTAGCAACTAAAATTCCTACCACTCCTGACAGCATACCATTTAATATTTAAGTTAATACTGTCTATGCCCATATCCCACACCGAACTTTCTGGCCTCCATTAAAGTATATAAATAATTTATATAATATCCCAAAAGTAATTCGATACCAGTCAGTTTAAGTTATTAAAACAAATTTATTAACTTAAACATTCATCCTTCCTTGACAGCATGCCTATTCCACGTTTCTGTTTCCTGATACCCCTTAAGATTAGCACCCTAGCATAACCAACTATTTAAGGGTCTTAATAGGTTAATTTTAACATATTTGAAACCCCCTTTAATTTTTAGTATTTGCGTTTAACCCCAGAACTCCGAAAATTTTTCAGAAAACACCCCGTAGGGGTTTTTTTCCATGGGAGCCGGCTCCCCTTTATTGGAGCCGGCTCCTAGGCTTCTAGAGCCGGCTCCCCCTCATGGAGAGCCGGCTCTCTCTTCATGGGAGCCGGCTCCCACCATTTAGGAGCCGGCTCTCACCCCTGAGAGCCCCTCTGCATCGTCTCTACTTCGTCCGACGATTTTTCTGCGTTTCCGGCGAAGTCCGACGTTCCTGTCCCAAGTATTTTAACATTCCTAGGGTTCAATTTAAATTCTTAAAGCCCTAGAAACTTCTCACCATCCAGCATGCATTAATTGACAAAAAATCTAAAACAAAACAAAACCGTATCCAAAACGCCATTCACAGTTAACTGAATGTATGAACAATCTAAAGTCTGATCACAAGTGTCAAACTTCCATTATAAAGGTTAACTAACTTCCTAACCATCCTAACAACACCCCACATCGCATTATGAATTAATTTACAGAGGTTTAATATATAATCTAACAATTTATGCAAGGGAAGCCACCTTCAGTTAGTATACGGTTAACCAAATTTCAGACTAAACTAATATGCATAAAATCTGTTTTAAAAGTTTTAATTAAATTCCTGGAGTCTATTTAGAATGCACAGAACACAAGTTTACAGGAAGGAGAGAATGAAACTTGTCTTAAGATTCTGGTTTGAAACCTTCATCGCCGTTGCTAAATTCTGCAACGAACTGTAAACTACCTGCAACTCTCCCACTGTTCCAGCTTTATTCCACAAGCCATCGACTCTTTCTTCCTTGATCCCACCTTCAATCCATGGCTGCAATCCTAATTGATTCTCTCAATTTCCCTCTGTTTTTCCTTCTCAAGGAACCTCTCTGTTTTTCCTCTCATAAACCATTACGTGAATAGGGTTTTCTCCCAAAACCCTTGCAGCATATATTGTTATATATATATAGACTCCTCTGAAACCCTAATCCCAAATCCAGTAATCCTAACCCTAAGTCCAGCCCAACTACAAGTCGGCTACCTAATTACTTAATCATAACACCCTAAAAACCCTTAATTTAGGAAAATAAATAATTAATTAATTTAAAATACCAATTCAATTAAACAATTAATTTAAAACCAATAAACAAGTAAAATAAATCAATTAATCTAAAACAAATAATTCACACTTAATCAATTAAACAAACCAATCCACTATATAACAATTAAATTAAATACACACCAATAATAATAAATCAACTAATTTAACCAAATAACAAATAAGTCCAATAATGTAAATAAAAATGAAAAACAAACCAAAATATTAAATAAACCAATCCACTATATAACAATTAAATTAAATACACACAAATAATAATAAATCAACTAATTTAACCAAATAACAAATAAGTCCAATAATTTAAATAAAAATGAAAAACAAACCAAAATATTCCCATTTTATCCTTTTGAAAACTAGGGGTATTACAGATGTCCTCAACCATACCCCTAGGTGTTTTGACGGATCTATCGGCCATTTGAAGCACCACCGAGGTTGGTTTTAACTCATTTAACCCCAATTGGACATACACAGAATAAGGAATCAGGTTAACACTTGAACCTAAGTCAAGAAGAGCTCTCCGGATCTTGTGATTTCCAATTACACATGAAATGGTTGGAGCACCGGGGTCTTTGCATTTGAGTGGAGTATTTTGTTGAAGAATGGAGCTCACTTGCTCCGTGATGAACACTTTCTTAGGACCTTGTCCTTTGTTCCTCCTCTTTTGTGTGTAAAGATCTTTCAAGAATTTGGTATAAGGCGGAATTTGCTTAATTGCATCTAAGAGGGAAAGATTTATGTTCACTTTGGAATATTGTCTTGATGTGTGGAGGACCATACTTGCTTGCTTGAAGTTGAAATTTTGGGAGATTGCTTGGAAATGGTTAAAAAATTACATACTTGAGGTAACTTTTTCCCGATGCTTGTTTGGAATATTGGTGCCTCTTTAGTGAGAAAGAGCTTAATATTTATGGGTAACATTTTTAGAAACCCTCACGAGACTTCACTCGTCCACTAGGGATAACCTAGGGGTTTAAAAGGCTTGTTGCATATGCTAGATGCAGTCGTGCTCCCTACGAAAGTGGCATTATCCATTTATTGCTTTCTAGTTCATTTTTTTATAGTTGTTAGTTTATTGTTTTTTGGTTGCAGTTCATTGTTAGGGACTAGCAATATTTAAGTTTGGGGGTATGATAAGCGTTGAAAAGTGCACATTTAAACTCCTTAATCTTGAATGTTCTAGAACCTTATTCTATCTTATTTTTTCGTTTTAGTCTAATTTCATGTTATTTTCCTTTTCAAGCACTTATCCCTAAAATAAGTCAATTTAGCTAAATTAGAGCATTAAAAGAAACAATCTCAAGCCTAGTGGAAGAAAGGAGTAAAATGGAAGTAAAGTGGTGAAAAAGCCCCCTCTGATCGATCGGACCAAGCTATGATCGATCACACTGTGATTGTTCCAACCGTGCCATGATGGATCAAGCCCTTTATCCTTATCCTCAAGAAAATTTCTTATTCAATCGATCCAACCTTTTCTCCGATCGATCAAACCCTTTTAATCTTATCCTTACTAACCACTTTTGTCATTTTCCCAAAAATATCTCAGCCTAATCCTTATCCAAAAAGTGCGCCACCATGGTTCGATTAATCAGAGCAACCATGTAATCGATCGAATTGCCTCAAATTACGTGAAAAATAGATTTCAAGTCAAATTAAAGGTGTGCTCGTGGTGCAATCATTTCGAGGTCCTAGTGCACAAGGAATGACCATTGGGTGTGACATTTGAGCTACCTATGTAAGGATTTTGGCCATTTTTAGTCGGGGGTTAGTTAGAGAGAGATTTGGCTAGAGATTAGAGAGAGAAACATACAATTTGGAAAAGTTCTTACACTCATCTAGGGTTTCTACCAAAAGCACAAGAAGAGGAGAATGAATTCTACCATGGAGATCGATAACCCTTGAGGGTTGGATGACAACATCAATGAGTGGCTAAACCATTCTCTTGGGGCTAGAGATAGCCCTAAGCATGCCTCCTAGACTTTAATGTTTTGTAATTAACAGGGATTTATGTTATAACTCATGTCTTGACCTCTTATATATATATATAAATCTTGTTTCTATATGATTTGTGTAGTTTAATATTTCCAATTGATCATTTAATTTTATACATATGTCTATGTATATCAGAATGAATGTTCATGGATTTTTCTCTAGATTTTGTGACATTGATGCATGTCTATGTGTGTTGATTATGAATCTAGTGATGGTCAAGGCATGGTGCTTCAATGGATTACTCTTGTGGTTTATTTGATGGTTCATACTTCTTTCTTGATGGATTGTGCCACCTCCTTAATTTAATTAGTTTACTTTTCATGTCATTAGCTTAGTTATAGTGTAATTGTTTTAATTTCCTAGATAGATAGACAATCCATTCTTGTTGTTTTATGTTCCATGCTTATCAATACAAATAGTATATTTCTCTAACTTATAGA
Organism: Cornus florida; assembly: GCF_030987335.1. Lineage (NCBI taxonomy): Eukaryota > Viridiplantae > Streptophyta > Magnoliopsida > Cornales > Cornaceae > Cornus > Cornus florida. The sequence continues at coordinate 61,930,543 of NW_026775572.1, read as the reverse complement.
GTGTGTATTAATTGTGAGCTTATGAAAGGATTAATGGCTTAATTTGATATGTTGTGCTATTTACTAGATTGACTAGACAATGTATGCTTACTTGGTCATCCATGTTTAATATTTCAATTAATGGCACACATTTTCATTTACATTACACAATCCCCCTAATCTATCAAATATTGGATGTCTAGGAAGGTAATGCTTAGTGGTGAACTCTATGTCCCAAGACTCCTCTATCATTCTCTATATCTCATTTGCTTTAGTTGTTTTACATTGCATTACTTTAGTTTAAACTGTAGTATAATTCAATCAACAAACTCTTTTTTGATCATTCGACCTACTAATCCAACATTACTTCCAAAATACCCTTCCTTTCCCCTGGGAAGATCCCTACTCACTCTTGCTATATTAATAGTTAGTAGTGGTAGTGGCATTTTATAAATTCAAACTTAGCCACATTTTCATCACACTAATTTGGTGCACCCTATGACACACACCACTCCTTGAGGTGTGTGCACAAAATAATACAACACTCTTTGATTTTAGAAAATACTTAGTGCAAAGTGGTCACCATAGTTTACATTTATAAACCGCTAGACACTTATACTATGTAATATGAAGTGAGAAGGGATCGTACCCAAGAGACCTTTGGCTTGGATTTAAACTTTGACAATTGGTTTTAACAAGTGATTACTAAGAGAGAGAGAGAGCAAAAGAGAGAAAGATAAAGAAAAAAATAGATTGTTGGTTGATTAAAGCTAAGGTGCACTTGAATTAAAATGCAATTAAAATAAACTATGTTAGAAATAGGAATTAAAGAAGTAAAAGAGAGAAGTGTTAGGGTTTATTGAAATCACTACTAAGCTTATGCAATTAACCACTTGCTTTCCATTAATGGGGAAAACATTGTTGCAATTTAAATGTAGCTACAATCATTGACACAATTTGCATATGTAAGCATGATTATCCAATTCACTTGAAATACATTGCCTACTTAACCAATAAGTAAACTAAGTGTAGAACAACACACCGATCTTGAGGCTTAACCTATCTCACCAATCCACAAATGCATCCAATGAGAGCACAAATCAATGGGATAACACAAATTTCAATCATGATGATAGATTGATTAATCAAGTGTAGATTGTTTACCTAATAACAAGTAAACTAGGGTGTAGTACAACCTATTAAGACAAAACTATAACCAATCAAATCCATTGACCATTTGCATTTAATCCACAATCAAGAAGATGATACAAATTGCATATAATAAGTGTGGAATATCAATTTCAAGTATGTATTGTCTAATGATAGTACAACCCATCAAGAATAAAGCATTGCATCCATTAAATACCATGCCATGGCCTTCAAGTATAATCCTCAATTAATAACACGTAGACATGAAATTAACATAGAGAATTACTGAAAGAATTAATCTTTAACATCTAATCATGAGTATAAACCCTAGATTAATCACATATAGACATATAACCAAAATAGAGAAATAATGGAAGGATTAATCAACACAAATCTTGGAACATCCAAGTATGAAATCAAAAGACTACAACATCGACTACAACAATATATTAATCTCCTCAAAGATAGAAGTTGCAAAGGTTTATATATACACAAACTTAGGGCTCAACCAAGCCCTAAGTGAAGAGCTAACCCATGGTGGTCAAGGTGTCAACAAGCTCCTCCTCCGAGCATGGAACCATCATTATCTTCTTCTTTTTCTTCTTCTCCCTTAAAGCTCTATAGATTAAGAGTAGGTAGATGTTCTTAAAACCCTTGTGCCTCTACTCTTCTCTTCTTTGATGCTCAAGAAAGATGAGTGTGTAGATGTTCTTGAAACCCTTGTGCCTCCACTCTTCTCTTTTTTTCTATCCCTAATCTCCTCCTCTTTTTCTCTTTCTTCTAACCCTAATCTCTAACATTAGAGAGAGAACTTATTACGATTTAAAAAGCTAAAAAATGAAAGATTGAATAATAATAAAAGATCATGGTTATAATAGTTCATTTAGCTTTTGTATAAGCTTTTGGAGGCCACAATAAGTCAAAAAATGAGCCCAAAACAGGTGAATCCCGTAGCCAAAAAATGATAAGTGATTGTTACCAGTGAGGTTGACATCCGGACCCAGATTTTGGGGTCCGGACGCAGTGCATCATAATCTTCTATCCAGACGCGGATGTTGGCGTCCGGACGCAGTGCATTTCTTGGCTTGTGTCCGGACGTGGATTTTGGCATCCAGACGTAATGCATTTCTCTGGCACTTTTCTACTTCCTTCTGAATTTGTCCTAATGTGTTTTGAAACTTTCTGCTTGTCTTTAGAAATGCGTAATGAACTGATTTAAACCCGTTTGAACTTTATTGCCCTGAAATAGACATAAACATAAATTAGGACTAAAACATGAAAGTAAGATAGATGCAAAGACTGAAATACCCTAGCTTAGGTATTAAAATGTGCAATATTTAAGTACTTATCATGCCCCCAAACTTAGATATTGCTATTCCCTAGTGATGAACTATAGTATGAAAATGAAACAAACATATATACAACTATGAACTAATAAAACAAATAAAGATAACATCACTTTTGTAAGGATCACGATTGCATTTAGCATATGCAACAAGCCTTTTAAAACCCTAGGTTACCCTTAGTGGACGAGTGAATTCTCGTGAGGTTTCCAGAAATGGAACCCATAAACATTAGCAGCTCTTTCTTACTTGAGAAGCAATGACATATATCAAACAAGTGTTGAAAGTAGACTACTTCAAGTGTGTAAACTATTCTCAACATTTCAACATCATATAAGCAAATATGGTCTTCACACATCAAACAAGATAATCATTCAAATTAAATCAATTCTACCATCCTTTTTGAGTGAACCAGCATCAAAATATGTTGTTATCTTAGCAAATCAATGAAATAATCATAGCTTTACCCTCAAACTAGCACACAAATATAGTATATATCATCAAGACATTGAATGAATCTTGTTATTCAATTTACTTGTAGCACGCTTTTTTATTTTATTTTATTTTATTTTTTTTTATTTTTATGGCACCTAAGATAAGAGTATAGTGCAATGCAGTAATCTTTTAAGCTTTCTAGAAGACTCATTTTAACAAGCGTTAAGTCAATGACTCCCAAACCGAACAACTTTAAGGTAATAGGTGTAAATACACCCCTAAGGACTTACAAGCTTAAATCAACTAGGCTACAAATCAAAATAACTCTCATCCTATCATTTCCCACTTTCCCACATTGGTGAGAAGCACTCACTTTTCTTTTTCTTTTTCTTTTTTTCCTTTTCTTTTCTTTCTCTTTATCTTTCCCTTGTTTTTTTGTGATGGCCCTCCACTTTCATGCGAGAGTTCAGTGCTTAATGAGGCATGAATCCTAATTACTTCGTAAAGGATTTGTTATTTAGCATGCAAGGTCATTTGTCAAGAATGAAAGCTTTCAAAGTCTACTAGCTCAATTGGGATATAACCAAAATATTAATCAACTAAGCATGTACCCTACAAATTGAATGCTAGTGTGCACAAGGGCAAGTCTAGAATTCTAGAATCAACTCTTAAAGCATTTTTAACAAGCATAATGATGTGGACCACAAAAGTAAGCATAATATCAAAAATTAAAAATTTACCCCTAAATGGCATCCAAGAGCATACAAGAAGTATTAAACTCTAACAACTTGCCAATCTAAGGAAACTATGTTTCAAAAGTTAAAAATAATGGCCAAATAGATACCAAATCTCAATCAGGCAATTAAAGCTCAACTTTAAGTAGAATGAATCAAGCCACCATACCCCCAAACTTAAACCGCACATTGTCCTTAATGTGCAATGAGAACAATAAAAAAATTGGAAAGAGTGTACCATGGTGGCAAAAGTCTATGAAGCCCAACAATGATCCATTATGAAAGAAGTCTCCCCCAAACGTGGATTCAAAAACCTACTTGAATAGCCACACTAGCAACTCACATCCAATATCAAAATAGGATAAGAATAAACAACTCACACACTCTAAGGCAATATGAAACAATGAAAGAGATAAGATGAGATCATGCCCTATATAATACATGAAAGTATGTATGACTACACATAAGGGCACAATGGTGAAAAGTTTTTATGTTTTCTTTTTATGAAAGCAATGTATAAACAAAACGAAAGAAACAAAATAAAAGAAAAATAAAGAATAAAATGTATGAACAAAATGCAAATGAAAATAAAGAAACCAAAATGTAATAGACAATATGCACAATGATAGGAAAATAAAGAAATGAAAATGTAAGAAAAGATACAAGAAAAATGAAAAATGAAAGTAAAGCATTTTGTTTTTTGTTTTTTTTTTTAATTACAAAAAAGTATGTACAAGCAGAATAACAATTCAAAGAAATGAAAATGCAAATGAAAAACAAAAAGAAATGAGGGAGAAATAAAGTTGTGAAACTCTACGAAAATTACCAGTGTTTAACGTCTCTAGCAAGACGTTGGGTTGACGTACTAGTCAAACGAATCAAAGACTGGATATAAGACATCCTCATTAGTCCGTTTGTCTATTTTCCAAAGTGGATCCTCTCTCACAATAATGTAATTATTCTCCAAAAGAATGACTTGAAAAGAAATGATGTAAGATGCAATTTGTTTCTTTTCATCCATGGTCTTGAAAATGAAATCAATAATGGGCGGCCTTGCATTTGGCAAGGCAATGTCTTTCAAAGACTCAATTGAATTATTAGGAAATGCACTCTTTTCATGCCTTTTCTCTTCCTCAATGATCACCATCTCTTCACTTTCCAAGTTAGCTATGGAGTTTATTAGAGAGTTCACTTCTTATGTGGAGCTTTCAATGTCAAAACCATATCCTTCATACATTTTCAAAAGGCATGCCTCAAGAGGGTCGTTGAAGATAATAAAAGGAAGGTTCTATTTTACAAGTTCCTCATTTTCCTCTCTTACCTCTTTAGTGGTCAACAACTCCCCACTCTCTAAGGTATCAATGGCTACATGCTCAAGATTACAAGAAATGTCCTCATAATTCATTTTATGCTGTATTGGATTAGTCACTAGCTTACTTGTCTCACCCTCTTCTATTATCATATTTTTCTCACTTTGGTTAGTCATTAATTGACTTGCCTCTTCTTCTTCTTCCTCTTCCACTTGACGAGAAAGAGTACTTACAATTTCCTTAACTTAAGTTTCTAGTATGGCTAGCCTATGGGAATGAGAATGAATAAGTTGTCTCCTTTCATTAAGTTCATCAACTAGAGCTAACATTTTATTTTCAAATCCGGGAGAGTAAGGTGATGGAGATGGTTCTTCATAAAATGGTGGGGGAAGGTAATAGTCATAAGATGGATCATAAGAGTAAACAAGTCCATTATTTGATAATGATTCATGAAATGCATTGGACTCACACTCTTAAGGATCATGATATGATGGAGTGTCATAAGGATAGTGGGTAAAATTTTCCCCCAAACTTGGATCAAACAAAGGTTCCATTCACATTCACAATCCAAAAACAAAATAAATAAATGAATAAATAAATGCTTCCACAAAGGCCGATGCCTTCAACTAGAAGGTATGTTTGAACTTAAAATAAAGTAATATAATGAGCCTCAACAAAGGCTATCTCAAGCATATAAAGAAGTGAGCAATTAAGCTACAAGAGTTCCAAGAATTGCTCACAAAGGTCCTTAAGCAACTTCAAAATCCAATGATAACTTTAAGCTCCAATGATTGCTTTAATCTCTAATGTTCGCCTTTCTTGTAGTCAAGTACCTAATTGAACAAATAGTAGTTAGAATAATAGAATAATGGACCAAAAAAAAAATGGAATGAATATACAAATAATCAAACGAAAACCAATATCTAATTTATCTCCAATTAAACCAAATGATCCCCGGCAACGATGCCAAAATTATGATGCTTCTTGAGGTGTGTGCACAAAATAATGTAACACTCTTTGATTTTAGAAAATACTTAGTGCAAAGCGGGCATCATAGTTTACATTTATAAACCGCTAGATACTTATACTATGTAGTATGAAGTGAGAAGGGATCGTAGCCAAGAGACCTTTGGCTTGGATTTAAACTTCGACAATTGGTTTTAACAAGTGATTACTAAGAGAGAGAGAGAGAGAGAGAGAAAGAGAGAGAGAGTGTGAGAGAAAGAGAGATTGTAGGTTGATTAAAGCTAAGTTGCACTTAAATTAAATTGTAATTAAAATTAACTACGTTAGAGAAGAAAAAGAGAGAAGTCTTAGGGTTTATTGGAATCACCACTAAGTTCATGCAATTAACCACTTGCTTTCCATTAATGAGGAGAACATTGTTGCAATTTAAATGTAGCTACAAACATTGGCACAATTTGCATATGTAAGCATGATCATCCAATTCATTTGAAATACATTGCCTAGTTAACCAACAAGTAAACTAAGTGTAGAACAGCACACCAATCTTGAGGCTTCACCAATCTCACCAATCCACAAATGCATCCAATGAGAGCACACATCAATGGGATAACAAAAATTTCAATCATGATGATGGATTGATTAATCAAGTGTAGATTCTCTACCTAATGACAAGTAAACTAGAGTGTTGTACGACTTATCAAGACAAAACCATAACCAATCAAATCCATTGACCATTTACATTTAATCCACAATCAATAAGACGATACAAATTGCATATAATAAGTGTGGAATATCAATTTCAAGTATAAATTGTCTAACCATAGTACAACCCATCAAGAATAAAGCATAGACCATCAAACTAGTTAATAATTGCATGCATTAAATACCATATCATGGCCTTTAAGTATAATCCTCCATTAATAACACATAAACATGAAATTAACATAAAGAATTACTGAAAGAATTAATCTTTAACATCTAATCATGAGTATAAACCCTTGATTAATCACACATAGACATGCAAGTAAAATAGAGAAATAATGGAAGGATTAATCAACACAAATCTTGGAACATCCATGTATGAAATCATAAGACCACAACATCAACTATAACAACATATTAATCTCCCCAAAAATAGAAGTTGCAAAGGTTTAGATATACACAAACTTAGGGCTCAACCAAGCCCTAAGTGAAGAGCTAGCCCATGGTGGTAGAGGTGGTTAAGGTGTCAACAAGCTCCTCCTCCAAGCATGGAATCATCATCATCATTATCATCTTCTTCTTTTTCCTTGAAGCTTTTGAGATGAACAGTGGGTAGATGTTCTTGAAACCCTTGTGCCTCCACTCTTCTCTTTTTTAATGCTCAAGGGAGATGAGTGTGTAGATGTTATTGAAACCCTTGTGTCTCCACTCTTCTCTTTTTTTCTAACCCTAATCTCCTCCTCTTTTTCTCATTCTTCAAACCCTAATCTCTAACTCTAGACAGAGAACTTATTACGATTTAAAAAACTAAAATATAAAAGATTGAATAATAATAAAAGATCATGGTTGTGATACTCCCGGATATCCGAATGTGGGTTGGCCAGGCCCACGCCCGAACGCCCGTGGATATCAAAAACAAATCGGCAATAAACGAACACAGATTACAAAAGAATAAAGAAGAATAAATAAAATGCTGAAAAGAAACTAAATGATAATTCAATGATAAAACTTCAGAATAAATTTATATTAATTAATAAACTCTTATGATACAATTGATCCTCCAAAAATATACAACTCGGGAATCCATACCAGGTGGACCCCTAGATAATCCCATCTGAACAAGTGACATCAATAACTGTCTACATCAGAAAACTGAAACGTAAAAGAAACTCCTATGTAGAAAATCCGGAAGAGTGAAGTAGACTAATCCCTGCTCAGCATGAACAACCTCTACTCCTGATGAACACCTGAAAAATAATGATGGGTCAGACCCACAAACAAGTTCTACTCTACTACAGTCCAAGCAGAGATTTGATACATGTATACATCCTAGTTAATCCAACAATAACTAGTAGTCTGTATATATATAAATATATACACACTAAAGGAACCTCACTAAACTATAGGGTTGTCTCAACCTGAATAGTAGGTAACATGCAAAACGCACATATAATGGGTATGAGTGCCTAAACCTACCAGGGTACACAACTACACTATATCTAGCTACACATCCCTAGCGATATACGCGCCCTAACCACTGATCCTGAGACTCAAATTCATATCATGGCACCATACTTATATATATATATATAATCTAGAAACCATCCTATCTAGTATAATCCTCCATAAGTCATTCAACTTGTTCAGCTGACCTGACTTGAATATAAGTAGGACTTAACATTTTAGTTAATCCATTCCCTTATATAATAAATTAATCTTTCATAAGTCATTCAACTTGTTTAGCTGACCTGAGTTGAATATAAGTAGGACTTAACATTTTAGTTAATCCATTCCCTTATATAAAATAGGTAGGACTTAATTGATAAGTTAATCCATCCCTAAAATGCCACCGTCCCATATTGGTGCATTAAAGCACACAATCCAACAATTGATGTAACGATTAAGGAAATACATCAAACAATCCAGAAATAACTATGATAATATGATATCAAGTTATCGCAAAATAGGAATGACTTATTATTTATTTAAGTTTCCTATATCATATGTCCTACACAAACTGAATCTTATACATGATGATATATTATTATACCGTCAAATAAGCATTCTCCATATCCAATTCATCCTACACATTTAATCTCAATTGCTAAAACATTTTAAAAGACTAAATCCATTCATTTGTTTAAAACATTCAAAATAGCAAGTATCATTATGATTGAGTCTATTTAAATTTATTTAAACCCAAACCAAGTTCCTATTTAAAGTTCAGGAATCCTAGGTATGTTTCTACGTTCCATCATTACACGATATGAAAAAGACATAATTTAAACATGTAAAAATGCACACTAGAAATTAAATCAAAATCATGCATTTTTCAATTCATAACACAAGAACAGATGTGAACCAAATACATAAAACCTATGTTCTAATCCAATTAAACATGCATAATTATTTAATTTTATGTGTTTAATAAATCCTGGAATTTTCTAGGCATGTACAGAAACACGAATCAAAGGGAAAGAGATAGAAGAAGAACTTGTCTTAAACTTTCGGATCAAAAGTTAAACTCCTTCTTCCATGATCTTCTCTCTACATGGTTTTTCTCCTTCTTCCTTCCTTTTCCTCCTTCCCTCTCTAACTTTTTCTCTCTCTAGAATATAAAATCACGTACTATATTTTTGAATCCTCCTACAAACTTATACTTATGTATATATAGGCTAAAGAAAATTAACCCTAATCCTAATTTCATTCCAAGTCAATTTAATAAAGAAAAATTAAAATTAAAATATAAAAAGGTAACGTAAAATATGTTACGTATATAATTTATGTATATCCTTATTAAATAAATAAATTATATATATCCCATTATTTATTAACAGATTATCTAATAATATTTAAGTTACCATAATATTAAAAGGTAACCTAAAACATGATACGAATATAATTTATGTATATCCTTATTAAATAAATAAATTATATACATCCTATTATTTATTAGTAGATTATTTAATAATACTTAAGTTACCATAATATTATAAGGTAACCTAAAACATAACACGTATCAAATCTATGTATATTTTTATTATTTAAATATAAAACATATACATCAGATTAAATATTACTGCCCAAGTTACCATAAAAGTCATTAATAAATTACTTTCCCTTTTATATATATTAAAAAATGTAAGTAAAATATGTTACGTATATAATTTATGTATATCTTTATTAAATAAATAAATTATACACATCCCATTATTTATTAATGGATTATCCAATAATACTTAAGTTACCATAATATTATAAAGTAACTTAAAACATAACACGTATCAAATCTATGTATATCTTTATTATTTAAATATAAAACATATACATTAGATTAAATATTACTATCTAAGTTACCATAAAAGTAATTAATAAATTACTTTCCCTTTTATATATGTATATAATATATATATATATATACATACACACTTACCCATGGATAATAATCCATACCCATCGAACCTCCTATCCAAGTAGTCCATGGGACCTAATTGGTTGGCCCATTACTACTAACCAAAACCATAAAAGAAAAATAAAAGAAAATAAAAAAATAAAAGAAAATATTTAATTTATAATTAATCAAAATACCATTTAAGTATATAATCTAATTAAACAATTAACACATAGACAAATACAAATAACACGTAGTCACATAATCAAATAATCAAGTAATACCTAATTCAATTAAACACATAAGTAATTTGTCAAATAATCAATTAAGTAATTAAAAATACAATTAAAACAAATAAATAAATAGTTAGACCGTCCTTTTAAAATTATGGGTATTACAATTGTTACAATGGTTCATTTAGTATTTATACAAGCCTTTGGAGGCCACAATAGGTCAGAAAATAAGCCAAAAACAGGTCAATCTCGTAGCCAAAGAATGGTAAGTGATTGCTGCCAGCGAGGTTGACATCCGAACGCGGATTTTGGCTTTCGGATGTAGTGCATCGTAGTCTTGTATCCGGACGCTGATGTTGGCAACCGGGCGCAGTGCATTCCTTGGCTTATGTCCGGACGCGGATTTTGGCGTCCGGACGCAATGCATTTTTCTGACATTTTTCTGCTTCCTTCTGAATTTGTCCTGATGTGTTTTGGAACTTTTTGCTTGTCTTAAAAATGCGGTAATGGACCAATTTAAATCGTGTGAACTTTATTGCCCTAAAATCCACATAAACATAAATTAGGACTAAAACATGAAAGTAAGATAGATGCAAAGACTGAAATACCCTAACTTAGGTGCTGAAATGTGCAACATTTAAGCACTTATCATGCTCCCAAACTTAGATATCGCTAGTCCGTTGCAATGAACTACAGTATGAGAATAAAACAAACATATATACAACTATGAACTAATAAAGCAAATAAAGATAACACCACTTTCGTTGGGATCATGGTTGCATTTATTATATGCAACAAGCTTTGTAAACCCCTAGGTTACCCCTAGTGGATGAGTGAAGTCTCGTGAGGGTTTGCAGAAATGGTACCCATAAACATCAACAGCTCTTTCTTACTTAAGAAGTAACGACACATATCAAACAAGTGTTGAAAGTAGACTACTTCAAGTATGCAAATTTCTGCCATTTCTAAGCTATTCTCAACATTTCAACATCATGTAAGCAAATATGGTCCTCCACACATCAAATAAGCTAATCATGCAAATTAAATCAATTCTATCATCCTTTTTGAGTGAACCGACATCAAAATATGTTGTTATCTTAGCAAATCAATGAAATGATCATAGCCTTACCCACAAACTAGCACACAAATATAGTACCAATCATCAAGACATTGAATGAACCTTGTTATTCAATTTATTTGTAGCATGCTCTCTTTGTTTTTCTTTTTCTTATGGGATCTAAGATAAAAGTATAGTGTAATGTAGTGATCTCTTAAACTTTCTTGAAGGTTTCATTTTAACAAGCGTTAGGTCAATGACTCCCAAACCGGATGGCTTTAGGGTAATAAGTGTAAAGACACCCCTAAGGACTTACAAGCTCAAATCAACTAGGTTACAAATCAAAATAACTCTTATCCTATCATTTCCTACTTTCCTACATTGGTAAGAAGCATTCACCCCTTTTTTTTTTTTTTTTTTTTTTTTTTTTTTTCCTTATTCTTTTTGTGATGGCCCTCCACTTTTCATGTGAAAGTTCGGTGCTTCATGAGGCATGAATCCTGATTAATTCGTAAAGTGTTTGTTATATAGCATGCAAGGTCATTTGTCAAGAATAAAAGCTTTCAAAATCTACTAGCTCAATTGGGATATAACCAAAATATTAATCAACTAAGCATGTATCCCACAAATTGAATACGAGTATGCGCAAGTGCAAGTGTAGAATTCTAGAATCAACTCTCAAAGCATTTTCAATAAGCATGATGATGTGGACCACAAGAGCAAGCAAAATATCAAAAATTAAAAATTTACACCTAAATGGCAATATGAAATTTTTAATTTTTGCTTAAAGCTAAACTTTAAGTAGAATGAATCAATCCACCATACCCCCAAACTTAAACTGCACATTATCTTCAATGTGTAATGAGAACAATGAAAAAAAATGGAAATGATGTGCCGTGGTGGCAAAAGTCTATGAAGCCTGGCAATGATCCATTATGAAAGAGGTCTCCCCCAAATGTGGATTCAAAAACCTACTTGAATGGCCACACTAGCAACTTACATGAAATATCAACATGGGATAAGAATAAATAACTCATACACTCTAAGGCAATATGAAATAATGTAAGAGATAAGATGAGATCAAGTCCTATACTATACATAAAAGTATGCATGACTACACATAAGGGCACAATGGTGAAAAGTTTTTATGTTTTTCTTTTTATGAAAGCAATGTATAGGCAAAATGAAAGAAACAAAATAAAAGAAAAATAAAGAATAAAATATATGAACAAAATGTAAAAGAAAATAAAGAAGCCAAAATGCAATAAACAATATGCACAATGATAGGAAAATAAATAAATGAAAATGCAAGAAAAGATATAAGAAAAATGAAAAATGAATGTAAAACACCTTTTAAAAAATAAAAATTAAAAAATTAAAAAAAACTACAACAAAGTATGTACAAGTAGAATAAAAATGCAAAGAAATGAAAATGCAAATGAAAAGCAAAAAGAAATGAGGGAGAAATAGAGTTGTGAAACTCAATGAAAAATACTAGTGTTTAACATCTCTAGCAAGATGTTGGGTTGACCTACTAGTCAAAAGAATCAAAGACCGGATATGAGACATCATCATTGATCCGTTTGTCTATTTTCCAAAGTGGATCCTCTCTCACATCAATGTAATTATTCTCTAAAAGAATGACTTGAAAAGAAATGATGTAAGATGTAATTTGTTTCCTTTCATCCATGGTCTTAAAAATGAAATCAATAATGGGCGGCCTTGCATTTGGCAAGGCAATGTCTTTCAAAGACTCAATTGAATTATTAGGAAATGCACTCTTTTCATCCCTTTTATCTTCCTCAATGATCACCATCTTTTTACTTTCCAAGTTAGCTATGGAGTTCATTAGAGAGTTCACTTCATATTTGGAGCTTTCAATGTCAAAACCACATCCTTCATACATTTTCAAAAGGCACGCCTCAAGAGGGTCGTTGGAGATAATAAAAGGAAGGTTCTCTTTTACAAGTTCCTCCTTTTCCTCTCCTACCTCTATAGCAGTCAACAACTCTACACTCTCTAAGGTATCAATGGCCTCATGCTTAGGATTACAAAGAATGTCCTCATAATTCATTTTATGCTCTATTGGATTCGTCACTAGCTCACTTGCCTCACCTTCTTCTATTATCATATTTTGCTCACTTTGATTAGTCATTAATTGACTTACCTCTTCTTTCTCTTCCTCTTCCTCTTGACGAGAAAAAATACTTACAATTTCCTCAACTTGAGCTTCTAGCATGGCTAGTCTATGAGAATGAGAATGAATAAGTTGTCTCCTTTCACTAAGTTCATCAACTAGAGCTAACATTTTATCTTCAAATCCGGGAGAGTAAGGTGATGGAGATGGTTCTTCATAAAGTGGTGGGGGAGGGTAGTAGGTCAAGAGGGATCATAAGAGTAAATAAGTCCATTATATGATGATGATTCATGAAATGCATTGGACTCATTCTCATAAGGATCATGATATGATATAGTGTCATAAAGATAATGGGTAAAAATTTTCCCCAAACTTGGATCAAAAAAGGGCTCCATTCACATTCACAATCCAAAAAAAAAAATAAATAAATAAAATAAAATAAATGCCTCCACACGGGCCAATGCTTTCAACTAGAAAGTATGTTTGGACTTAAAATAAAGTAATATAATGAGCCTTAACAAGGGCTATCTCAAGCACATAAGGAAGTGAACAATTTAGCTACAAGAGTTCCAAGAATTACTCACGAAGGTCCTTAAGCAACTTTAAAATCTAATGATAACTTTAAGCTCTAATGATTGCTTTAATCTCCAATGTTCGCCTTTCTTATAGTCAAGTACCAAATTGAACAAATAGTAGTTAAAATGATAGAAGAATGGACAAAATAAAAATAAAAAAATAGAATGAATATACAAATAATCAAATGAAAACCAATGTCTAATTTATCTCTAATTAAACCAAATGATCCCCGGCAACGACGCCAAAATTATGATGCTCCATGAGGTGTGTGCACAAAATAATGCAACACTATTTGATTTTAGAAAATACTTAGTGCAAAGCAGGCATCATAGTTTACATTTATAAACCGCTAGACACTTATACTATGTAGTATGAAGTGAGAAGGGATTGTACCCAAGAGATCTTTGGCTTAGATTTAAACTTCGACAATTGGTTTTAACTAGTGATTACTAAGAGAGAGAGAGAGAGAGAGAGAGAGAGAAAAGAGATTGTTGATTGATTAAAGCTAAAGTGTACTTAAATTAAAATGCAATTAAAATAAACTATGTTAGAGATAGGGGTTTCAGAAGTAAAAAAGAGAAGTCTTAGGGTTTATTGGAATCACCATTAAGCTCATGCAATTAACCATTGGCTTTCCATTAATGGGGAGAACATTATTGCAATTTAAATGTAGCTAAAATCATTGGCACGATTTACATATGTAAACATGATCATCCAATTCATTTGAAATACATTGCCTACCTAACCAACAAGTAAACTAAGTGTAGAACAACACACCAATCTTGAGGCTTAACCTATCTCATGAATCCACAAATGCATCCAATTAGAGCACACATCAATAGGATAACACAAATTTCAATCATGATGATGGATTGATTAATCAAGTGTAGATTGTCTACCTAATAACAAATAAACTAGGGTGTAGTACAACCTATCAAGACAAAACCATAACCAATCAAATCCACTGACCATTTTCATTTAATCCACAATCAAGAAAATGATACAAATTGCATTTAATAAGTGTAGAATATCAATTTCAAGTATGAATTGTCTAATCATAGTACAACCCATCAAGAATAAAACATAGACCATCAAACTAGTTAACAATTGCGTCCATTAAATACCATGTCATGGCCTTCAAGTATAATCCTCAATTAATAACACGTAGACATGAAATTAACATAGAGAATTACTGAAAGAATTAATCTTTAACATCTAATCATGAGTATAAACCCTAGATTAATCACACATAGACATGCAACAAAAATAGAGAAATAATGGAAGGATTAATCAATACAAATCTTGGAACATACAAGTATGAAATCACAAGACCACAATAGCAACTACAACAATATATTTATCTCCCCAAAAATAAAAGTTGCAAAGGTTTAGATATACACAAACTTAGGGCTTAACAAAGCCCTAAGTGAAGAGCTAGCCCACGGTGGTAGAGGTGGTCAAGGTGTCACCAAGCTCCTCCTCCAGGCATAGAACCATCATCATCATCTTCTTCTTCTTCCTTGAAGCTCTTGAGATAAAGAATGGGTAGATGTTCTTGAAACCCTTGTGCCTCTACTTTTCTTCAATACTCAAGAGAGATGAGTGTGTAGATGTTCTTGAAACCCTTGTGCCTCCACTCTTCTCTTTTTTTCTAACCCTAATCTCTTCCTCTTTTCTCCTTCTTCTAACCCTAATCTCTAACTCAAGAGAAAGAACTTATTACGATTTAAAAAACTAAAAAATGAGAGATTGAATAATAATAAAATATCATGGTTACAATGGTTCATTTAGCTTTTATACAAGCCTTTAGAGGCCACAATAGGTCAAAAAATGAACCCAAAATAGGTCAATCCCATAACCAAAAAATTGTAAGTGATTACTGCCAGTGAGGTTGGCGTCCGGACGTAGATTTTGTTGTCCGGACACTGTACATCATAGTCTTGTGTCCGGACGCGGATGTTGGCCTCCAGATGCAGTACATTCCTTGGCTTACGTCCGGACGCAAATTTTGGCGTCCATACGCAATGCATTTTTCTGGCACTTTTCTGCTTCTTTCTGAATTTGTCCTAATGTGTTCTGGAACTTTCGGCTCATCTATAAAAATACGGTAATGGACCGATTTAAACCTGTTTGAACTTTATTGCCCTGAAATACACATAAACATAATTTAGCTAGGACTAAAACATAAAAGTAAGATAGATGCAAAGACTGAAACTGCTGAAATGTGCAACATTTAAGTACTTATCACCCTTGGCTTTTCCAAGAGAAATTGGGATGATTTCTCCACCCGAGATTGTAATGATTGCCATAGGGATTATTCCCTTGACTCACAAATACGGCATTGACTTGTTCATAATGCTCATTATGCATATGTCCATAAGGACAATTGGAAGTAGTATGTAACACACTTGAACATGTCATGCAAAACTCATTAGAATGATGATGATTAGGGGAAGAAGGCACTTGATGAGCCAAATTTTGATTGGTCAAACCTTTGAGTTAAAGACTTCACCTCGATAACTATATCACTAGAATTTTCCACTTGATATAAGCTTAAATTATTCCGTCCTCCTACATTTACATTTCTACCATTTCTAGAGGATAATGATCGATGCATTGAGTTTTCACTCATATTTTCATATAAACGCCACACATCATCTTCATGCTTATTGAAATAAGAACCTCCCATTGAGGCATCAACCATGCCTTTATGGGTATCCGACAAACTTTCATAGAAATGTTAGACAATTTGCCACTTAAAAATGTCATGATGAGGACATTTCCTAAGAAAATCATTCAACCGTTCCCATACATCATGTAACATCTCCCCATCCCCTTGTGAAAACTCAAGAATTGAAGTTCACATAGCATTGGTTTTGGAAACGGGATAATACTTTCTCAAGAATTCTTGTTGTATTTCCGCCCAAGAAGTTATCGAAAGAGGTCTCAAATTGTTAAACCAATATTTTGCCTTGTCTTTTAGGGTAAATGGAAAGAGTTTCAACCTTAAAACTTCTTCTGGTATGTTCGTATACCTTACGGTGGAACAAACTTCAAGAAATTCATCCAAATGCTTATATGGTTCTTCATTGGTTAGCCCAAAAAAATTGGGAAGCATTTGTATGGTTTGTGGCTTGATTTCATAATGATGTGCTCTAAATTAAGGAAGACGAATGCATATGGGTGCATTGTATTCATTAGGCACATAGTGATCTTTTAAAGCTATGAGAGGATTTGCAATTGGAGGCTCTATGTGAGCTCCATTGTTAGCTTGGACAATAGGTGGTGGAGGTGGCACAAAGAACGGCCTTGGCATTCCAAGTGGAACTTGGCATTGTGGTTGAGGAATAAAAGGTCTAGGCATACCCAAAAGAACATGCATATTATCATGTTGTTGCACATTAGGATAGAGAATGCCTTGTTGGTCTACATGACCAAGGTCTTTAACATAATCGTCCGTTGATGCAATGGATTCACTTGAATTGCCCCTACCCCTTGGATTGCGCACAATTGACTCAAGATTAAGATTCAATGGAACAAGAGAAGGATTTAAAGACCTACGACAATGCATGCACAATGTAAATTAACACAAACAACAAACACAACAAATAGAAAATACTTCTCCTCCATAACACACATTAATCAACAACAAGCCTCCACATACATTGATCCCATACTTCCATGCTTTTTACCAAAAATATAAAAAGAAACCTTGAATAGAAAACAAAATCCACAATTTATATAGAAAATCACAACCAAATCAACAATTTATATAGAAAGTCACAACCAAATCCATCCAATCAACCAAATCCAAAACTAACAAAAAAATCCACAACTAACAAAAGAAAACCACAACCAAATATTGAGCTGAGAGAGATCTGGACAGATTACCTGAATAGATCGAAAGTCTTCCAAGCAGTAGATCCGGAGCCCAACACCCACATGAGTGGGAACTCTAGAGAATACAAACCAAATCAAACCCTTAACCCAAATTAGATATGCTAGAAAACATCAAAAACCCCATGAATCGTAGAAAGGGACAGGGGAGAGGGTAATCGTAGAGAAAGAAAGGGAGAGAGGGTGTGTTGTGCTTCAACATAGAACGTGTTTGTTTTTCATGAACAAAGAGACCTTCAAAAACCGTAGATCTATCTTCTCTGTAGTAAGAAACAATCTTGAGAGAGAGAGAGTCAAGTTGCAGAGAAATGTTGGAGAGAGATGCAACGCCTTTGTTATAAGTGACAAGGTATCACCGTATTTTTTTTAAGTCCAATATCAGTTCTCCATGTTTTCAAAGTAGCGCCCAGTTTTCAGAAAACTCTCAAAACGAATTTTTTTTGTTCTCATAAAACTGACACTCTGAGAACTTTATTTTATAAAAACTGTTTTTAAGAAATAGATCCAAGTAGAAAAAAAAAATTGTTTTTAATTTTTTGTAACTCCCAGAACAGAAAATTGTTCTGGGAGTTGCAATCCAAGCAACCCCCTGATTTTTCCTCTTCCTCCCTCCTATTTATAGAATTCTCAAAAAGTGCCCTAAACGAGTCCCGCGCGGCCCCTAAAAGTGAAATCTATTCAGACGCGCTCAAATAGAAAAACACCATAAACAAAAAAGAACTGAAGTGAAAAAAAATGAACAACAGAAGAAATAGCGTCGAAAACCGAGTCCCGAGCAAAAAGATATGCCCTGAACAAGTTCGGTGGCAACCAAGGTCCAAAACCCTAAAACTAAGAAAAATGACCAGAAGGCAATTCTAAGAGTATGCGACTCGACAAAAAGTGAAAATGGATCCCGTACGAGGATCTAAGCCTAAAACATGACAGTTGACATTAGTTTTCGTTAATTGCACAAAGGCCCCTCCACAAAAGGGTAATTGCACAAATGAAAAAAAATGAAAATATTTTCCAAAAGATACTTTCTTAAAAACCCCCGAAATTAAATATCTTCAAAAGATATTTACGAAAAATATCCCAAGGAAAGAAAAAGTTTCTGAAGAAACTCTACATCCATACCTCTACGGACACAGTGAATAACCAGCGTACTTTTCTACAAAAGTAACGATACGTATTTCATCAAAACCAAATAGAATGAAGGTACGTAAAGTCAGAAATCAAATCTGAGCATAAAATGTGAGGTTACACGAAAGAAGTGACAAACGGGAAAAAGACAAAAAGGAAAATATCAGAAAAAGAAAAAAGGAGACAGCACGATCTGCACAAGGACGATACCAATGTCCCAAAAGAATAAGTGTCAAAAACTATTCCCAAGCACTCACGATGATCCGAAGGGTCAAAACTCGAACTTAAAAAGGAAAACATCAACGGGAAAAAAATATCCGTAAAAATACGAAAAAAGTAGGGAAGGAAAATGATATGGTCATTACAATAGGACTGACACATCTAGCGTCATCTCTTGGAATTAGTGTGTTGGCATGGTCATGTGTATCGTATGACATCCTTGTATATGAGTTGCATAGACAAGGGGTATGCATATAAAGAGTTGTGTAGGATCACAGTTACAGGAAGGTATACATGAGTGTGGCATGTTTGTCATTCATGCATTATTTTGGTGGCATGAGA
This sequence comes from Cornus florida, assembly GCF_030987335.1. Classification (NCBI taxonomy): domain Eukaryota; kingdom Viridiplantae; phylum Streptophyta; class Magnoliopsida; order Cornales; family Cornaceae; genus Cornus; species Cornus florida. The sequence continues at coordinate 61,910,951 of NW_026775572.1, read as the reverse complement.
ATACAGATGGTGACCTTTCAGAGGTCCATTTTATTTTGTGAGTATTGGTTCATGGTTTATAAGATTGATTTGTGGGGTTTACGAAAGGCAAGCGATGGTCTTATTTCCATTGTCCTTTAGCTAGGCCGAGGGATGCTGTGTGCGGTTGGCTTACGCAAGGGATGGCTAATTGACATTTTTGCCCTAGCGACAAATGGTATAATTATGTTAGTGGTATTGACAGTTGTGGTATGGATTGAATTGGATGGTGATCATAGTGGCTGTCGGGTGTCCTAGGGCACGAGTGTGGGTTACTACCGACGCGTATATAACCCAAAGGTAGATGGTTTTGTATTGAGTTTATTGGATATATGAATTTTATGTGTTATTGCATTGGGGTTGTAGCCTTAAGAGCCGAGATTATGAGATGAGGTGTATGTGTCTGAGTTGTGAGTTTTGCAACTACGGGCTAGTATCGGGATTGAGTTATGTAATACCCCAATATTTTAAAGGATTTATTAATTGGAATTATTTTATTTTATTTTATTTTTAAATGATTTGTTTGATTTATTTGGGTTTAATTGCTTTTATTTTTATTTTTAAATGATTTATTTTATTTAATTGAGTGCTTAGATTAATTGTCTTATTTTAATTAAATGATATTTCGTGATTATATATGATGATTGATTTTTGATGTGCTTATTTATTGATTGAATTGTTGGCGTTGATTTTATTGGTATGGTGTGACTTAGTTGTAAATTCTTATTTGTTTATTTGCTTTATGTAATTTGTTATTTTAATTTAAGTATTTATTAATTATTTGATTTATTTAAATTAGCTGGATTTGGGTTTAAGGGAAGTTGGACCTAAGGATGTGGTCTTGGGCTCGAAGGAAGCCTTGTTGGGTTATTTAATAATGGTTATAAAGATATTTAAATAATTATCTTTGCATATATATATATATATATATATATATATATTTATTGATATATATATGTGTGTGTATATGATTTAATTAGTCAAGGATTAGCATGGAAGGAAATAAACATATATATATTATATAATATATGTGTATATATATTGTTAAAGATAATTATTATTTTTATTCTTTTATTTGGTAGTCCTACTAGGAATAGGATTTGGATTTTAATGTGTATAGATATACACATAAGGTTTAGAGTTAAAAATATTTTCACGTTAGAAAAAAATAAGAGAGACAGAAAGAGAAGAAGAGAAGGTTGACAAGGAGGAGGCCAGATCTAAGAAAGAGGACCACGGAATTGAAAGAGACAATTAAAGCTTGAAGCGTTGGTTTCATTTCGAAACCTTCAGGCGAGTTCTTCTTAACTTTTTTCTTAGAACTCATAAAGATTTCACCTTGAGTATCAATATTAAGATTAAATTTGTTGGTTTAAAAATCATGGTTAGATTTGATTAATTAAAAGAATAAATTATTATGTTTACTTTCTTTTAATTTTGGATTTTAAATTAATGATGTATGTGTTGTCTTTAGTTTTAAATTTAACTATTATTTTTGATTTATGACCTAGGAGGGTTATTTAGGGTTTATAGATTTTCTGAGAATTTTCTATAATTTTCTGGAATTTTCTAGATTGGTTTTATATTTTTCTTGATTTTTGTTTGAACTGTTTATATTTAATATGGGTATATTTTTATGAATTTTATTATACTGGGGGCTGTAATATATCAGTGTGTGCAAAAAGGGCAAATGGATTTGGTGCGACAAGGTGTACAACACTTTGGTGTGCTCAAATCAGGACCTTTAGATGGTCCTGATGATCATCTGATGTTCCGGTGTAATACGGTGCATGGGGAGATGATGCACCACTAATCTGGATCATTCGTACGGTCTAGTCAACAGCTGGAAGTTTTAGTGCAGCGCGGTCCATGGAGAGATGGTGCAGTTGCAAAATCTGACCACTAGATGTAATTAATGGGTGGAAGAGGATCCGGTGCGGACGGGCACACAAGAATAAAGAGCAACAACCAACTAGAAAAACACACCTCACGCGTGAGGGCGAGTGCAGGCGCGTGGACGCGCCTGCTAGGTAGGGAAACACGTGGAAGCGCGTGCAGCAGGATTAGGCACATGTGACGGCCTGTGGGGGCCCGTGCAGCGGTGTTTGAGGTCCTGAAAAGTTGCTGTGGAGTCTATTGATATCCCAGAATTGGTTTCAAGCTTGATATTGTTGATATCAATCGGTAGAGAAGGTATTTTAGGTGTTTGAGAACTGTAGGATTATATTACGATGTTGTTAGTTCTATTTTTTATGTAATATAATTAATTAATAGTACGTGATGGAAGGAAGTATATATATATATATGATTTTAAATAATCAAAGATTATTAAGGAAGGTGTTATATATATATATATGTGTATATATATATATATATATATTAAATAATATATGTGTATATGTATATATTATGTAAGATGATTAGCAGTACCATTCTTATTTTAGTGTATCTCTATAGGCTCGTTATTAAATTAACGGTATGCGTATACTATGCATGAGATGGCTATGTATGAATTAGCTTATTGTTAGGTTGAAAGTTAGTACATGGTTGAATTGTAGGCATGAATGAGTTGCCATAGGCGTAAATATATTGCCGAAGTATTTGTATGAATAAGATACATACATAGGAAGTATGGATGAGTTGCTAGGTTAAATGTATAAATAAATATACTTGTGGAGGCATGGTTGAATTGCCAATATATGAATAAATATACTAAAGGAGGCATGATTGAGTTGCTAATATATAAATAAATATATTGTAATGGCATGGTTGATTTACCAAAGTATAATTGAATTGTTATGTGTATTAGATGATTAAAATCTCATCTATGGTTATTGTATGTATAGGTTGGATTACGATTTGATATTTTTAAATTAGAATAACCTAGTATTTACAGGTGAGTGTATTATTTTATATATATTAATAAAATAATATTGGAGAAGGTATAGATGAATTGTCAAAGTATAAATCTTTACTTTATGATTTAACTAAATAAAATCATTCACTAGTGGTTATAGGGTTTTGGATTAAAGAAATTTTTCCTTATATTGTGATTTATTATTTAAATGATTAAATAATTATTTAAAGTGGGATTAAGGTTAAAGGGGTTTCTCTTTAAAAGGGAAGGAGTTTTGAATTGGTTTAGGTATAATTATATTTAATCATGGTTTAATAGTTTGAAAAATTAATGAAACTATTAATGGATGTGAATGTTATACTGTATATAATTATTTATATATATGCGTATCATTGTTTATTAAAGTTAAAACTTTATTAGGTTTGGTTTTGAGTAGAGATGATCTACTTATTGGTTTTCAGAGGTTTGGTAAAAAGAACTTGCTCGTAAGGTTTAACCCACGATTTATATTTCAGATTATTAGAAGTTCCAGTCTCGAGGTTGAGGATCCGCAGCTAGGAAACTGTCATTCATCTATTCAGCATGTGTACTTTTAAGTAATATTGGATTATTGGAAAACGTTTTGAAGGGTTCTTGAGTTACGGAATTCCCAAGCTGTAATTGTTGGAGAATTATTAATTAATGAAATATTTACTTATTACTTTTCTTCAGCTGTTTATTTATTCTTTCTTATTCATCTTTATATTCTTTTGATGAGCGCTGAAAAGTGCGCTTTTAAACCCCTTAAGCTTGAGTATTCTAGAATCTTTATCTATCTTATTTACCCGTTTTAGATTAATTTCATGTTATTTCCCTTTTTAGGTCAATAAAGTTAAAACGAGCTAAAAATGGTGTCTTAAGGCCTTTTTGGAGTCAAACTAAGTCTTCGTAAGGATTTGGAGCAAAAGAAAGCTGATTTGGAGCAAAAGGAGGTTAATGCTGAAAAACTACCAAGTTGGATTGATCCAACTTTTTTGAGATCAATCGAAGTTGGATCGATCCAACTTTTCTGAGATCGATCGAAGTTGGATTGATTGAACTTTTCTCAGATCGATCGAAAAAAAATTGGATCGATCGAAGAAAAGTTAGATCGATCGAAAATATGCTGGTAGTGAGCTGTCTTATTCCCACGCGCCCAAAACTCCACTTACCACATAGTATGGGATTAGATATGTTTGGGGCTATATTTCTAACTTAATGGCTAAGAAAAGGACATTCTATATAAAGGAAAATGACCCATTTTGTAAAGGAGCTTTTTATCATTTTACTTTTATATTGTAATTTTATATTATCTCTCTAGAAAAGTTAGAGATTAGGGTTAGAAGAAAAGAAGGAAGTGGAGGCTCATCTCAAGAACCCATCTCTAGATCCACACACACTCTCTCTTTAGAGGTTTAAAGAAGAAGAAGAAGAAGAGGAAGAAGAAGATGAAGCAATGTTTAGAGCTTGTTCTTGAGGGTTTCATGACCATATCTACCTCCTACATGATTGGCTAGATCTATACTTAGGGCTTGGATGAGCCTTAAGTCTTGTGTAATCTAAACCCTTGTATTTCTATTTTTGGGAATTTATATATATTGTTGTGATTAGTGTTCTAGCCTTGTGAATTTAATGAATCTTAGTATATTTCTATGATTTCTATGGTTTAATTTTTCCTATTAATTCTTTAGTTTATTTACACGTCTATGTGCGATTAAATTATGAATTATTTCTTATATGATTCATATGGATTAATTATTTCTATTGATTCTCTATTTGATTACATGTTGTCTTATGTGTGATTGTTTGGGAATTAATCTATACACTAGATTCTCTATGTTGGTTGCATGTCTATGTGCGATTAATTAAGGATTTAGTGATAGCTAAGCATGGGTTTTCATTGAATGGGTTTGTAGATTAATTTGATGGATTATTCTTATGCTTGATGGGTTGTTCTACAATTTAATTCATACTTGTAGGTAGGTAGACAATCTATACTTGGTTTGATATTCCATGGCTTATAATTGCAAATTCCATGATTTTCTAGATTGATGTGTGCTACAATTGTGACTAGTTTGATGGGTCATGCTCAAATTTGATGGGTTGTTCTACACTTAGTTTATTTGTTGGTTAGGTAGACAATTCATACATGAATTTGATGGTCCATGCTTAATATTGCAATTGGTAGTCGCATTTTGTTCACAACAATGTATTCCCCATTAATGGAAAGTAAGTGGTTAATTACATGAGCTTAGTGGTGATTCCAACACCCTAAGACCTCTCTACATATCTCTTAAATCCTTATCTCTCACTAGTTTATTTTACTTGCATTTTAATTTCATTGCACCTTAGTTTAATCAATCCAAACCCTCTCTTTACAATCTTGTGATCCATTAGAGTTGAAGTTAAATTCCAACATGTATAATCCCTTGGGACGATCCCCACTCACTCTTGCTATGTTAGTAGTAGTGTTAGTAGTGGTTTTTATAAATTTAAATTTGACATAAAAGGCTTTTCTTGAACCACACATTCACTAAATTATTTTTGGTGTATAGGAACGGCTACCGTCAAATTCTGACGCCGTTGTCGGGGATTCACGGTTTTGTTGGAATTAAACTAGACAATAGTGTTCATTTGATTGCTTCTATTTTTATTTTATTTTACATTGTATATTCTTTTCTCTTGTTCTCATTATTATTTTCAATTAGGTACTTGACTACAAGGAAGACAAACTTTAGAACTTAAAGCAATCATTGGAGCTTAAAGCTAACATTAAAATTTAAAGTTGCTTAAGGACCATTGTGTGCAATTCTTGGAACTCTTGTATTTTAATTGTTTCTCTTCTTTGCATGCTTGTGATAGCCCTTGTTGAGGCTAATTTCATTGCTTTAATTTTTGTCCAAGCATCGGCCAGTGTGGAGGCCATTATTTGTTGCATTTGGATTTTAAATGTGGATGGAGCCATTGTTTGATCCAAGTTTGGAGGAAAATTACTTCCCTTCAACTTATGTTCCTCCATCATATTTTAATCTTCATGAGATTGAGTCCAATTCATTTCAACATGCATCATCTTATTATGGACTTGACTATTCTCTTTATCCTCCTTGTGACAACTACCCTCCCCTGCCATTTTATGATCAACCAACTCCACCACCTTCTAGGTACTCACCCGGATTTGAAGAAAAAGTTTTAGCTTTACTTGAAGTGCATATTTCATAAGCTCCACTTATTAATTCTCATTCTCAAATGTTAGCCAAGCTATAAGCTCAAGTTGAGCAAATTGCAAGTACTCTTTCTCGTCAAGATAAGGAGGAAGAGGCAAATGAAAATGGCAAGAATTTTAATGTATATAGATGAGGATGATGAGAATGAAGAGGGAGAAGTAGCAAGTGAGCTAATGCCTAGCACACTATCTTGTATAGAGGAGGAAGTAGCAAGTGAGTTGGTGGCTAATCCAATAGAGCATAATATGATTAATGAGGACTTTCCTTGTTTTAATTATGATTTTATCTCCACCATTGCTACTTTAGAGAGTGAGGAGATGTTGACCACTATAGAGGTTGGAGAAGAGGAGGAGGAACTTGTTGAAGAGGACCTTCCTTTTATTATCTCCAATGACCCTCTTGAGACATGCCTTTTTGAAATGTATAAAAATTGTGGTTTTGACCTTGAAAGCTCCAAAAATGAAATAAACTCTCTAATGGATTCCTTAGCTAACTTGGAAGGTAAGGAGATGGTGATTTTTGAGGAAGAGAAAAAAGATGAAGAGAAGTTGTTTCTTGATATTCCAAATGAGTCTTTGAAAGACAATGCCTCACCAATTATCAAAGTGGATGATCATTTGAATGTGTTTCAAAAACACAACAAAGACGTAAGGCCAACCATGATTGATTTTGTTTTCAAAACCGTGCATGAAAGGAACAAAATCATCTCTTTCATTTCTTTCCAAGTTTGGAGGATGATTTCATTGTCATAAGTGGGACATTAAATGAGAAGATGGAAAAGAGGGTCAATAAGAATGTTTCATATCCGGTTTTTGATTCTTTTGATTAGTGAGTTGGCCCAACGTCTTGCTAGAGACGTTAAACACTAGTATTCGTAGAGTTTCAAAACTCTATTCCACCCTCATTTCTATTTTTACCTTTCATTTCTTGCGACGTCTAGATATATTATAGGTTCATACACATTATTGGGGATTTTGGTTGAAAATGCCTGCACTTTTAGTTCTGAAAATAGACATTTAATGTCAGTTCGATCGATCGAACTTCATTTCTGCATCAAACCTGCATATTTCACCTCTCTGTCACATCGTGCAAAGTGTTTTGTGATCGATCTGAAATTCCAAGATCGATCCAAATTCTTCTTGGATCGATCTTCAGTTCTAACACTTAGAAAATTTTTGAACCCTGCATAAAACAGCTCTCTGTCTGATCGTTTGAACTTGTCTACAGGTTTTCACCTGTTCGATCGATCTAAGATTAGATCGATCTAAGTTCGATCGATCTGAAGCTTCATTTGGTTCCTAAAAAAAAAAAAAAAAATTCTTTGCATTATTTATTTCATTGCATGTTTACTTATTGCATTTTTATTTACTTGCCTTTTTATTTTTGTTTGTGTATATACTTGTTTTGTCTAAAAAATAATAATGATAATAATTAAAAAAAAAAAAAACACAATCTTTTAAAGTGGCATTCCGTCTTGCTAGAAACGTTAAACTTAGCAATCATTGTGCATACTTCTTGTATTTTATTTCATTGTACATACTTAAAAAAAAAAAAAAAATAAAAAAAATAAAAAATAAAAATTGCATCCCTTATTTCCTTGCATTTTCATTCCTTGCATGTTTATTTGTTTTATTTGTGTGTATGTGTACATACTTGTTATGTCATAAAAATAAATAAATAAATAAATAAATAAGAGTTTTTATTTTTCATTTTTCGTTATTTTGTTTTTGCATCCTTTTTCACTTTTTGTTTTTCATTTCTTGCATTGTACATATTATTTCATTGCATTTTGCCTTCTTTATTTTTCTTTTTGTATTTTATTCATGCATCATATTCTTTGTTTTTCTTGCATTTTGTATATACTTGCTTTCAGAAAAAGAAAAATATAAAACTTTTCACCATTGTGCCCTTATATGTAGTCATGCATACCTTATGCTTTAGTTTGGGCTTGATCTCATATCTCACATCCATCTTGTGCTATATTTTCTTAGAATGCTTGATTTACTTATCTTATCCTATTCGATATTTGATGTGAGTTTGCTAGTGTGGTCATTCAAATAAGTTGTTGATTCCAAGTTTGGGGGAGACCCTTTTCATATTGGATCATTGTCTGGCTTCATGCTTTCGCCACCACGGTATACTCTTTCTATCTTTTCCATTGTTCTCATTGCACATTGAGGACAATGTGCGGTTTAAGTTTAGGGGTAAGCTGGCTTTCTTGCATTCTATTTAAGTTGAGCTTTAAATACATGATTGAGATTTGAGATCCATGTTAGCTATGATTTTGATCTTTTGAGGACTATATTGCTTAAAATTTAAAAATTGTTTGACTTGAGAGTCCAATACTCCTTGTATGCCTTGTGGATGCCATTTAGGAGTAAATTTTTCGAAAGATTGATATCTTGTTTTCACTTGTAGTCTACATCATCCTGATTTTGTGATTGTTTTGAGATTCACTCTAAGATTCTACACAAGCACAGGCGCACACTAGCATTCATTTAAGGGATACATGCTTTGTTGATTATTGAATTGGTTATATCCCAATTAGGCTAGTAGTGCATTGAAAGCTTTCATCTTGATAAAAGTGGATAACAATCCCTTTCCATTGAGTAGCCGGGATTCTAGCCTCATCAAGTACTGAATTTCTCACGACGAAAGGTGGAGGACCCAAACTCTAGGTTAATAATTAAATGCTACCTAAAAAAAAAAAAAAAAAAAAAAAAGCAATAAAAAAGTGAGGACTTCTCCCAAAAGGTGAGAAGTGGGAAATGATTAGATGGAGGTTGTTTTGATTTGTAGCCTAGTTGATTTGAGCTTGTAAGTCCTTGGGGGTGTTTTAACGCCTAATGTCCTAAAGCCGTCTGGTTTGGGAGTCATTAACCTAACACTCGACCTCATGGATCGCTAGAAAGCTTAATAGATCAACATATTGCACCATGCTTCCATCTTTGATCCTTAAGATGAGTAATAATAGATTAAAGAAAAAAAAAATTCGAGTGAAAAGAATAAGTGCACCTAGAACAATAAAGCTTTAATAAAAGGTCCACTCTTTGTTTTGATGATCGGGACTAGATTTGTGTGCTAGTTTGAGGGTAAGGGTGTGATCATTTCTTTAGTTGGCTTAGATAACAACATATTTGATGCCGGTTCACTCAAAAATGATTCTAGAGTTGTTTTGATTTGCATGATCATTTTCTTGATGTGTGGATGACTATACTTGCTTGCTTGATGTTGAAATTTTGGGAGATTGCTTGGAAATGGTTGAAAAATTGCATACATGAGGTAGTTTTCTCCCAATGCTTGTTTGCAATATTGGTGCCTCTTTTGTGAGAATGAGCTTAATGTTTGTGGGTATCATTTCTAGAAACGCTCACAAGATTTCACTCGTCCCTAGGGGTAACTGATCGGTTGGTCAATTATACATCAACCTTCGCAATAGCACGAATCATTGTAAAATAGGGCTATTGGTCGGGTAAGTCGAACCACTGGGACTGCGCTAGTCTATGGCAACCTAAGAGTCTAGACTACTTTTAGAATGATGAGGGGGTATATAGAGTTTTGTTGGTTTGTCACTTATACTATGAATTGAAATATGCATTAATGAAAAACTTGCAAGAATTTAATAGATGAAAGATGAGCAAAGAAGACTAAGGAAGTGAATCCGCCTCCATCCCTATACACATGCTAGATTAGACCTACATTAGGGGAAAAACAACATATGATGGTCAAAAACTATATAGCAACACATAGTTGCCATGTAAGTAATCAAGAGGTACATTAGGTCTCAAACAAGTATAATCCATCAAAAGGGTAAACATGTTGAGACTACCTAACTAAGGTGTAACTTATACATGTTTACTTAAATGAAAGACTATCAAATTCTTGACAAAATGATGAAGCACATGGAGCTAGAGATTAAGCATACACCATCAAAGGATTTCCTAAGCAATGGTCTACCAAAGTCAGCTATCAACATTGATCGACGGTCGAAATCAATTATAAATCAACCCTCTTCGCAATAGCACGAATCATTGTAAAATAGGGCTATTGGTCGGGTAAGTCGAACCACTGGGACTGCGCTAGTCTAAGGCAACCTAAGTGTTTAGAGTCATTCTTAGGCTGATGAAGGGGTGTTCATAGAGGTTTTGTTTGTTGTCACTTAAATTAGGAATTCAAAGTGCATAAAACACCAATTTGCAAGGAATTTAGGATGAAAAGATTAAGAAGACGAGACTAGGGAAGTGAATCCGCCTCCATCCCTATACATATGCTAGATTAGACCTAAATTGGGGGAAAAACAACATATGATGGTCAAGACTTACATAGCAACACATGGTTGCCATATAAGTAATCAAGAGGTACATTAGGTCTTAAACAAGTATAATCCATCAAAAGATAAACATGCTTAGACTACCTAACTAAGGTGTAACTTATACACATTTACTTAAATGAGAGACTATCAAGTTCTTGACAAAATGATAAAGCACATGGAGTTAGAGATAAAGCATACACCATCAAAGGATTTCCTAAGCAATGGTCTATCAAGGTCACCTATCAACATGCCATGAAACCATTTCATAACCTTGCTTCCACTCTCACCATGAAAAACTCAAGCAATATGATTACTCTAAGACATCATCTAAGACAAGATAATCAACTTAAAGAAATCATCCATACATGTATCAACATTCATTACAACAAATGAGGTGCTCTTGGTTATGAAAAGACCATAAAATATACATGGCAAATCCCCAAAATAGACTATCCTAGGACATGCTTACAAGGGAGGGACTTCATCACCTCCCTAGAGAAAGAGTTAGTTACCCATTGCTAAGCTAGAAGAAGGAAGAAGCTCCATCCAAGACTCCATTTTCGTGCTCCTACTGTAGCACTCAAGAACACCCTCCTCCTTGCTCTCTTCTCTCTCCTCTAATCTTGCTAAAATCAAAGATAACAAATGTGTGGCCTTTGGTAGCTTTTTATTCTCTAACAACACCCTCTCTCTCTCCTCCAAGGAACACCTCTAACCACTTCATAAAGAAGGAAGATGGCATTGAGGAAACCAATGTACAAGTGGCTGAAATTGAGCCATTTCTGAGTTCAAGCTGCCTGATTTTCGAGCACTCGAAAAGTGATCTCGAGCACTCTAACTTTGTGCAATGTGCAACATGCTCCTCTTGCTCAGCGCTGACCTATTTTGGTAAAACTACTATAACTTTGTACCCTGAACTCTGAATGATGATCTGTTTGAAGATTTGGAGAGCTGATTCTGTGCTTTAAAAACTTCATGTTTTGATGAAGACCAAATTCTCAAGTCTAGTTGGTCGAAAATGAAGATCAAGGCAGAATTGCATTTCTGCCAGGCAGTTCTGTGCACCTCTGGTAACAAGACCATAACTCTCTGCTCCGAGCTCCGAATGACAAACTGTTTGAAGATTTGAAAAGCTGATTCAGAGCTCTAAATCTTTCATGTTATGAGGGAAGTCCAGTTCTTGAGTTTCCTAGGTCGAAAATGGCAACAAAAGTCAGGATCACTGCTGCCAGAAATTCAGAAATGGCATCCTTTTTGTTCAAAATTCCACAAGGCATCATTTTTGCTTCCTTTTTGCACTTTAACCTGAAAATGCATAAAAACATGCAAATGGAGTTAATCTACGTAAAATAATCAATTAATGGACTTTGTTAATGTACTTTAGGACGTTTGAATATACAGTATTCAGCGCATATCACACCCCCAAACTTACATTTTGCTAGTCCCTTAGCAAAACCAAAATGCAAAACTCAATGGAATGAAAACATGGGAATGCTATTTCAAAAATATTCACCATGGCAAAGATAAACATAAACATAGCTCAAATACAACTTGAAACAGATAAAGAGCTGGATACGGGATCATTGGGAAGACTACCTTGCATATATGAAGCATTGATACAAAAAAAAAAAAAAAAAAAAAAAAAAAAAAAAAAAAAATGGGAAAGACCATTTCAACATGCATGCATTAACATCATAGTCCATATAAATAATTCAATTGTCATCTCTTAATTGGAAATAACTCAAACTCCAGTGAAAGTGAATTGAATCCTCAAGATGCGGCTTTTACTTTCTTTTCCAATTCCAAGGCACAAGTTTTCAAATCAATGAATTCCCCTTTACATGAAGTCCCTAAGGCATGATTTTATTTTCAAGACAACTTTCATAAGCGAAACATAGAATGGTTGTGCAATGCTAAAGTCCCTTAAGCTTTCTAACCAACCTATGTAGCAAGCGTTAGGCCAACAACTCCCAAACCAGACGGCTTTAGGGTGTTAAGTGTAGAGACACTCCAAAGGGCTTAATGGCTCAAGTTGGAAAGGCTACGAACTCTAACTAACCATGTTTATTACAATTTTTTTTGAATGACCGTGCAATGTTTAAGTCCTTTAAGCTTTCTAACCAACCTTTATAGCAAGCGTTAGGCCAACAACTCCCAAACCAGACGGCTTTAAGGTGTTAAGTGTAGAGACACTCCAAAGGGCTTAATAGCTCGAGTTGGAAAGGCTACGAACGTCAACTGGTCATTTTTTTTTTATTTTTATTTTTTATTATTTTTTATTTTTTATTTATTTTTTATTTTTTATTTTTTTTACTTAAATCATGCCAAAGATATTCATCTATCAGGTTCATCAAATCAGATTAACTAGGCCAAGGTCAAGGTTGATCAAGTTGCATGCCTCACAGTTAAGTTTCCAATGTGCATCTGTGCATTGTGAAGCTTATAAGAGTGTAAATCCAGCAAGAATCTAATTGAAACATTTATACAGACTAATTTGAATCTACATGATCATTTCAACTCAAATTTTTCTTTATTTTCAAAAATTTCAATTGCTTCTATACACAAGGTATTAAACATATGTTTTATCTCCGACAAGTGTCAAGTTACACTATCATCGCTTAGCAAAAATTATAAAACCAAAAATATGCCAAGAATGCTTTGATGTACCCCCAAACTTAAACTACATAGTGTCCTCAATTTGGGACATGGATGTAAGTTAGAGACAAAAAGGACAAAGAGTATAAAAAGGAACAACAATACCCAGGGGGAGGAAACGGCAGTTTGATACAAAAACCCCCAAACTTGAATTGGACTGCGCAACCTGGAGAGCATCACGAAGAACAAAAAGAAACAACCACAAACAGTATTAATAGCACAAGCATAAATACAAAAAAAGAATGTACCGAAAGTTAACAGAACAGAAAGAATTTGCATTGCAAAAAGAGTTTACATGATTACAAAAAGAGCTGTACAGGGATCATGTCGACTTGAGCAACCTATACGTAGCAAATTCTTACAGTTCAAAAGGAAAACAAAAGATACAAGAGAAATAGGTACATATGAAACAAAAAGATAAGGTCCACACTCGCAACAAGTTATGGTCCAGAGGGTAAACGGGCGAGGATGGAATGGAGGAGAGATTGAGTCTTACGCCGTTCAGCGGAAGCCAAACGACATTCCTCAGCTGCGACACGACGGTCTTCAGCAGCAAGACGACGATCTTCTTCGGCACGTGAAGAAGTCTCACAGAGAGTCTGAGTGCACGCGGACAAAGAATTCTCAAAACGATCCAGTCGCTCATGAATACCGGCAATGCTAGCCCGGATGAAAGCCTGGTCCTGGTGAGAGTCGACCGGAGGCTCTACCCTTGCAGCGGCTGCTGCAGTGGAAGCATCCTCAGAAGGAGGAGGGGGAGGAGCGTGGATCAATAGGGGAGCAGGAGGCTGAGGGGTACTAGAATGGCTAAGAACATTGATCCACCAGCGCTGGGTAAAATTTTTAATCTTTTCGCCTTTTGGTTCATGGGGAGGAACAACGAAACCCTTGTGCTGAAGGAGCCGAGTGATGAAAAACGGCAAAGGCAATTTCCGATTTTCAACTCGCGGAACCCGTGTATTATGAGCATCATGCCAAAACTTCATAAATGTGGTCCAAATGAGCTCTGGGATGGAGAACCATTGGCCTTGGTCCATGGCATATAAGGCTTGCAGAAGGAGGCCCCGACGCTCGGTGCTATGCACCAAAGGGCAGACATTGTGCTTGAAGACAGTGTCAATGAACCATAGGCATTCTGGAAGATTGGTTTTGCGGATAAAAGACCGGGGCCTAGTAGGATCGTCAATAGTGCAAATGGCAGCGGCAATCTGCTCCACAGTTAATGTATCCGGCTCCTCATATAAAGGAAGATTCTCACGATTGACAATGTCATCGGGGCACTCAATGGGGCAACCAGAAACCTGAATGATGTCAGTCATAGTGAAAGCATAGGTGGTGCCATCAATGGATGTAGTGAGAGAAATGGGTGGCTCTTCAGGGCATTGGAGATTCTGGTAGAAAAGGCACACTACACGGGGGTAGGCAACCCTGGCAAGGGGCGCACAAATGTGCTGCAAATGCCGGTTAGTCAATTCGGCTACAGCCCACGAAGTTGTGGGTAGAATATCAAAGGCATCGGTGAGCGGAAAAGAAAGCTCGTAGTTGAGTTGTTTTCGATCCCAAGGATCACGTGGTCGCTCACGATTGACAGCACGGGCACCCGCAGAGGGCCTAGGAGGGCGAGAATGACCGGCACGAGACATTTAGAGAGGTGGACTTGGTTGAGGAATTTCGGCGAACACCTGGCGTGCACCACAAAAAGGAGAAGGTGAAAATGAATGGGATAGATGATGAAACCCAAAAATTTTTGGCCCTGCAATTATAATAACTACTCCCAAACAATCACAAATCTCCATTGCATACAAGCCCATCCTCCATTGATACCAAAAATGTGAAAGAGAAAGAGAAGGAAGAAACTTACCCCACAATGGAGAACCAAAGGCCCTTTGTGCGTGGGATAAGTGGTGGGGATGGGTGGGAGGTGGGTGATGGTGCTTGGGTTAGAGGAGAGTGGGGAATAAGGTAGAGGAGGTGAAGTTGGGTTTCCATGGGGTGGTGAGGTTTGAGGGTGGTTTGGTTTTGGAGTTGGTGCGCGAGAGAGGAAGGTTTAAGGTCGAGGGAATGATGGTTTGGGAAGGGGGTGGGTTGATGAGAGAGAGACCGAGAGGGTGTGAGAAGTTGGTGAAGCTTGAGGAAGGGTGTTGGGGTGTTGCAGCAGGTTGGGTTGATGGTGGAGGAGAGGGAGTTGGCAGCCGAGGAGGGGAGTTAAGGTTGAGTGAGATTGGTGGGGCTTCGGGGTTTTTAAAAGAGAGGGGGTAAGCTTGGTTCGAGCACTCGAAGTTGGACTTCGAGTGCTCGAAAGATAGGCAGAGAGTTGGGAGCCGAGGGGTGAGAGGACTCAAGCAGTTGTGAGCACTCGAAGCTTGGCTTCGAGTGCTCGAAAATTTGGCAGAGAGGTGAGGTTGGATGAGGGGGTGAGGGTCGTGGTTGGGTTGTTGGTTAGGTGATGCCGAGAGCAAGGATGGGGAAGGGTAGGGTGGTGAGAAGGTTGAGTGTGAAGGGTTGATGAAATGGCTGAGAGAGGTTTTGGTGCATGGGGGTTGCTGGGATGGTTGTGAGCTTAGGGGTGGGGTTGTGCATGGGATTTGGTTGCATGGTTGATGGGGTTGAGGGTGATTTGAGGTTGATGCATGCAGGAAGTTGATTGTGGGGATGGTGTATAGTTTGTGATATTGAAGAGAGAGATAGAGTGAGTGTGGTGGGGCGTTGGTGTTGCATGGGTTGTTGCTCGCTAGGTGGGGGGGATTGAAGGTTGGTGGTGGGTTTGTGGAAGTGCCGAGAGGGTGGTGAGCTTGGGGGTGGGAGAAAGAAGAAGATGGTTTAGGGAAGTGGATGAGAGTGGAGGGTGGTTGTAGGTTTGGAATGGTGGGGTGGTGTGGGTGTAGTTGGGGTGCCAAGAGGAGAGGTTTGCATGGGAAGTTGAGGTGTGGGTTTGTGTGGCCGAGAGAGAGATGGTTCATGTTAGGGTGATGAGAGGAGATGAGGTTAACTTCGAGTGCTCGAAAATGAGCGTGCGAGCACTCGAAATGAAGGCAGTGTCGCGGGTGTTTGGTGTAAGCAATGTCGAGCACTCGAAATGGTATTGCAAGTGCTCGAATTGAGAGCAGTAGGTTCGGTGGTTTAATGCATGGACCGCGAGCACTCCAAAGGGTAGTTGTGATTGCTCGAACTGGAGGCAGAAGCAACCGAATGATGGGAGGGATTTTTGAGCACTCAAACTGGAAATTGGAGTGCTCAAAGTGTTGACAGAGAGCTCGGCTGTGAGGTGAGAAGAGTTGGATGAAGCTTCGAGCAGCTGCGAGCACTCGAATTATGCAGTGTGAGCAACATTATGAGAAGAGCTTAGTTGACAGTGGGCATCATTATTCAACATAAGGCAACATGGAAAATGAATGTTGCAATGTGAGGCCATGCAAGCAAGATGAAGGAATGCATGCAACCCACAATGGCTCGGATATGAAAGAAGGCATGCAATATAGAAATGTATGAAATGCATGCATTTTTCCTATGCATGGATTGAATTTTAAGAATTTTGCATGGATGAAATGGATTGAAAGTTTTGCATGGATTCAACATGGAAATGATGAAGGCCTTGGGACAAAATGAAATATATATATTTATATATATATATATATATATATATATATATATATATATTTTTTTTTTTTTACTTTTCAAACTTTGCAATTTCTAATGCATGGAAAAATTGCCAACTTTTAGAACATCACACAATGCATGAATGAAATTTCTGGAGAAAATTTTAAACTTGCAAATTCATTCCATTCCAATGCATGGGAAATTTTGAAAGTTTTGTTTTGAAACCTTGCAATTTTTCAACTTTTTAATCATCTCAAATGCATGAAGAATTTTGAGAAAATTTTCAAACTTTTTAGTAAAAATGAGAAAATATGCACATAAGTCGCATTTGAAAAATCTAATGAAATTGCTAGAAAGCGATGGAGACTTCCGGGAATGAAAATTAGAGTTAAGAAGGTCTAAGAAAAATCAAATTTTTGGCTTTTCTAAACCGTTTCCCAGAAAATTTGCAAGGCACGAGCAATTTGAAAGAGAAGGAAGCTTGGAACATCGAAAGAATTTATTCCCTTGCTTTGCTAAATTTAATGTCGATAGCTAGACAAAGCTAGAGCAGGCACTAATCCTCATAAATTGGATCCGTCAAGAGGACTTCCTCAACTTTTCGGGTTAGAATTGTGCCGTCAATGCACGGCTTAAGCCGTTGGCCGTTTACCTTGAAGAGTGATCCACTTGCAGGATCATGAAGTTCGATTGCTCCATGAGGAAAGACGGTAGTGACAATGTATGGACCATCCCATCTTGACCGAAGTTTACCGGGAAAGAGTTTCAAGCGGGAATTGAAAAGCCAAACCTTTTGTCCCGGGGCAAAAGACTTCTTGACGATGTGTTTGTCATGAAAAGCTTTAGTCTTTGCCTTGTAAATTTTTGCGCTTTCATACGCGTCATTACGCAATTCCTCAAGTTCATTTAATTGCAATGCACGATTAGAGCCGGCTTGTTTGAGATCAAAATTAAACCTTTTTATGGCCCAATAAGTACGATGCTCTAATTCTACCGGGAGATGACATGCTTTGCCAAAGAAAAGTCGATATGGTGACATGCCAATGGGTGTCTTATAAGCTGTCCGGTAAGCCCAAAGCGCGTCGTTTAGCCTTACTGACCAATCTTTGCGGTCCGGTCTAACCGTTTTTTCCAAAATGTGCTTAATCTCCCGGTTAGAAATCTCTACTTGACCACTCGTTTGAGGGTGGTAAGGTGTAGCAACCTTATGAATGACGGAATACCTAGCAAGGACGGATTTTAGATAACGATTTCGGAAATGAGATCCGCCATCACTAATGATTGCTCGGGGCGTACCAAAACGACTAAAGATGTGAGACTGAATGAAATGGATCACGACTTTATGATCATCGGTTTTGGTAGCCTCGGCTTCAACCCATTTAGACACATAATCCACCGCTACAAGGATGTACTCATAGCCATAAGAAGATGGAAATGGTCACATGAAGTTAATCCCCCACACATAAAAAATTTCAACAATTAAAATGTTGGTGAGGGGCATCATGTCTCTTCGTGACATGGATCCAAGTTTTTGACATCGTTCACATGATTTGCAAAAATTGTATGCATCCCGAAACAAGGTAGGCCAAAAGAACCCGCTTTGAAGAACTTTGTTAGCGGTCTTTTTGGCACTAAAATGGCCTCCACAAGCAAGAGTATGGCAAAAATTTAGAATGCTTGTGGCCTCGGTTTCAGGAATGCATCGTCGTATGATTTGGTCCGGGCAATACTTGAATAGTTCCGGATCTTCCCAAAAGAAATGCTTGACTTGGGAGAAAAACCGGTCCCTCTCTTGTTTGGACCAATGAGCTGGAATTTTGCCAACCGCAAGATAATTGACAATATCCGCAAACCATGGAAGAGTAGAATGTGAAACTTGAAGAAGTTGCTCATCCGGAAAGGAATCACGGATGGCTGCGAATTCTGAAGATTTCTCAATAAGTAAGCGAGAGAGATAATCGGCGACAACATTGTCGATCCCTTTTTTGTCCCGGATGTCAATGTCAAACTCTTGAAGTAAGAGGATCCATCGAATTAAACGGGGTTTTGTCTCTTTTTTCGCTAACAAATGCCTAAGAGCGGCATGATCTGAAAAGACGATGACCTTGGAGCCAAGAAGATAAGAGCGAAATTTATCCAAGGCGTACACCACAGCTAGCAATTCTTTTTCAGTGGTGATGTAGTTCAATTGGGCATCGCAGAGAGTTTTGCTAGCATAATAAATGACATGCGGAAGTTTATCCACACGTTGGCCCAAAACCGCCCCTAATGCATAGTCGGATGCATCACACATGATCTCAAAGGGAAGAGACCAATTAGGGGGTTTCATGATTGGGGCGGAGGAGAGGAGAATGCGAAGTTTGATGGAAGCTTCCATGCAAGCGTCATCAAAATTGAACGGAACATCCTTGGCTAAGAGATTACACAAGGGCCGTGAGATTTTGCTAAAATCTTTGATGAAGCGACGATAGAATCCGGCATGGCCAAGAAAAGAACGGATTTGACGGACAAAATTCAGAGGAGGAAGATTAGAGATTAACTCAACTTTTGCCTTGTCTACCTCGATTCCCCGCTTAGAAATGACATGTCCTAAGACAATGCCTTCTTGGACCATGAAGTGGCTTTTCTCCCAACTTAGAATGAGATTCGTCTCTTTGCATCTTTGGAGCACAAGAGATAAATTTTTGAGACACGAGTCAAAGGAGGAGCCAAATATGGAAAAATCGTCCATGAAAACTTCCAAGAACTTTTCAACCATATCGGAGAATATGGACGTCATGCACCTTTGGAACGTTGCCGGTGCATTGCATAGACCAAAAGGCATGCGTCGATAGGCAAAAGTACCAAAGGGACATGTGAATGTTGTTTTCTCTTGATCTTGGGGGGCGATTGCCACTTGGTTATAGCCGGAATAACCATCAAGAAAACAATAGAACCTTTGGCCGGCTAACCTTTCTAGGATTTGATCAATAAATGGGAGTGGGAAATGATCCTTCCTAGTTGATGAATTGAGTTTACGATAGTCAATGCACACATGCCACCCGGTGGTGGTTCGTTGTGGCACGAGCTCACCCGCTGAATTTTCAACAACGGTGAGCCCGGATTTCTTGGGGACAACTTGTGTGGGGCTCACCCACTTGCTATCAGAGATAGGATAGATGATTCCCGTATCTAGCAATTTGATCACCTCTTTCATTACCACTTCCTCCATGTTTGGATTTAACCGGCGCTGGACCTCTCTAGTAGGCTTTGCGTCATCCTCCATATGAATGCGATGCATACAAATGGAGGGGTCAATTCCTTTCAAATCTACCACTGTCCAACCAATAGCTTCTTTATGCTCTTGGAGCACCGCTAAAAGGTTGGTCTCTTGGTCTTTTTGAAGGTCAGAGGCAATAATGACCGGAAGGGTTTGCTTGGGACCAAGGAACACATACTTGAGATGGGCCGGGAGCGGCTTAAGCTCAAGTTGTGGCAGAGATAACAATGATGGGACCGGAGGAGTGGTGGAAAGTTGGGGAAGTGGTTCTTTTGGAATTTTCCAAGGAGGTACATCCATGATAGCATTAATATCAAGCAAGGAATTGACTTCTTGAATGGCTTGATCAACATCAAAGTTTGAGAAGTCAAAATGGGACATGCAAGTTTCAAGAGGATCTTTGCTTAGAATGAAGGGGAGAGATTCTTCGACCACTTCATCAATGACATCCACAAGAAAACAATCATCCTCATTGGAGGGATGTTGAGTTGCATGAAAGATGTGGGGTTTGACTTGCATGTTTCCAAAAGCAATGTCCATCACCCCGGTTCGGCAATTAATTGATGCATTAGCCGTGGCTAAAAATGGCCTACCAAGGATCACGGGAATGTGCTTTTTTGGGTCATGGACCGGTTCTGTATCAAGAACCACAAAATCTACCGGGAAGTAGAATTTGTCCACTTTGATGATAACGTCCTCGAGAATACCCCGTGGATGCTTGACCGATCTATCGGCAAGTTGCAAAACCACGGAAGTCGGCTTAAGATCTCCCAAACCAATTTGTAGGTAGACTAAATATGGAATTAAATTCACACTAGCTCCTAAGTCAAGGAGGGCCCTCTCGATTTTGCTGTCACCAATGATGTAAGAGATTGTGGGGGCATCCGGATCCTTATACTTCGGAGGAGTGCTGTGCTGAATGATAGCACTAACATTTTCAGTCAACCTCACTTTTTTTGGCAAATGATTTTTAGAAGTGCGCTTTTGAGTGCACAAATCTTTGAGAAATTTCGCATAGGGAGGGATTTGCTTGATAGCATCCAAGAGGGGCAAGTTAATCTTCACTTGCTTGAAAACTTCCCACATGTCTTGAATTTTACAATTCTTGTTCCCAAAATGTGTCGACTCTTGAAGACGTTGAGGAAACGGAGCTTTTGGCTCATAAATAGTTTCCACATTTGGGGTGACATGTGTGGGATTTCCGTGAATGGTATTTGGACAAGAATTTGGATTAGAAGAGCTTGAATTTGGATTTTTCAAAGGAGAAACTTCCTCACTTTTGTCTCCATCGACCTTGTTGTCAACCACTCTACCACTCCGAAGGGTGGTGATAGCTTGAACTTGTTCATGAGTCGGCCCACTCGGAGGAGGGGTTTCGTCAATCACATGCGTTCCTCTAGGATTTTCAAAAGGTTGAGAGGGAAGCTTGCCCTTGTCCTTTTGAAGCAATTGATTCACCGAGTTAGCTATTTGGCCCACTTGATTTTCGAGATTAGCTATGGATTGAGTATGAGAGTGAACCATTTGGAGAGTAGGCTGCAAGGATGTCAAGAGTTGCTTGTTGGCATCCATTATTTGCTTATTTAATGATTCCATCATTTGCTTGTTTGCAGCTACTATCTCATCAGTTGGACACACAGGAGGTTGATTGGAGACATTTGGATTGTAAGGAGGACGGTAGTTTGAAGAGGCTTGGAAAGGTCTACATTGAAATTGAGAAGAGGGCTGATTTTGCCGCCCTTGGTTTTGGAATTGGGAATTTTGTGGGGCTTGTTGCCGCCACGAGAAATTCGGATGATCTCGCCAACCCGGATTGTAGGTGTTGGAATATGGATTGTTCCCGGGCCGCGAGAACATGGCATTAGCTTGCTCTTGGTTGGGATTGGGAAATTGCTCCGGTGTGGGGCAATCTTCCGAGAGATGGAATGGACTAGTACATGAAGCACAAACTGAACTTGCCGAATTTTGAGACAATGAAGGAGGAAGATGTGGTGCCATCAATTGGTAGAATTTATGAGCGATGGTATCCACTTGAGATGATTCCTCCCTTATTGACTTTGGTTGACAAGGGTTGGTGTTGTTTGGAGTGGTTGCGGTCGGAGCCCTACGAGAATTGTGTTGAAGTGAATTTTTACTCAAATTCTCAAGTAAGGTCCAAGCCTCATCCGCATTCTTAGACATGAACATCCCACCACAAGAAGAATCAACCATGAATCTATGGGTTTCGTTAAGCCAGCATAGAAAGCTTGCACTAATTGCCATTTTGGGATCAAATGATGAGGACATTTTCGAAGAAGATCTTGTAGCCTTTCCCAAGTCTCGTGGAGTTGTTCTCCATCAACTTGAGAAAAGCTTAGAATGGAACGCCTCATTTGGTTGGTTTTACTCACCGGATAATACTTCTTAAGAAATTCTTGTTGCAATTGAGCCCAAGAAGTAATAGAGTTGGGAGCGAGGGAGTTCAACCAATATTTTGCCCTATCCTTTAGGGAGAATGGGAAAAGATGGAGATGAAGTGCATTGTCCGGAAAACCTCTCAACCGGATGGTCGAACATATTTCAAGGAACTCATCAAGATGCTTATATGGATCTTCATTATCAAAGCCATGAAATGATGGAAGCATTTGAATGGTACTAGACTTGATCTCATATTGGGCTGCATCGATGTTTGGCATCACTATACAAGAAGGAGAAGCATAGGTGGTAGGAATGAAATGATCTCTAAGAGTCATTGGTTCTACATTAGGAATTTCAGCCCTTTCATTCCCCGGATTTCCTACGTTATCCCCCATTATATTGAATTCAGTTTCAAGGTCCCTTGTAAGAGTGGGTTCCCTAAGGTTCCGTTTAAGAGTTCTTTCAAGTGAATTTATATCAATAGGCGAGTCAAGTGTGGGTAGAGAGAGTGACCTCCGGCCAAACATCAACAATTCACAACAACATCATCACAACAAATCTTTATCATCAACTCCACATACGATGTTCCCTTTTTCCTCAATTATTAAGACAGAAAATAAATGGCCACGACAAGGACCGATGCTTGGAATTGAAAATACACAATTAAAATAGCCTCGACAAGGGCTTGCAATTTATCTACTTCTAGGCTTAACACATGCACGATATTCACAATTTGAAACTAGAAGTCACGAGACTTACCTGGGGTCCTCTAGACTTACAATTTGCTAGCAATCCCACGGCGAGCTTCGAGTCCCTAGAATCTTGCAACACGAAGATGATCAAAACACACAAGGAATATTCACAAGACACAATATGCACAATCAAACTAAATTTAACCCTAAACTTTGGTTGCTAAACCGTTTGCAAGTCCCCGGCAACGGCGCCAAAAATTGATCGACGGTCGAAATCAATTATAAATCAACCCTCTTCGCAATAGCACGAATCATTGTAAAATAGGGCTATTGGTCGGGTAAGTCGAACCACTGGGACTGCGCTAGTCTAAGGCAACCTAAGTGTTTAGAGTCATTCTTAGGCTGATGAAGGGGTATTCATAGAGGTTTTGTTTGTTGTCACTTAAATTAGGAATTCAAAGTGCATAAAACACCAATTTGCAAGGAATTTAGGATGAAAAGATTAAGAAGAGGAGACTGGGGAAGTGAATCCGCCTCCATCCCTATACATATGCTAGATTAGACCTAAATTGGGGGAAAAACAACATATGATGGTCAAGACTTACATAGCAACACATGGTTGCCATTTAAGTAATCAAGAGGTACATTAGGTCTCAAACAAGTATAATCCATCAAAAGATAAACATGCTTAGACTACCTAACTAAGGTGTAGCTTATACACATTTACTTAAATGAGAGACTATCAAGTTCTTGACAAAATGATAAAGCACATGGAGTTAGAGATTAAGCATACACCATCAAAGGATTTCCTAAGCAATGGTCTATCAAAGTCACCTATCAACATGCCATGAAACCATTTCATAACCTTGCTTCCACTCTCACCATGAAAAACTCAAGCAATATGATTACTCTAAGACATCATCTAAGACAAGATAATCAACTTAAAGAAATCATCCATACATGTATCAACATTCATTACAACAAATGAGGTGCTCTTGGTTATGAAAAGACCATAAAATATACATGGCAAATCCCTAAAATAGACTATCCTAGGACATGCTTACAAGGGAGGGACTTCATCACCTCCCTAGAGAAAGAGTTAGTTACCCATTACTAAGCTAGAAGAAGGAAGAAGCTCCATCCAAGACTCCATTTTCGTGCTCCTACTGTAGCACTCAAGAACACCCTCCTCCTTGCTCTCTTCTCTCTCCTCTAATCGTGCTAAAATCAAAGATAGCAAATGTGTGGCCTTTGGTAGCTTTTTATTCTCCAACAACACCCTCTCTCTCTCCTCCAAGGAACACCTCCAACCACTTCATAAAGAAGGAAGATGGCATTGAGGAAACCAATGTGCAAGTGGCTGAAATTGAGCCATTTCCGAGTGCAATATGCCTGATTTTCGAGCACTCGAAAAGTGATCTCGAGCACTCTAACTTAGTGCAATGTGCAACATGCTCCTCTTGCTCAGCGCTGACCTATTTTGGTAAAACTGCTATAACTTTGTACCCCGAACTTCGAATGATGATCTGTTTGAAGATTTGGAGAGCTGATTCAGTGCTTTAAAAACTTCATGTTTTGATAAAGACCCAATTCTCAAGTCTGGTTGGTCGAAAATGAAGATCAAGGCAGAATTGCATTTCTGCCAGGCAGTTCTGCGCACCTATGGTAACAAGGCCATAACTCTCTGCTCCGAGCTCCGAATGACAAACCGTTTGAAGATTTGGAAAGCTGAGTCAGAGCTCTAAATCTTTCATGTTATGAGGGAAGTCCAGTTCTTGAGTTTCCTAGGTCGAAAATGGCGACAAAAGTCAAGATCACTGCTGCCAGAAATTCAGAAATGGCATCCTTTTTGTTCAAAATTCCACAAGGCATCATTTTTGCTTCTTTTTTGCACTTTAACCTGAAAATGCATAAAAACATGCAAATGGAGTTAATCTACATAAAATAATCAATTAATGGACTTTGTTAATGTACTTTAGGACGCTTGAATATACAGTATTCAGCGCTTATCACACCCCCAAACTTACATTTTGCTAGTCCCTTAGCAAAACCAAAATGCAAAACTCAATGGAATGAAAACATGGGAATGCTATTTCAAAAATATTCACCATGGCAAAGATAAACATAAACATAGCTCAAATACAACTTGAAACAGATAAAGAGCTCGAGACGGGATCATTGGGAAGACTACCTTGCATATATGAAGCATTGATACAAAAAAAAAAAAAAAAATGGGAAAGACCATTTCAACATGCATGCATCAACATCATAGTCCATATAAATAATTCAATTGTCATCTCTTAATTGGAAATAACTCAAACTCCAGTGAAAGTGAATTGAATCCTCAAGATGCGGCTTTTACTTTCTTTTCCAATTCCAAGGCACAAGTTTTCAAATCAATGAATTCCCCTTTACATGAAGTCCCTAAGGCATGATTTTATTTTCAAGACAACTTTCATAAGCGAAACATAGAATGGTTGTGCAATGCTAAAGTCCCTTAAGCTTTCTAACCAACCTATGTAGCAAGCGTTAGGCCAACAACTCCCAAACCAGACGGCTTTAGGGTGTTAAGTGTAGAGACACTCCAAATGGCTTAATAGCTCAAGTTGGAAAGGCTACGAACTCTAACTAACCATGTTTATTACAATTTTTTTTGAATGACCGTGCAATGTTTAAGTCCTTTAAGCTTTCTAACCAACCCTTGTAGCAAGCGTTAGGCCAACAACTCCCAAACCAGACGGCTTTAAGGTGTTAAGTGTAGAGACACTCCAAAGGGCTTAATAGCTCGAGTTGGAAAGGCTACGAACGTCAACTGGTCATTTTTTTTAATTATTTTTTATTTTTTATTTTTTTTTTATTTTTTATTTTTTTTACTTAAATCATGCCAAAGATATTCATCTATCAGGTTCATCAAATCAGATTAACTAGGCCAAGGTCAAGGTTGATCAAGTTGCATGCCTCACAGTTAAGTTTCCAATGTGCATCTGTGCATTGTGAAGCTTATAAGAGTGTAAATCCAGCAAGAATCTAATTGAAACATTTATACAGACTAATTTGAATCTACATGATCATTTCAACTCAAATTTTTCTTTATTTTCAAAAATTTCAATTGCTTCTATACACAAGGCATTAAACATATGTTTCATCTCCGACAAGTGTCAAGTTATACTATCATCGCTTAGCAAAAATTATAAAACCAAAAATATTCCAAGAATGCTTTGATGCACCCCCAAACTTAAACTACACAGTGTCCTCAATGTGGGACATGGATGTAAGTTAGAGACAAAAAGGACAAAGAGTATAAAAAGAAACAACAATACCCAGGGGGAGGAAACGGCAGTTTGATACAAAAACCCCCAAACTTGAATTGGACTGCGCAACCTGGAGAGCATCACGAAGAACAAAAAGAAACAACCACAAACAGTATTAATAGCACAAGCATAAATACAGAAAAAGAATGTTACGAAAGTTAACAGAACAGAAAGAATTTGCATTGCAAAAAGAGTTTACATGATTTCAAAAAGAGCTGTACAGGGATCATGTCGACTAGAGCAACCTATACGTAGGAAATTCTTACAGTTCAAAAGGAAAACAAAAGATACAAGAGAAATAGGTACATATGAAACAAAAAGATAAGGTCCACACTCGCAACAAGTTATGGTCCAGAGGGTAAACGGGCGAGGATGGAATGGAGGAAAGATTGAGTCTTACGCCGTTCAGCGGAAGCCAAACGACGTTCCTCAGCTGCGACACGACGGTCTTCAGCAGCAAGATGAAGATCTTCTTCGGCACGTGAAGAAGTCTCACACAGAGTCTGAGTGCACGCGGACAAAGAATTCTCAAAACGATCCAGTCGCTCATGAATACCGACAATGCTAGCCCGGATGAAAGCCTGGTCCTGGTGAGAGTCGACCGGAGGCTCTACCCTTGCAGCGGCTGCTGCAGTGGAAGCATCCTCGAAGGAGGAGGAGGAGGAGCGTGGATGAACAGGGGAGCAGGAGGCTGAGGGGTACTAGAATGGCTAAGAACATTGATCCACCGGCGCTGGGTAAAAATTTTAATCTTTTCGCCTTTTGGTTCATGGGGAGGAACAACGAAACCCTTGTGCTGAAGGAGCCGAGTGATGAAAAACGGCAAAGGCAATTTCTGATTTTCAACTCGCGGAACCCGTGTATTATGAGCATCATGCCAAAACTTCATAAATGTGGTCCAAATGAGCTCTAGGATGGAGAACCATTGGCCTTGGTCCATGGCATATAAGGCTTGCAGAAGGAGGCCCCGACGCTCGGTACTATGCACCAAAGGGCAGACATTGTGCTTGAAGACAGTGTCAATGAACCATAGGCGTTCCGGAAGATTGGTTTTGCGGATAAAAGACCGGGGCCTAGTAGGATCGTCAATAGTGCAAATGGCAGCGGCAATCTGCTCCACAGTTAATGTATCTGGTTCCTCATATAAAGGGAGATTCTCACGATTGACAATGTCATCGGGGCACTCAATGGGGCAACCAGAAACCTGAATGATGTCAGTCATAGTGAAAGCATAGGTGGTGCCATCAATGGATGTAGTGAGAGAAATGGGTGGCTCTTCAGGGCATTGGAGATTCTGGTAGAAAAGGCGCACTACACGGGGGTAGGCAACCCTGGCAAGGGGCGCGCAAATGTGCTGCAGACGCCGGTTAGTCAATTCGGCTACAGCCCACGAAGTTGTGGGTAGAATATCAACGGCATCGGTGAGCGGAAAAGAAAGCTCGTAGTTGAGTTGTTTTCCATCCCAAGGATCACGTGGTCTCTCAGGATTGACAGCACGGGCACCCGCAGAGGGTCTAGGAGGGTGAGAATGACCGGCACGAGACATTTAGAGAGGTGGACTTGGTTGAGGAATTTCGGCGAACACCTGGCGTGTACCACAAAAAGGAGAAGGTGAAAATGAGTGGGATAGATGATGAAACCCAAAAATTTTTGGCCCTGCAATTGTAATAACTACTCCCAAACAATCACAAATCTTCATTGCATGCAAGCCCATCCTCCATTGATACCAAAAATGTGAAAGAGAAAGAGAAGGAAGAAACTTACCCCATAATGGAGAACCAAAGGCCCTTTGTACGTGGGATAAGTGGTGGGGATGGGTGGGAGGTGGGTGATGGTGCTTGGGTTAGAGGAGAGTGGGGAATAAGGTGGAGGAGGTGAAGTTGGGTTTGCATGGGGTGGTGAGGTTTGAGGGTGGTTTGGTTTTGGAGTTGGTGCGAGAGAGAGGAAGGTTTAAGGTTGAGGGAATGATGGTTTGGGAAGGGGGTGGGTTGATGAGAGAGAGACCGAGAGGGTGTGAGAAGTTGGTGAAGCTTGAGGAAGGGTGTTGGGGTGTTGCAGCAGGTTGGGTTGATGGTGGAGGAGAGGGAGTTGGCAGCCGAGGAGGGGAGTTGAGGTTGAGTGAGATTGGTGGGGCTTCGGGGTTTTTAAAAGAGAGGGGGTAAGCTTGGTTCGAGCACTCGAAGTTGGACTTCGAGTGCTCGAAAGATGGGCAGAGAATTGGGAGCCGAGGGGTGAGAGGACTCAAGCAGTTGCGAGCACTCGAAGCTTGACTTCGAGTGCTCGAAAATTTGGCAGAGAGGTTAGGTTGGATGAGGGGGTGAGGGTCGTGGTTGGGTTATTGGTTAGGTGATGCCGAGAGCAAGGATGGGGAAGGGTAGGGTGGTGAGAAGGTTGAGTGTGAAGGGTTGATGAAATGGCTGAGAGAGGTTTTGGTGCATGGGGGTTGCTGGGATGGTTGTGTTGATGGTGGAGGTCGAGAGGGTGGTGAGCTTGGGGGTGGGGTTGTGCATGGGAGTTGGTTGCATGGTTGTGGGGTGGTGGGTTTGTATGGTCATGCATGGTTGATGGGGTTGAGGGTGATTTGAGGTTGATGCATGCAGGAAGGTTGATTGTGGGGATGGTGTATAGTTTGTGATATTGAAGAGAGAGATAGAGTGAGTGTGGTGGGGCGTTGGTGTTGCATGGGTTGTTGCTCGCTAGGTGGGGGGGATTGAAGGTTGGTGGTGGGTTTGTGGAAGTGCCGAGAGGGTGGTGAGCTTGGGGGTGGGAGAAAGAAGAAGATGGTTTGTGGAAGTGGATGAGAGTGGAGGGTGGTTGTGGGTTTGGAATGGTGGGGTGGTGTGGGTGTAGTTGGGGTGCCGAGAGGAGAGGTTTGCATGGGAAGTTGAGGTGTGGGTTTGTGTGGCCGAGAGAGAGATGGTTCATGTTAGGGTGATGAGAGGAGATGAGGTTAACTTCGAGTGCTCGAAAATGAGCGTGCGAGCACTCGAAATGAAGGCAGTGTCGCGGGTGTTTGGTGTAAGCAATGTCGAGCACTCGAAATGGTATTGCGAGTGCACGAATTGAGAGCAGTAGGTTCGGTGGTTTAATGCATGGACCGTGAGCACTCCGAAGGGTAGTTGTGATTGCTCGAACTGGAGGCAGAAGCAACCAAATGATGGGAGGGATTTTCGAGCACTCAAACTGGAAATTGGAGTGCTCAAAGTGTTGACAGAGAGCTCGGCTGTGAGGTGAGAAGAGTTGGATGAAGCTTCGAGCAGCTGCGAGCACTCGAATTATGCAGTGTGAGCAACATTATGAGAAGAGCTTAGTTGACAGTGGGCATCATTATTCAACATAAGGCAACATGGAAAATGAATGTTGCAATGTGAGGCCATGCAAGCAAGATGAAGGAATGCATGCAACCCACAATGGCTCGGATATGAAAAAGGCATGTAATATAGAAATGTATGGAATGCATGCATTTTTCCTATGCATGGATTGAATTTTAAGAATTTTGCATGGATGAAATGGATTGAAAGTTTTGCATGGATTCAACATGGAAATGATGAAGGCCTTGGGACAAAATGAAATATATATATATATATATATATATATATATATATATATATATATATATATATATTTTTACTTTTCAAACTTTGCAATTTCTAATGCATGGAAAAATTGCCAACTTTCAGAACATCACACAATGCATGAATGAAAGTTCTGGAGAAAATTTTAAACTTGCAAATTCATTCCATTCCAATGCATGGGAAATTTTGAAAGTTTTGTTTTGAAACCTTGCAATTTTTCAACTTTTTAATCATCTCAAATGCATGAAGAATTTTGAGAAAATTTTTAAACTTTTTAGTAAAAATGAGAAAATATGCACATGAGTCGCATTTGAAAAATCTAATGAAATTACTAGAAAGCGATGGAGACTTCCGGGAATGAAAATTAGAGTTAAGAAGGTCTAAGAAAAATCAAATTTTTGGCTTTTCTAAACCGTTTCCCAGAAAATTTGCAAGGCACGAGCAATTTCAAAGAGAAGGAAGCTTGGAACATCGAAAGAATTTATTCCCTTGCTTTGCTAAATTTAATGTCGATAGCCAGACAAAGCTAGAGCAGGCACTAATCCTCATAAATTGGATCCGTCAAGAGGACTTCCTCATTTGCTTCAAAGGAGAAGGTGAAAATGAGTGAAAATGATTCACCGAGTTAGCTATTTGGCCCACTTGATTTTCGAGATTAGCTATGGATTGAGTATGAGAGTGAACCATTTGGAGAGTAGGCTGCAAGGATGTCAAGAGTTGCTTATTGGCATCCATTATTTGCTTATTTAATGATTCCATCATTTGCTTGTTTGCAGCTACTATCTCGTCAGTTGGACACACAGGAGGTTGATTGGAGACATTTGGATTGTAAGGAGGACGGTAGCTTGAAGAGGCTTGGAAAGGTCTACCCTGATATTGAGAAGAGGGCTGCTTTTGCCGCCCTTGGTTTTGGAATTGGGAATTTTGTGGGGCTTGTTGCCGCCACGAGAAATTCGAATGATCTCGCCAACCCGGATTGTAGGTGTTGGAATATGGATTGTTCCCGGGCCGCGAGAACATGGCATTAGCTTGCTCTTGGTTG
Organism: Cornus florida; assembly: GCF_030987335.1. Classification (NCBI taxonomy): domain Eukaryota; kingdom Viridiplantae; phylum Streptophyta; class Magnoliopsida; order Cornales; family Cornaceae; genus Cornus; species Cornus florida. The sequence goes on along the minus strand of NW_026775572.1, from coordinate 61,879,994 downwards.
GGATTGGGAAATTGCTCCGGTGTGGGGCAATCTTCTGAGAGATGGAATGGACTAGTACATGAAGCACAAACTGAACTTACCGAATTTTGAGATAATGAAGAAGGAAGATGTGGTGCCATCAATTGGTAGAATTTATGAGCGATGGCATCCACTTGAGATGATTCCTCCCTTATTGACTTTGGTTGACAAGGGTTGGTGTTGTTTGGAGTGGTTGCGGTCGGAGCCCTACGAGAATTGTGTTGAAGTGAATTTTCACTCAAATTCTCAAGTAAGGTCCAAGCCTCATCCGCATTCTTGGACATGAACATCCCACCACAAGAAGAATCAACCATGAATCTATGGGTTTCGGTCAAGCCAGCATAGAAAGCTTGCACTAATTGCCATTTTGGGTTCAAATGATGAGGACATTTTTGAAGAAGATCTTGTAGCCTTTCCCAAGTCTCGTGGAGTTGTTCTCCATCAACTTGAGAAAAACTTAGAATGGAACGCCTCATTTGGTTGGTTTTACTCATCGGATAATACTTCTTAAGAAATTCTTGTTGCAATTGAGCCCAAGAAGTAATATGGATCTTCATTATCAAAGCCATGAAATGATGGAAGCATTTGAATGGTACTAGACTTGATCTCATATTGGGCTGCGTCGATGTTTGGCATCACTATACAAGAAGGAGAAGCATAGGTGGTAGGAATGAAATGATCTCTAAGTGTCATTGGTTCTACATTAGGAATTTCAGCCCTTTCATTCCCCGGATTTCCTACGTTATCCCCCATTGTATTGAATTCAGTTTCAAGATCCCTTGTAAGAGTGGGTTCCCTAAGGTTCCGTCTAAGAGTTCTTTCAAGTGAATTTATATCAATAGGCGAGTCAAGTGTGGGTAGAGAGAGTGACCTACGGCCAAACATCAACAACAAAGCATATATTCAACAACACAATTCATCATCAATACTCCACATACGATGTTCCTTTTCTCCTCAATTATCAAGACAGAAAATAAATGGCCACGATAAGGACCGATGCTTGTACACGAAATTAAACAAGATAATAGCCTCTACAAGGGCTTCACAACTAAATTAACTACTTCTAAAATTAACACATGTACGATATTCACAATTCGAAACTAGAGGTCACGAGACTTACCTGGGGTCCTCTAGACTTACAATTTGCTAGCAATCCCACGGCGAGCTTCAAGTCCCTAGAATCTTACAACACGAAGATTAGACCTAAATTAGGGGAAAAACAACATATGATGGTCAAAAACTACATAGCAACACATAGTTGCCATGTAAGTAATCAAGAGGTACATTAGGTCTCAAACAAGTATAATCCATCAAAAGGGTAAACATGTTGAGACTACCTAACTAAGGTGTAGCTTATACATGTTTACTTAAATGAAAGACTATCAAATTCTTGACAAAATGATGAAGCACATGGAGCTAGACATGCTAGATTAGACCTAAATTAGGGGAAAAACAACATATGATGGTCAAAAACTACATAGCAACACATAGTTGCCATGTAAGTAATCAAGAGGTACATTAGGTCTCAAACAAGTATAATCCATCAAAAGGGTAAACATGTTGAGACTACCTAACTAAGGTGTAGCTTATACATGTTTACTTAAATGAAAGACTATCAAATTCTTGACAAAATGATGAAGCACATGGAGCTAGAGATTAAGCATACACCATCAAAGGATTTCCTAAGCAATGGTCTATCAAAGTCACCTATCAATATGCCATTAAATCATTTCATAACCTTGTTTCCATAATCACCATGTAAACTCAAGCAAAAAGATTAATACAAGACATCACCTAACATAAGATAATGAGCTTAAAGAAATCATCCATACTTATATAAACATTCATTACACCAAATGAAGTGCTCTTAGCTATGAAAAAGACCATAAATATACATTGCAATCCCCCAATATAAACTACCCTAGGACATGCTTACAAGGGAGGGACTTCATCACCTCCCTAGAGAAAGAGTTAGTTACCCATTGCTAAGCTAGAAGAAGGAAGAAGCTCCATCTTTATGGCCATTTTCGTGCAACCTTCTTGGTGCTTGAAGAACACACCTCCTTTGCTCTCTTCTCTCTCCTCTAATCTTGTAGAAAATGTAGGATAGGAAGTGTGTGGCCTTTGGTAGCTTTTTATTCTCCAACAAAACCCTCTCTCTCCTCCAAGGAACACCTCCAACCACTTCATAAAAAAGGAAGATGGCATTGAGGAAACCAATGTGCAAGTGGCTGAAATTGAGCCATTTCCGAGTGCAATCTGCCTGATTTTCGAGCACTCGAAAAGTGGTCTCGAGCACTCTAAATTAGTGCAATGTGCAACATGCTCTTCTTGCTCAGCGCTGACCTACTTTGGTAAAACTGCTATAACTTTGTGCCCCAAACTCCGAATGATGATCTGTTTGAAGATTTGGAGAGCTGATTCAGTGCTTTAAAAACTTCATGTTTTGATGAAGACCCAATTCTCAAGTCTTATTGGTCGAAAATGGGGAGAAAGGCAGTACTTCAGTGCTGCCAGGCAGTTCTGCGCAGCTCTGTTACGAAGATCATAACTCTCTGCTCCAAACTCCGAATGATGAACCGCTTGAAGATTTGGAAAGCTAATTCAGAGATCTAAATCTTTCATGTTATGATGGAAGTCCAGTTCTTGAGTTTTCTAGGTTGAAAATGGCGACAAAAGTCAGGATCACTGCTGCCAGAAATTCAGAAATGGCATCCTTTTTGTTCAAAATTCCACAAGGCATCATTTTTGCTTCCTTTTTGCACTTTAACCTGAAAATGCATAAAAACATGCAAATGGAGTTAATCTACATAAAATAATTAATAACTGGACTTTGTTAATGTAATTTAGGGCGCTTGAATATACAGTATTCAGCGCTTATCAGTAACATAGGGGTTTAAAAGGTTTGTTGCATATGCTAAATGCAATCGTGTTCCCTACGGAAGTGGCGTATCCATTTATTACTTTCTAGATTCATAGTTGTATAGTTGTTCATTTCTTTCATTTACTTTGTAGTTCATTGCTATGAACTAACAATATTTAAGTTTAGGGGTGTGATGAGCGCTGAAAAGTGCACTTTTAAACCTCTTAAGCTCGAGTATTCTAGGACCTTTATCTATCTTATTTTCCCATTTTAGATTAATTTCGTGTTATTTCCCTTTTTAGGTCATTAAAGTTAAAACGAGCTAAAAATGGTGTCTTAAGGCCTTTTTGGAGTCAAACTAAGTCTTCGTAAGGATTTGGAGCAAAAGAAAGCTAATTTGGAGCAAAAGGAGGCTAATGCTGAAAAACTGCCAAGTTAGATAAATCCAACTTTTCTGATATCGATCGAAGTTGGATCGATTGAACTTTTCTCAAATCGATCGAAGAAAATTTGGATAGATCGAAAATGTACTGGCAGTGAGCTGTCTTATTCTCGCGTGCCCAAAACTCCACCTACCACATAGTACGGGATTAGATATTTTTGGGGTTATATTTATGACATAATGGCTAAAAAAAAGACCTTCTATATAAAGGGAAATAACCCATTTTGTAAAGGAGCTTTTTATCATTTTACTTTTACATTGTAATTTTATATTATCTCTCTGGAAAAGTTAGAGATTAGGGTTAGAAGAAAAGAGGGAAGTGGAGGCTCATCTCAAGAACCCATCTCTAGATCCACACACTCTCTCTTTCTAGAGCTTCGAAGAAGAAGAAGAAGAAGAGGAAGAAGAAGAAGATGGAGCCATGTTTGGAGCTTGCTCTTGAGGCTTTTATAACCACATCTACCTCCTTCATAATTGGCTAGATCTATACTTAGGGCTTGGATGAGCCCTAAGTCTTGTGTAATGTAAACCCTTGTATTTCTATTTTTGGGGATTCATATATATTATTGTGATTAGTGTTCTAGCCTTGTGAATTTAATGAATCTTGGTATATTTGTATGATTTCTATGGTTTAATTATTCCTATTAATTCTCTAGTTTATTAATTCTCTAGTGATTAAATTAGGAATTATTTCTTACATGATTCATATGGATTAATTCTTTCTATTGATTCTCTATTTGATTACATGTTGTCTTATGTGTGATTATTTGGGAATTAATCTCTACACTAGATTCTCTATGTTGGTTGCATGTCTATGTGTGATTAATTAAGGATTTAGTGATGGCTAAGCATGGGTTTTCATTGAATGGGTTTGTAGATTAATTTAATGGATTATTCTTATGCTTGATGGGTTGTTCTACAATTTAATTCATGCTTGTAGGTAGGTAGACAATCTATACTTGGTTTGATATTCCATGGCTTATTATTGCAAATTCCATGATTCTCTAGATTAATGTGTGCTACAATTGTGACTAGTTTAATAGGTCATGCTTAGATTTGATGGGTTGTTCTATACTTAGTTTATTTGTCGGTTAGGTAGACAATTCATACATGAATTTGATGGTCCATGCTTAATATTGCAATTGGTAGTCGCATTTTGTTCACAACAATGTATTCTCCATTAATGGAAAGCAAGTGGTTAATTACATGAGCTTAGTGGTGATTCCAACACCCTAAGACCTCTCTTCATATCTTTTAAATCCCTATCTCTCACTAGTTTATTTTACTTGCATTTTAATTTCATTGCACCTTAGTTTAATCAATCCAAACCCTCTCTTTGCAATCTTGTGATCCACTAGAGTCGAAGTTAAATTCCAACACGTATAATCCCTTGGGACGATCCCTACTCACTCTTGCTACGTTAGTAGTATTATTGGTAGTGGTTTCTATTAATTTAAATTTGACATAAAAGGCTTTTCTTGAACCACACATTCACTACATTATTTTTGGCGTATAGGAACGGCTACCATCATCTTTGCTTGTTTAAATACTTTAATTGTTTTGATATCTCCTTATTTTGTGTGCGGACTTGATCACCCGTGTTTCGAAATTGGGGGGGTGTCATAAGTTATCTATGGCATAGGTGAGTGACCATTTTATGAGTGGCTTAGTCAGGTTTTATAGAAAAGATCAGTTTTTATAGATATTCGTTTGATAGGGTAGACTTATTGTGATTCGAGAATGTCGTAAGTATTGATTTCTTTGGGATACAAGTGAGGTGTTAGAGTGGAGTTCTGAGTCTGTGATCCTTCTATCTTGAAGAGCTTTTGATTTGATATAGTATATGATGAGCGCTGAAAAGTGCGCATTTAAACCCCTTAAGCTTAGGTATTCTAGAACCTTTATCTATCGTATTTTTCCGCTTTAGATTGATTTCGTGTTATGTCCATTTTCAGGTACTTATCCCCAAAATAAGCTAACTCAGCCAAATAAGAGCAGAAATGAAGCAATTCTGGGATAAATCAAAGAAATGAGCAAAGTAAAGCAAAAGGAAGCAAATGATGGAATTTCAACAACTTCGATCGATCACAAGAAAAGTTCGATCGATCCAACTTTCATCGATCTCAGCACTTCAAGATAGATCCAAGCCATGATGTCATCTTCAGAGATCCCAAAAGTTCGATTGATCTAACATCATTCTCTGATCGATTGAACTTTTTTGTCCTTATCCACATGCCAGATCTTATCCAGCTGTACCACCTTACCAACCACTTTTGTCCTTTTCTAAAAAATATCTTCAAAATATCTAAGATTTGTTTTTATCCAAAAAGGTGCCGCCATTGAGGATCGATCCAGCTTTAATTCGATTGATCTCAGCCATGTTCGATCGATCTCACCGTAAGTTCGATCGATCGAACTTCCCAAATCTCGAGAAAATCTAAATTCCAGCTCATTAAAAGTTGTCTCATATCCAATCATTAGAGGATTATTGGTGTACGAGCCCAGCTTATTTAGGGTAATTTTTGACCTACCTATATAAGGAATATGAGCCACTTTGACACATATAGATATACTTAGAGAAAGGATAATACTTAGTGAGGAAGAAAAGGAGAGAAGGAGGCTAGAGACACCATTGGAGACACTTCATCAACCAAGGAGCAGATTTCTTCTATAAAGCTTGCCCTTGAGGGTTGGAGGACATCATCCATGAGTGGCTAGACATCCTCTTGGGGCTAGAATTAGCCCTAAGCATGCTTTCTACACCTTGATTTATGTATTTTTTAGGGGATTTGTATTGTGATACATGTCTTGACACTTTTATATATATATAGATCTTGTTTATTCAATGATTTATGTGGTTTAATGCTTTCAATTGATCATTTCATTCTATCCATATGTCTATGTATGCTAGAATAGATGTTCATGTGTTTGTGTCTATTTTTCTTATGTTATTGATGCATGTCTATGTGTACTGATGCTATAGATCTAGAGATTGTCAAGGCATAGTGCTTAATGGCATGTTCTTGTGGTTTATTTGATGGTTCATACTCATTTCTTGATGGATTGTACCTCTCCCTTAGTTTAATTAGTTTAAGTTCATGTCATTAGCTTAGTTGTAGTGTAGTTGTTAAATGGGAGGACAATCCATGCTTGTTGTTGATGTTCCATACTCATGAAAACAAGTAACATATATCTCTAATCTTGTGATGTGTTTAGATTGTGAGCTTAAAGAAATGATTAATGGCTTAATTTGATATGTTATGCTATCCACTATATTGTTTAGACAATATATGCTTAATTTGTCATCTATGCTTGTTGGAACAACCACACACACACACTTTGTTGCAATACATGTTTTTCCCCTCATTAATCATTCATTAAGGGTGTAAAAAAGCTATGCTTAGTGGTGATCTCTAAACCCCAAGATCTCTCTCTCTTTCATTCTCTTTATTGCATCATTGTTTACTTTAGTTTACATTGCATCTTAATGTAATTCAACTCCCAACCACTATTTTGATCACTCGACCTACTAACCTTAATTTTAATTCCTTAACCAAGTACGACCCTCAATCCCTTGGAACGATCCCTACTTGCCCTAGCTATATTTTTAGTGAAAGGTAGTAGTGGCAATTTCTAAGTGTAAAACTTAGCCACATTCATCATAGCTCTACACCGCTATCTTTTAGCGGTGTGAACAAACCGTGTTGGGTTTCGGAGTGACGACCCGGATAAAAAACAACAAGTTTTTGGCACCGTTGCCCGGGATTGATTGATTGGCAACGTCGTATTTGTGGAATCAATTAGGAATTAGTACTCTTTTGATCGTGTCTTTACTTTATTTTCAATTTTTGTTACTTATGGTGTTTGTTTTTGTTTGACTAGGAGCATTAGCCTAGAAGGTGAGCAAAGGAGCATCCAAGTAAAGGAGCTAAGCAAGCAAAAGGAAAGGAAAAAGGCTAAAATCCTAAAAAAAAAAAATTGCTAAGAAAAAGGCTAAAATCCTAAAAAAAAAAATTGCTAAGCTAAAGCTAAAAAAAAAAAAAAAAAATTTGGAGTTGAAGTGCTGAAGGACCTTTATGAGTCCACGTGGAGGCTTGTATTTCAATTCTTAGATAAATCGTAAGCCCACGTGGAGACAAATTTACTTTTCTTGCATATTGTTGATAGCATGGGAGTATGGGAACATTGAATATGGAGAAAGGTTGTTGATTATTTATTTGTTGTGAAGGTGAAGTGTTTGTTGTTATTGCTTGTTGTGTTGCATTATGCATACATGGTCGTAGATCATTGAGACCCATTCTTGTCCCTTTAAATTTTCATCTTGAATCTATTATTCGAAACCCTAGGGGAAGAGGTAGTTCTAGTCAATCCATTTCATCAATGGAAGGACACAATGAGGACCATGTGGAGGACCTTGGTCACATAGACCAACAGGGTATCCTCCATCCCAATGTGCATCATGATAACATGCAAGTTCCATTAGGCATGCCAAGGGCATTCATTCACTAATCACAACAACAAGGCCAAGTCCCATTAGGAATGCCAAGGCCAATCTATGCTCCACCACCTCCCATCATTCAAGGCAATCAAGGTGCCTATGTTGCACCTCCAATTGTTAATCCTCCCCTTTCTTTAAGAGATCACTATGTGCCTAATGAATATAATGCACCCACATGCATTCAATTGCTACCATTTAGAACACACCACTATAAAATCAAGCCACAAACCATACATGGACTTCTAAGTGAAGAACCTTACAAGCATTTGGATAAATTTCTTGAAGTATATTCCACCGTAAAATACACAGACATACCAGAAGAGGTCTTAAGGCTTAAACTTTTTCCATTCACCCTTAAAAACAGGACAAAATATTGGTTTAACAATCTTAGGCCTTTTTTAATAACTTCTTGGACAGAAATGCAACAAGAGTTCTTGAAAAAGTACTATCCGGTTTCATTACATGCCCAAATGGCAATTAGTTCAACATTTCTTTGAGAGCTTTTCGGATAACTACAAGGGTATGGTTGATACTTCCATGGGTGGCACTTACATTGATAGGCATGAGGATGACGTGTGGCGTTTTTGTGAGAAAATGAGTGAAAATTCTTTGCATCGTACTTTATCTTCGAAGAATGGTAGAAATTCTAGTGGTAGGAAGAGTGTTGGCTTACATCAAGTCGACTACTCCAATGAAATTGCCGCCAAAATGAAATCATTATCTCAAAGGTTTGATCAATTTTTGATCAACCAAAACTCGGTGAATCAAGTATCTTCCTTCCTTAACCATTCTCATCATGCATCTAATGAGACCTGTATGACTTGTTCAAGTGTTTTACATTCTACTTCCAATTGTCCCCATGGACATGTGCAAAGTGAGCATCATGAACAAGCAAATGCTGTTTTTACTAATCAAGGGAACAATCCTTATGGCAATCACTATAATCCTAGTTAGAGGAATCACCCAAATTTCTCTTAGAAAAGCCAAGGGGAGGTCTCAAACCCTTCCCAAGGTGGTTTTCAAGGAAAATACATTCCACCTCCAATGCAAAGCCAAGGTTCCCAAGGTTTTAGATCATCATTCCAATCACAAGGAAACCAATTTTTAAATTCTTATTTTCCCAATCAATCATATTCCCAGGGAAATGTTAGAAGTCCTGCTTTTGGAGAGAGAGTTTTGATCGCTTTGTGCACTTTAGAGGCAAACGCACAATTACTTTATTCTCACTCTCAATCTATTACTAAGCTAGAAACCCAAGTAGGGCAAATAGCTATCACTTTAAATGCTAGAGAGAAAGAAGAAATGCCTTTGAATACCCCACAAAAGCAACAATGTGTTATGGAGACTCATTCCTCATCGAAAGGTCACACAACAGAGTATGTCAATACGGTGACTACCTTGAGAAGTGGAAAGATTGTGGACAACCAAGTGGGTATGTCCAATGAAGAGAGTGAACCGGTGTAACCACAAGTTGACATCCGTCCCATTTCATATCCTATTCCTCCTTCGTTGCATGTGCATGACCATATAAATGAGAATGTGTTGAAAAATGATTTTGAAAAGAGAAATTTGCAAAATGATTTGAAAACTTCTTGTGTTGAAGAGACTTCAAAGAAAAATTCTGTGAAGGTTTTTGAGCCAAAAGCTCCATTCCTGGATGCCTTAAAATGATCCATTTCAAATGACAAGCAAAAGGCCAGAGTAAATGAAATCATGGAAGTGTTTAGGCAAGTGAAAGTTAATCTTCCACTTTTGGATGCAATCAAGCAAATTCCGGCTTATACCAAATTCTTGAAAGACTTGTGCACCCAAAAGAGGAAAAACAAAAGCCAAGCACCTATAAAAGTGGTCTTAACCGAGCAAGTACGCTCAATTTTGCAGCATAACACTCTTTCAAAGTTTAAGGACCCCGATTCACCTACCACTTCATGTATCATTGGTGATCATATCATTAATCGGGCTCTTCTTGACCTAGGAGCAAGTGTTAATCTTCTTCCATACTCGGTATATGTCAAATTAGGATTAGGAGACTTGAAACCGACGTCGATAGTTTTACAACTTGCCGACCGATTAATCAAAAAGCCTAGGGGTATCATTAAGGACGTATTGATTAAAATTGATAAATTCTTCTTTCCCATTGATTTTGTTATCAATGATACGGAACCGGTCCCAAATCCTAAGAGCTAAATTCCCGTTATCCTTAGCTGTCCTTTCTTGGCAACCGCGAATGCCAACATTAATTATAGGATGAGAATAATGAAGATCTTATTTGGCCACATGAAAGTAAAGTTGAATATTTTCAATCTAACCCCCAACTTAATTGACAAACATGAAGAGATTAATGTTGTAGAGAAATGTCATGACCTTAAAAATAAAGAAATTGAGTTTTTGTGTGAGACCAAAGTTTCAAAAAGTCCATCTTCAACCTTGAAACCAAAGAAAGTTGTTTCAAAATCTTGTTTTGAAAGGGCGTGGAAGCCCAAAAATTGTCTTAACCAAGGACGGAAAATGTCTTTTGAGCTTAATCCAACAAGTTCCTTAAAAAACCATTTGTTGAGTAGAGTTCAAAGCACTTATCACCCCATCAAGGAGGGGATGCACTACAAGATGTTTGATCCGGGCTAAAAGAGCCCAACGTCTTGCTAGAGACGTTAAAGACTAGCAAGACATTTCGTAGGGTGTCAAAAACCCTATTCCTCCCTCATTTCTATCTTTAATTTCATTTCTTGTGAAGTCTAGATATTGGCTTTGGGTTCATATGCATTGCTAGGAACTGTGATTAGGATTGCATGCACTTTTATGTTGAAATTGAGCATTTTCCAGAAGTTCGATCGATCTCAAAATGAGTTCGATCTATCGAACTTCCCACCTGCATCAAAGCTGCATCCAAATCACTCTCTATCCAATGGTTCGAACAAAACCTGCATATTTCAGCTCTCTGTCCCATCGTTCGAACTTGTTCCTAGATTGATCTAAACTTCTTCAATCGATCCAACTTCATCTTGGATCGATCTGCAGTTCCAACACTTAGAAAAATTTTGAACCTGCATCCAAAACCCTCTCTGTCTCATCGATCGAACATTTCTTCAATTCTATGCATTTTTGATCGATCGAAGGAATTCTGTGATCGATCTTGGGGAGATCGATCTTTGTTTTTTGTTTTTCAATTTTGAATTTGTTTTGACTTTGTTTTAAATTTCAAAAATTCCAAAAAATATATATTTTTTTTATTATTTTTATTTTCCAAAAATATATTTATATATATAATAAAAAATAAAAATAAAAACTCCTAAAAATATTTTTACTTTTTATATTATTTTACTTTTTCAAAAATTAAAAAAATATATGTTGTCACATAAGAGGAGAGATCGATGTCAGTTCGATCGATCGAACTGGCAAGGGAATGTTTTTAAAAATCGATTCAGGGTCATTCGATCGATTCCACAAGAATCGATCTCAGACCCTCGTTTCCCCTTCGCCGCTGCATCCTAACTCTTCTCCATCTCTGGCGAGCATCCCAAGCATCGAATCACTCTCTCTCCTCTGGGATCTTGATTCGCATCTCACCCCCTTCGCATCTCCACTTCTCTCTTGATTCTGGTGAGATCCAAACCTCATCTCTTTGATTCAAGCTTAGATTTGATGCATACATGCTCTAAATGTTAGATGTAAGTTATTTTCATGATGAATAACTCCATTGATGAAGCTTTGAGCTCTTTTTATATATATGTATATATGGTTTTGTATTTTTCATGATTGTGATTTGATTTTTGGAATATGGGCCAAACTAAGTGACCCAATAGGTTGATTTGTTGTGTTAATGGGCCCACGACCATGTTCGTGAAGGCCCCGTGCCATCCACATCACAGATCTGTGACTTTTCGAGTTTCACTTCACAGTTCGATCGACCGAACTTTTTATTCGATCGATCTATAATAGATCGTTCTCACTCATTTTTGATCGATCGAACTTGAATCAATCTCACATTTTTGTGATCTATCGAACTTCACAGATTTGTTTCACACATCTCACACACTATCTCTTGTGTTTTATGCCATCTCATACATGCCCAATGCCTGTATTTTCCACATTAGATGCATTTCATACTTATACTGTCTAGCATGTTTCACATCATGTCACTTATTCCTTGTCACTTAACTAGATTCATGTTCCCTATCTGTTTTGTCTATCCTATTTGACATACATGATTCTATGCACTGTGCTTTAATTCTTTATGCTGGCACTAACTCCCATTTTGCAAGTTTTCCTTTTATTTTGTAGGCTATGGCTAGGGTCAAGACTGTAGCTCGCGAACACTATCACCGCAAGGGCAGACAGAGTTTGGAAGACGAGGCCAATCCATCTCATGCCCAGGAGCCCACTCCACCTCAGTCTCCAGCTGACAGCCGCCTATAGTCTTCAGACGAGGCATCTTCTTCATAGGGTGATGCTGAGGCTGAGCACATACCATCTCCACCACCACCGCCAGCTCAGCCAACCCAGGAGTTAGACCGGCCATTACATAGATACTTACGCCTTCGAGTGGCGCATGAGTCGGTCTTCGACACAAACTTCTTTTCCCGATCGGTGCTTACCCGGTCAGCATATGATGATATTTTCCAGTGGGGCATCTCAGCCATACTAGCCCTTGTTTCATACCCAGTGTACCCAAGGTTGGTCCGGATGTTCTTCTAGAACCTCTGGCTTACCCCGAGTAACCTAGCGGAGCTGCGGACCACCATTGACGGCTACCCAATCCGCGTCACTGTGGACACATTGTCCAGATCATGCTACTGTCCACACGTCTGCCCTCTAGAGCTACAGGACACATATCCCACTCTCTACAGGCCATCATATGCAGATATGGCCGTTTTACTCACAGGTCACTATGCCGATGGCGAGACCTATGCCACTCGGACCTTTCTTCCAGATGACCTATGGTTTTTCGACTCTGTTTTGTTCCGTAACATCTTCATGGTCGGCCATAAGACACTGAGGCGCGGCGACTATCTGACAGCTCTGTACGCATTCTATACAGGGCATTGGCTATCTATCCTAGCACTCATCTGGAGTATTATGATGAAGTTGTATGTCGACCACATCAGCAAGGCCAAGCCCAAAAGGGCTAAGTATCTTCCATTTGGCCATCTCATTACCCAAATTCTACGAGACCAGCGCTATCCCTTCCAGCCACGGGAACAGACTGAGTCTGGGGTCTATTCCTTTAAGAAGAAGGACTGGGATAAGAGCTACAATGCTCTTATCAAGAGTCTGAGGGACAATGCTATCGAGACAGTTAAGGATCTAGAGGCAGAGGAGCAGGTAGCAGCAGCAGCAGACCCAGCAGCGGATGATATACTAGTCGATCCGGCTGCTGTACACATGGACATCGATTTGGAGCAGCCTGCAGAGGTCCCAGGGCAGTACTCTCCAGTTAGGTCACCCATTCAAGATGCGGAGCAGGCTCAGGATCATCATTCTCCCGCTCCAGCGGCACCTGAGGCTCCTACTCACATACTCGACTATGGAGAGCGACTTCAGACTCTAGAGAACGTTGTGGTATCTATCCGCGCAGAGACTGTCTCCATTAGAACTGATATTGCTTCCCTCCTCATGGATGTCATGATCGTATTCAGAGATCTATCCAGAGACATCCGCCGAGCGTGACCTGCCCGTCCTACCTTTTCTTCATGATTTCGATATCTTCTTACTCCTCTCATATATCTGTGATCTTTGCATATTTTTGATACTGTTATATTATTTTTGCAGCCGTGTTTGTCGGCTTTGATACTGGATGTACTGTACTTTATTTTTTTGTTTATATATGCTTTCTGTATAGATGTCATATTTTTATATTCTTATAGCTATCTGTTTGACTCCGTCAGGTGCATCCCAGTGATTTTAGTGAGAAAGAGTACTGCCCAAAATTTTCAGGACCACCCCTTTCACCTCTCTCTATTTTCAGTTACTATCCCATTTACACTTGCATGTCCACTGTGCACTGTTATTATCCCTTTTGTTATCTAATGAGTTTATCCAAGTGCCAAAATTTCAGGACCACAGTTACGAAGTTTGGGGGGGCTATGCCACCCATTTTGGATACTTTTGTCCCGGCCATTCTTTGCCTTAATTGCACTGGTATACTCTTTCCTTTTGTTCTATTTGTACATTGAAGACATTGTGCCATTTAAGTTTGGGGGTAATGGTGCTTTGCAGTGTTTGTTTTTAAATTCAAAATTTTGAGCATAACTTGTGTATTTGAGAGATTTTCTATAATTGGTCCATAACTAACTATGATTTTGATCTTTTAAGGACTATATTGCTTAAAATTTAAAAATTCCTTGACTTGAGAGTCCAATACTCCTTGTATGCCTTGTGGATGCCATTTAGGAGTAAATTTTTTTGAACGATTGATATCTTGCTTGCACTTGTGATTTATATCATCATGATTTTGTGATTGTTTTGAGATTCACTCTAGGATTCTACACTAGCATAGTCGCACACTAGTATTCATTTGTGCGGTACATGCTTTGTTGATTATTGAATTGGTTATATCCCAATTGGGCTAGTAGTGCATTGAAAGCTTTCATTCTTGATAAAGGTGGATAACAACCTATTTTCATTAAGTAGCCGGGATTCTAGCCTCATCAAGCACTGAACTTCTCACGCCGAAAGGTGGAGGACCCAAACTCTAGGTTAACAATTGAATGTAAAAAAAAAAAAAAAAAAAAAAAAAAAAAAAAAGTTGTAAAAGTAATAAAAAAGTGAGGACTTCTCCCAAAAGGTGAGAAGTGGGAAATGATTAGATGGAGGTTGTGGTTGAGGAACAAAAGGTCTAGGCAAACCCAAAGGAACATACATATTATCATGTTGTTGCACATTAGGATAAAGAATGCCTTGTTGGTCTACATGACCAAGGTCTTTAACATGATCGTCCATTGATGCAATGGATTCACTTGAATTACCTCTTGATCGGTTGATCAACTATACATCAACCTTCGCAATAGCACGAATTATTGTAAAATAGGGCTATTGGTCGGGTAAGTCGAACCACTGGGACTGCGCTAGTCTATGGCAACCTAAGTGTCTAGAATTGTTCTTAGAATGATAAGGGGTTTATAGAGGTTTGTTGGATGTCATTTAAGCTAGGAAATTAAAAATGCATAAAACAATAAATTGCAAGAATTCAAGGGAGTGAAGTACAAGTAAAGAAGGCTAGGGAAATGAATCCACCTCCATCCCTATACACATGCTAGGTTAAGAATAATTTAAGGGAAAAACAACATGTATGATAGTCATGATACATAACAATACTAGGTTGCTATAATATCCTCAAGAAGTTCATTTAAATAGGAAGGCAAGAATAAACCATCAAAGGTTCACATGATCAACTACCTAAACTAAAATGTAGCTTAGAACATGCTTACTAAGTCAAGGATTATCAAGCCCTAATTTAAATGGTGAATGCACATAAAACAAAGAATCAAATATAGACCATCAAAGGGAAACCCTAAGCCATGAACTATACTAACACATGCTTACAAGGGAGGGGTTTCATCACCTCCCTAGAAGAAGAGTTAGTTACCCATTGGAGCCTTAGAATGAAGAAGAAGCTTGAACTCCATCTCCAATTTTCGAACTCCCCCTTGTTAGCTTCAAGAACACCTTCCTTTCTTGCTCTCTTCTCTCTCCTCTATCTTGCAAAAATCAAAGATAGCAAATGTGTGGCCTTTGGTAGCTTTTTATTCTCCAACACACCCTCTCTCTCCTCCAAGGAACACCTCCAACCACTTCATAAAGAAGGAAGATGGCATTGAGGAAACCAATGTGCAAGTGGCTGAAATTGAGCCATTTCCGAGTGCAATCTGCCTGATTTTCGAGCACTCGAAAAGTGATCTCGAGCACTCTAACTTAGTGCAATGTGCAACATGTTCCTCTTGCTCAGCGCTGACCTATTTTGGGAAAACTGCTATAACTTTGTGCCCCAAACTCCGAATGATGATCTGTTTAAAGATTTGGAGAGCTGATTCAGTTTTTTAAAAACTTCATGTTTTGATGAAGACCCAATTCTCAAGTCTGGTTGGTCGAAAATGGGGAGAAAGGCAGTACTTCAGTGCTGCCAGGCAGTTCTGCGCACCTCTGTTACGAAGATCATAACTCTCTGCTCCGAACTCTGAATGATGAACCACTTGAAGATTTAGAAAGCTTATTCAGAGATCTAAATATTTCATGTTATGATGGAAGTCTAGTTCTTGGATTTGCTAGGTCGAAAATGGCGACAAAAGTCAGGATCACTGCTGCCAGAAATTCAGAAATGGCATCCTTTTTGTTCAAAATTCCACAAGGCATCATTTTTGCTTCCTTTTTGCACTTTAACCTGAAAATGCATAAAAACATGCAAATGGAGTTAATCTACATAAAATAATTAATAACTGGACTTTGTTAATGTAATTTAGGGCGCTTGAATATACAATATTCGGCGCTTATCACACCCCCAAACTTACATTTTGCTAGTCCCTTAGCAAAACTACAATAAAAAACATAATGAAAAGACAACCATGGGCATGCTACTACAAAAATATCATCCATGGTAAAATGAGATAGATACATAGCTCAAATACAACTTGAAACAGACAAAAACTGGAGATGGGGTCATTGGGAAAACTACCTTGCATATATGAAGCATTGATACAAAAAATGGGAAAAACCATTTCAACATGCATGCATCAACATCATAGTCCATATAAATAATTCAATTGTCATCTCTTAAATGGAAATAACTCAAACTCCAGTGAAAGTGAATTGGATTCTCAACATGCGGCTTTTACTTTCTTTTCCAATTCCAAGGCACAAGTTTTCAAATCAATGAATTCCCTTTTACATGAAGTCCCTAAGGCATGATTTTATTTTCAAGACAACTTTTGTTGCTTGTTAACAATTTATTTCAACTCATAAGCGAAACATAGAATGGTTGTGCAATGCTAAAGTCCCTTAAGCTTTCTAACCAACCTATATAGCAAGCGTTAGGCCAACAACTCCCAAACCAGACGGCTTTAGGGTGTTAAGTGTAGAGACACTCCAAAGGACTTAATAGCTCAAGTTGGAAAGGCTACGAACTCTAGCTAACCATGTTTATTACAATTTTTTTTTTGAATGACCGTGCAATGTTTAAGTCCTTTAAGCTTTCTAACCAACCCTTGTAGCAAGCGTTAGGCCAACAACTCCCAAACCAGACGGCTTTAGGGTGTTAAGTGTAGAGACACTCCAAAGGGCTTAATAGCTCGAGTTGGAAAGGCTACGAACGTCAACTGGTCATTTTTCATTCATTTTTTTATTTTATTTTATTTTTTTATTTTTTATTTTTTTTTTATTTTTTTTTTTAACTTAAATCATGCCAAAGATATTCATCTATCAGGTTCATCAAATCAGATTAACTATGCCAAGGTCAAGGTTGATCAAGCTGCATGCCTCACAATTAAGTTTCCAATGTGCATCTGTGCATTGTGAAGCTTATAAGAGTGTACATCCAGCAAGAATCTAATTGAAACATTTATACAGACTAATTTGAATCTACATGATCATTTCAACTCAAATTTTTCTTTATTTTCAAAAATTTCAATTGCTTCTATACACAAGGTATTAAACATATGTTTCATCTCCGACAAGTGTCAAGTTATATTATCATTGGTTAGCAAAAATTATGAAACCAAAAATATGCCAAGAATGCTTTGATGCACCCCCAAACTTAAACTACACAGTGTCCTCAATGTGGGACATGGAGTCAAGTTAGAGACAAAAATGACAAAGAGTAAAAAAAAGGAACAACAATACCCAGGGGGAGGAAACGGCATTGTGAGACAAAAACCCCCAAACTTGAATTGGACTGCGCAACCTGGAGAGCAACATGAAGAACAAAAAGAAACAACCACAAACAGCATTAATAGCACAAGCATAAATACAGAAAAAGAATGTAGCGAAAGTTAACAGAACAGAAAGAATTTGCATTGCAAAAAGAGTTTACATGATGACAAAAAGAGCTGTATAGGGATCATGTCGACTAGAGCAACGGCGCCAAAAATTGATCGGTTGATCAACTATACATCAACCTTCGCAATAGCACGAATCATTGTAAAATAAGGCTATTGGTCGGGTAAGTCGAACCACTGGGACTGCGCTAGTCTATGGCAACCTAAGTGTCTAGAATTGTTCTTAGAATGATAAGGGGTTTATAGAGGTTTGTTGGATGTCACTTAAGCTAGGAATTTAAAAGTGCATAAAACAATAAATTGCAAGAATTCAAGGGAGTGAAGTACAAGTAAAGAAGGCTAGGGAAATGAATCCACCTCCATCCCTATACACATGCTAGGTTAAGAATAATTTAAGGGAAAAACAACATATATGATAGTCATGAGACATAACAATACTAGGTTGCTATAATATCCTCAAGAAGTTCATTTAAATAGGAAGGCAAGAATAAACCATCAAAGGTTCACATGATCAACTACCTAAACTAAAATGTAGCTTAGAACATGCTTACTAAGTCAAGGATTATCAAGCCCTAATTTAAATGGTGAATGCACATAAAATAAAGAATCAAGTATAGACCATCAAAGGGAAACCCTAAGCCATGAACTATCTAGGTTCTCCAACTCCATGCCATTGAAACCATTCCATGATCTAACTTCCATTGTAACCATGGAAGTGCAAGCAATATGATTACGAAAAAGCAACCATCCAAGACAAGATGAATAACTCACAATAATCATTTATAAACATTCAACATTCATTACAACAAAAATGAGGCTCTTGACCATGGAAAGACTATCAAAAATACATTGTAATCCCCAAAAATAAACTATACTAACACATGCTTACAAGGGAGGGGTTTCATCACCTCCCTAGAAGAAGAGTTAGTTACCCATTGGAGCCTTAGAATGAAGAAGAAGCTTGAACTCCATCTCCAATTTTCGAACTCCCCCTTGTTAGCTTCAAGAACACCTTCCTTTCTTGCTCTCTTCTCTCTCCTCTATCTTGCAAAAATCAAAGATAGCAAATGTGTGGCCTTTGGTAGCTTTTTATTCTCCAACACACCCTCTCTCTCCTCCAAGGAACACCTCCAACCACTTCATAAAGAAGGAAGATGGCATTGAGGAAACCAATGTGCAAGTGGCTGAAATTGAGCCATTTCCGAGTGCAATCTGCCTGATTTTCGAGCACTCGAAAAGTGATCTCGAGCACTCTAACTTAGTGCAATGTGCAACATGTTCCTCTTGCTCAGCGCTGACCTATTTTGGGAAAACTGCTATAACTTTGTGCCCCGAACTCCGAATGAAGATCTGTTTAAAGATTTGGAGAGCTGATTCAGTTTTTTAAAAACTTCATGTTTTGATGAAGACCCAATTCTCAAGTCTGGTTGGTCGAAAATGGGGAGAAAGGCAGTACTTCAGTGCTGCCAGGCAGTTCTGCGCACCTCTGTTACGAAGATCATAACTCTCTGCTCCGAACTCTGAATGATGAACCACTTGAAGATTTGGAAAGCTGATTCAGAGATCTAAATCTTTCATGTTATGATGGAAGTCTAGTTCTTGGGTTTGCTAGGTCGAAAATGGCGACAAAAGTCAGGATCACTGCTGCCAGAAATTCAGAAATGGCATCCTTTTTGTTCAAAATTCCACAAGGCATCATTTTTGCTTCCTTTTTGCACTTTAACCTGAAAATGCATAAAAACATGCAAATGGAGTTAATCTACATAAAATAATTAATAACTGGACTTTGTTAATGTAATTTAGGGCACTTGAATATACAATATTCGGCGCTTATCACACCCCCAAACTTACATTTTGCTAGTCCCTTAGCAAAACTACAATAAAAAACATAATGAAAAGACAACCATGGGCATGCTACTACAAAAATATCATCCATGGTAAAATGAGATAGATACATAGCTCAAATACAACTTGAAACAGACAAAAACTGGAGATGGGGTCATTGGGAAAACTACCTTGCATATATGAAGCATTGATACAAAAAATGGGAAAAACCATTTCAACATGCATGCATCAACATCATAGTCCATATAAATAATTCAATTGTCATCTCTTAAATGGAAATAACTCAAACTCCAGTGAAAGTGAATTGGATTCTCAACATGCGGCTTTTACTTTCTTTTCCAATTCCAAGGCACAAGTTTTCAAATCAATGAATTCCCTTTTACATGAAGTCCCTAAGGCATGATTTTATTTTCAAGACAACTTTTGTTGCTTGTTAACAATTTATTTCAACTCATAAGCGAAACATAGAATGGTTGTGCAATGCTAAAGTCCCTTAAGCTTTCTAACCAACCTATATAGCAAGCGTTAGGCCAACAACTCCCAAACCAGACGGCTTTAGGGTGTTAAGTGTAGAGACACTCCAAAGGACTTAATAGCTCAAGTTGGAAAGGCTACGAACTCTAGCTAACCATGTTTATTACAATTTTTTTTTTGAATGACCGTGCAATGTTTAAGTCCTTTAAGCTTTCTAACCAACCCTTGTAGCAAGCGTTAGGCCAACAACTCCCAAACCAGACGGCTTTAGGGTGTTAAGTGTAGAGACACTCCAAAGGGCTTAATAGCTCGAGTTGGAAAGGCTACGAACGTCAACTGGTCATTTTTCATTCATTTTTTTATTTTATTTTATTTTTTTATTTTTTATTTATTTTTTATTTTTTTTTTTAACTTAAATCATGCCAAAGATATTCATCTATCAGGTTCATCAAATCAGATTAACTATGCCAAGGTCAAGGTTGATCAAGCTGCATGCCTCACAATTAAGTTTCCAATGTGCATCTGTGCATTGTGAAGCTTATAAGAGTGTACATCCAGCAAGAATCTAATTGAAACATTTATACAGACTAATTTGAATCTACATGATCATTTCAACTCAAATTTTTCTTTATTTTCAAAAATTTCAATTGCTTCTATACACAAGGTATTAAACATATGTTTCATCTCTGACAAGTGTCAAGTTATATTATCATTGGTTAGCAAAAATTATGAAACCAAAAATATGCCAAGAATGCTTTGATGCACCCCCAAACTTAAACTACACAGTGTCCTCAATGTGGGACATGGAGTCAAGTTAGAGACAAAAATGACAAAGAGTAAAAAAAAGGAACAACAATACCCAGGGGGAGGAAACGGCATTGTGAGACAAAAACCCCCAAACTTAAATTGGACTGCGCAACCTGGAGAGCAACATGAAGAACAAAAAGAAATAACCATAAACAGCATTAATAGCACAAGCATAAATACAGAAAAAGAATGTAGCGAAAGTTAACAGAACAGAAAGAATTTGCATTGCAAAAAGAGTTTACATGATGACAAAAAGAGCTGTATAGGGATCATGTCGACTAGAGCAACGGCGCCAAAAATTGATCGGTTGATCAACTATACATCAACCTTCGCAATAGCACGAATCATTGTAAAATAAGGCTATTGGTCGGGTAAGTCGAACCACTGGGACTGCGCTAGTCTATGGCAACCTAAGTGTCTAGAATTGTTCTTAGAATGATAAGGGGTTTATAGAGGTTTGTTGGATGTCACTTAAGCTAGGAAATTAAAAGTGCATAAAACAATAAATTGCAAGAATTCAAGGGAGTGAAGTACAAGTAAAGAAGGCTAGGGAAATGAATCCACCTCCATCCCTATACACATGCTAGGTTAAGAATAATTTAAGGGAAAAACAACATATATGATAGTCATGATACATAACAATACTAGGTTGCTATAATATCCTCAAGAAGTTCATTTAAATAGGAAGGCAAGAATAAACCATCAAAGGTTCACATGATCAACTACCTAAACTAAAATGTAGCTTAGAACATGCTTACTAAGTCAAGGATTATCAAGCCCTAATTTAAATGGTGAATGCACATAAAACAAAGAATCAAGTATAGACCATCAAAGGGAAACCCTAAGCCATGAACTATCTAGGTTCTCCAACTCCATGCCATTGAAACCATTCCATGATCTAACTTCCATTGTCACCATGGAAGTGCAAGCAATATGATTACGAAAAAGCAACCATCCAAGACAAGATGAATAACTCACAATAATCATTTATAAACATTCAACATTCATTACAACAAAAATGAGGCTCTTGACCATGGAAAGACTATCAAAAATACATTGTAATCCCCAAAAATAAACTATACTAACACATGCTTACAAGGGAGGGGTTTCATCACCTCCCTAGAAGAAGAGTTAGTTACCTATTGGAGCCTTAGAATGAAGAAGAAGCTTGAACTCCATCTCCAATTTTCGAACTCCCCCTTGTTAGCTTCAAGAACACCTTCCTTTCTTGCTCTCTTCTCTCTCCTCTATCTTGCAAAAATCAAAGATAGCAAATGTGTGGCCTTTGGTAGCTTTTTATTCTCCAACACACCCTCTCTCTCCTCCAAGGAACACCTCCAACCACTTCATAAAGAAGGAAGATGGCATTGAGGAAACCAATGTGCAAGTGGCTGAAATTGAGCCATTTTCGAGTGCAATCTGCCTGATTTTCGAGCACTCGAAAAGTGATCTCGAGCACTCTAACTTAGTGCAATGTGCAACATGTTCCTCTTGCTCAGCGCTGACCTATTTTGGGAAAACTGCTATAACTTTGTGCCCCGAACTCCGAATGATGAGCTGTTTAAAGATTTGGAGAGCTGATTCAGTTCTTTAAAAACTTCATGTTTTGATGAAGACCCAATTCTCAAGTCTGGTTGGTCGAAAATGGGGAGAAAGGCAGTACTTCAGTGCTGCCAGGCAGTTCTGCGCACCTCTGTTACGAAGATCATAACTCTCTGCTCCGAACTCTGAATGATGAACCACTTGAAGATTTGGGAAGCTGATTCAGAGATCTAAATCTTTCATGTTATGATGGAAGTCTAGTTCTTGGGTTTGCTAGGTCGAAAATGGCGACAAAAGTCAGGATCACTGCTGCCAGAAATTCAGAAATGGCATCCTTTTTGTTCAAAATTCCACAAGGCATCATTTTTGCTTCCTTTTTGCACTTTAACCTGAAAATGCATAAAAACATGCAAATGGAGTTAATCTACATAAAATAATTAATAACTGGACTTTGTTAATGTAATTTAGGGCGCTTGAATATACAATATTCGGCGCTTATCACACCCCCAAACTTACATTTTGCTAGTCCCTTAGCAAAACTACAATAAAAAACATAATGAAAAGACAACCATGGGCATGCTACTACAAAAATATCATCCATGGTAAAATGAGATAGATACATAGCTCAAATACAACTTGAAACAGACAAAAACTGGAGATGGGGTCATTGGGAAAACTACCTTGCATATATGAAGCATTGATACAAAAAATGGGAAAAACGATTTCAACATGCATGCATCAACATCATAGTCCATATAAATAATTCAATTGTCATCTCTTAAATGGAAATAACTCAAACTCCAGTGAAAGTGAATTGGATTCTCAACATGCGGCTTTTACTTTCTTTTCCAATTCCAAGGCACAAGTTTTCAAATCAATGAATTCCCTTTTACATGAAGTCCCTAAGGCATGATTTTATTTTCAAGACAACTTTTGTTGCTTGTTAACAATTTATTTCAACTCATAAGCGAAACATAGAATGGTTGTGCAATGCTAAAGTCCCTTAAGCTTTCTAACCAACCTATATAGCAAGCGTTAGGCCAACAACTCCCAAACCAGACGGCTTTAGGGTGTTAAGTGTAGAAACACTCCAAAGGACTTAATAGCTCAAGTTGGAAAGGCTACGAACTCTAGCTAACCATGTTTATTACAATTTTTTTTTTGAATGACCGTGCAATGTTTAAGTCCTTTAAGCTTTCTAACCAACCCTTGTAGCAAGCATTAGGCCAACAACTCCCAAACCAGACGGCTTTAGGGTGTTAAGTGTAGAGACACTCCAAAGGGCTTAATAGCTCGAGTTGGAAAGGCTACGAACGTCAACTGGTCATTTTTCATTCATTTTTTAATTTTATTTTATTTTTTTATTTTTTATTTATTTTTTATTTTTTTTTTTTAACTTAAATCATGCCAAAGATATTCATCTATCAGGTTCATCAAATCAGATTAACTATGCCAAGGTCAAGGTTGATCAAGCTGCATGCCTCACAATTAAGTTTCCAATGTGCATCTGTGCATTGTGAAGCTTATAAGAGTGTACATCCAGCAAGAATCTAATTGAAACATTTATACAGACTAATTTGAATCTACATGATCATTTCAACTCAAATTTTTCTTTATTTTCAAAAATTTCAATTGCTTCTATACACAAGGTATTAAACATATGTTTCATCTCCGACAAGTGTCAAGTTATATTATCATTGGTTAGCAAAAATTATGAAACCAAAAATATGCCAAGAATGCTTTGATGCACCCCCAAACTTAAACTACACAGTGTCCTCAATGTGGGACTTGGAGTCAAGTTAGAGACAACAATACCCAGGATTGCACACAATTGACTCAAGATTAAGATTCAATGGAACAAGAGAAGGATTGAAAGACCTACAACCATGCATGCACAATGTAAATTAACACAAACAACAAACACAACAAATAAAAAATACTTCTCCTCCACAACACACATCAATCAACAACAAGCCTCCACATACATTGATCCCATACTTCCATGCTTTTTAACAAATGCAAATAGTAAGTTGCCTCCACACGGGCCGATGATCAACAATAAAATAAAATGCCTCTACATGGGCCGATGATTTAAACTAAGCAAGAGAAGTTTAGAAACGCTCACAAAGGTCCTTAAGCAACTTCAAGAAATTTTTATGCTTTTTGCTTTACTTTGCTTTCCTTTTGCAATTTTTTTATTTTTTATTTTTATTTTTATGCTTTCTTGCTTGCTTTGAGGTTCCCTTTGCTTTGTTTCTCTTTGCTCCAAGTACCTAGTCAATTAAAAGTAACAAAGTAAGAGCAAAATAAAATAAAGTAAAACAAGGATTAAAAGAGTACTAATTCCTAATGCTGTGTTGCTTATCCCGGGCAACGGCGCCAAAAACGTGGTATGGACCAGAACTTAGCCTCAAAATGATGTAAAAAGTGTGAGTGTGAGAAGTGGCCACCACATTTAGAATTTATAAAAACCACTTAATACTATACAATGTAGTATAAGTTGAAAGGGATCGTCCCAAAGGGTTTGCAAGGTATTATAGAATTGAATTCAGGTTAGTAGGTCAAATGATCAAAGAGGGGTTTGGTTGGTTAAATTAAGCTAATAATTCAATTAAGAACAATCTAAAGATTAAGGTGTAGAGAATGAGAGAGAAATCTTGGGGCATAGAGTTCACCACTAAGCTTCACTTCACTAAACTTTTAACATTTGTTAATTTAGGGGGATTCTGTGTTGTAAAACAAGTGTGTGTGCCATTAATTAAAATACTAAACATGGAAGGAAAATTAAGCATAAATTATCTAGTCAATCTAGTGAGTAGCACAACCAATCAAATTAAGCCATTGACCATTAAATAAACCCACAATTAATATACACACAAAAATCTAGAGAAATGTACTGCTTGCACTCAAAAGCATGGATCATCAAACAACAAGAATTGATTGTTTACCTATCTAAGAATTTAAAGCAATTACACTACAATTATGCTAATGACAAGGAAATTAAACTAATTAAGCTAAGGAGGTAGCACAATCCATCAAGAAATTAGCATAATCTATCAAATAAACCACAAGAGTAATCAATTAAGCACAATGTCTTAACCATCATTAGATTTATAATTCCAACACACATAAACATGCATTAAACTCATAAAATCTAGTGAAAGCACATAACCATTCATTTTAACATGCATAGACATATGAGTAGAAATAAAAGATCAATTGGAAAGTCCATACAAATCATGTAAAAACTTAAGATCTATATATAATCATGGTCAAAATATTATTTGTAACATAAATCCCCAAAAACTACAAAATACTAAGTTTAGGAAGCAAGCCTTGGGGCTATCTCTAGCCCCAAAAGAAGGATCTAGCCACTCATGGTTGGTGTCATCCAACCCTAAAGGGTTTTTTTCAATGTAGGCACCATCTTCTTCATCTTTGCTTTGCTCTAAAAACCCTAATTCTAGAGAGAGAATAATATCTAAAACTATGTCTAATAATTGTAACAAAAACTTGGAGCCTTTTCTTTTTGGTTTAATTACATTTAAAAATAAAAGCCTTTTTAAGTAGGCAACAAGTCAGAAAATAGGACTTTGATTGGTGCAAACTCGCAGCTACAAAAGTTAGTAGAGTTCGGGAGCGCTCAGGAATTAAACAACTTACTTCCAGCAGGGGCTTCGATCGATCCAAGCTGGCTTCGATCGATTGAAGCTTGCTTCGATTGATCAAAGATGACGTGGCAAAGATATTTTTGATAACTGATAACCTTATCCATTGAGCTTGCACCGCCTTCTTTTTAATTGATTGTAGATTTCTTCGATCGATCAGAACTTCCTTCAATCGATCAAAGACTGTCCAGTGCAGATTTTTCTGACTTCTTTTAAAATTTCTTCTTAACTCCAAAAAGGAGCTAAAAGGCTCTTTTTAGCCTGTTTGAACCTTATTAACCTGAAATAGACAAAAACACAAATTAGAACTAGAATGGGAAAGTAAGATAGATGAATGAACTAAAATATCCTATCTTATGTGCTAAAGTGTATCACTTTTGAGCACTTATCAATCAATATGTATATACAAGGTAATAAACTATCTACCATGCACAAATAAATTTTAGGAACACATAATACATGTTCTAAATCTACGACTACAATGGCATGAAAAATGTCGAATCTTCAATGTGCGATTTGTTACACTTGCAATAACATCACATGTCGAATCTTCAATGTACGATACGTTACACCACAACAATATTATCAATACTGAAAACATATCCTTATGAATATAATACACGTCCAAATTTATGATTTAAACATGCAAACAACATCAAATACATGGTTAAATCATTAATACAATAAAAATAAAAATTAATTAAATAAAATAATTAATTTCTCTAGATTTCAAATCTCATCCAAATAATCCCTAATTAATATATGTCAAAGATCATAGTATGGTCATTACATACATCAACTCAAATATTTATTTAAATGAAAAGAACACCTAAACAAAAATTAATTAAACTAATTAATTAATTTTTCTAGATTTCGAATCAACTTCAAATGATTTCAAATAATTATATATCAAAGATCATATCATGGTCAATTCATATATCAAATCAAAAACTTAATTAGATCATTGAAACAATTAAATATAATTTAATTAAAATAAAAATAATGAAATCTCTAGATTTTAAAACAACTCCAAATGATTCCAAATTAACATACATTAAAGATCAAGTCATGATCATTACATATATCAAGTTAAATACCTAATTAAATCAATAGAACCATTAAATAAATTTTAATTAATTCATTTAATTAAAATCTCTAGATTTCAAAACTCAACCAAATATTCTCAAATTAATATATGTCAAAGAACAAGTCAAGGCCTAATTTAATATCATGTCTTAAGTTAATTCCACACTTGATACAACTATGTGAATTAAATTTCATACAAAGAATAATTAAATTAAATTCTAGATTATATACAAAGACATGCATGTAAGTTATATAAACCTCAAAAACAATTAAGACACTAAGATTATAAACCTATAAACATCCCCTACCTCAATTTGAGATGAAAATCTCAAATGACACTAAAATGAAACCTCTCCGAATCCGACGATACTTCGGGGTTACGACAGGGATAACGAGGGGAACAACAAACCCTCTTACGACAACACCAAAATCCAATCCCAAACTAAAAAATGGTTGAAACCGGATTCTAAAAGAAGGGAAATTAAGGCCTCGTCAAGGCCGACAATAAAGCCTTCATCAGCGAGGGAAGAATTAAAGGGGAAGTAGATGAAATGGAGGAGAGAAGGTGGCAGCCCAAAGGGGCATAAAATGGTCGGCAGCTATGGGAGAGAAAGAAGAAAAATCTGGGCCTTGCTTGGATTGCGTTTATAAAAACAATTCTCAAGAACTGTTTTCAAGAATAGTTTTTAGAGAACAGTTTTCAGTTTTTTCAGATTTCAGACCTACCTGGTTAAGAGAATTTACAAAATAGTTTTCGAAAAACAAAAACTGATAAAACTACTTAGTTGTATTTATTGAAAATAGTTTTCTGAACTAAGAAAATAAATAAAAATATTATTGCACCTCACTCTTTTATTTCTTTAATTTAGTTTATAATATTAACTACTAATGTAATTATATATATATATATATATATATATATATATATATATATATATATATTTGAATAAGTGTTGGAGGTGCATTCATTTTAGTGAATATTCTTAACTTAATAAAAGTTGCACAAATACAATATACCAAATTTAATTAAAATTTGACTAAATTTAAATACAATAAAAGAGTTGCATGAATTACTTCAAGGAGTTACAACCACTGAAAATGCTCTTGAATGTTTTATTAAGACGTGTGTATCATACATGGACCAAGTGGCCAATTTACAATAGAGACGTGCTCTTGAATGTTGTATTAAGATGTGTGTATCATACATGGACCAAGTGGCCAATTTACAGATATCAAATGACGACTGCAAAAGCATCAATTCTAATATAACACATGATCCATTTGTAGTTTGGTGATGATGACAGATTAACATTTCTAACCAACAGAGAAAACCCTAACTTGATCAAGCAGGATAGGACCACAAAGCGAACCAACGTCATCTACCCTAGTGTGATAGTATGTATAAGATGATGAATGTTAGTCTGGTCCAGGCTGAAATTGCTTTGAACTTGAAACTAGCGGTCTTGAACTTGCCCTTGCCCTTGGATTTGAAGGAACTTTTCAGGGTATCTGTAATGATCCGGATTTTTTGGATAAATTTTTTCCGTTGTCTTTTCCCTTTTGAGTTTGGTTTCTTGTCGATTAGTGTCATCTCGAGTGCTCTGGAGTGATTTTCGAGAATCTTTTCTGTGGATTGACAACTTCCTTTGAGAACCAAGTCATTCCCACATTTTTCATTTTTTGACACTATTCACTTTTTGTCTTTTTTCCTATTCCGTCTTTTCCTCATTTGTCACTCTGTTTGCGTAACCACACTTCTTGTGTTCAGAGTTGGTTTCTGACTTCACGTATCTTCATTCCCAATGATTTCTATGAGATACGTATCTTTACTTTCATGAGAAAGTACTCTGGTTGCTCCCGGTGTTCATAAGGGCATAAATGCAAAGTTCTTTGGAAACTTTTTCTTTTCTTGGGGTATTTTTCATAAATATCTTTAGAAGATATTTTATTTTAGGGGTATCTAAGAAAATATCTTTTGGAAGATATTTTCATTTGGGACAGTTTCACAGTTTTTAGTTTTTGCAGGGGTCATTGTGCAATTAATGAAAGTTATTGCTCAATGCCTTGTTTTGAGCCTGGATCCTCATTTGGGATTCATTTTCACATTTTATCGAATCGTGGACTCTAAGAATTTCCTCCTGGACGATGTTTTACAGTTTCAGGGTTTCTGGCCCCGATTTGCGCCACACTTGTTTTGACCATAACACTCTGCTCGGGACTCAGTTTTTGACGATGTTTCTTCCGTTGTCCATAATTTTTCATTTGAAATCTTTTTCGTTCACAGAGTTTTGCTGTTTGAGCGCGTCTGCTCAGATTTCACTTTTCCGGATCCAGCGGGGCCCGTTCGGGACACTTTTTGAGTTTTTCTATAAATAGGGGGCCTTTAAGTGAAAAATCAGATTTTTGTTCTCTCTCGCTTCTCGCTTGGCCGGATCTAGAGGTAGCCATGGCTGCCATCTTCTCTCTCTTCTTTTGAGCTTCTTCCCTTCAATGAAATACCTTAATGCCTTAGTGTTTAATGTTCCCCTCAGCGAGGCCTTCGATTTCAACCAATTGATCGGTTGGTCAATCATACATCAACCTTCGCAATAGCACGAATCATTGTAAAATAGGGCTATTGGTCGGGTAAGTCGAACCACAGGGACTACGCTAGTCTAATACAACCTAAATGTCTAGAATCATTCTTAGAATGATGAAGGGTGTATAGAGGTTTTGTTGGATGTCAATTAAGCTAGGAAATTAAAAGTGCATAAAACAGTAAATTGCAAGAATTTAAGGGAGTGAGTACAAGTAAAGAAGGCTAGGGAAATGAATCCACCTCCATCCCTATACACATGCTAGGTTAAGATTAATTTAAGGGGAAAACAACATATATGATAGTCATGATACATAACAATACTAGGTTGCTATAATATCCTTAAGAAGTTCATTTAATTAGAAAGGCAAGAATAAACCATCAAAGGTTCACATGATCAACTACCTAAACTAAAATGTAGCTTAGAACATGCTTACTAAGCCAAGGATTATCAAGCCCTAATTTAAATGGTGAATGCACATAAAGCTAAGAATCAAGTATAGCCCATCAAAGGGAAACCCTAAGCCATGAACTATCTAGGTTCTCCAACTCCATGCCATTAAAACCATTCCATGATCTAACTTCCATTGTCACCATGGAAGTGCAAGCAATATGATTAAGAAAGGCAACCATCCAAGACAAGATGAATAACTCACAATAATCATTTAAAACATTCAACATTCATTACAACAAAAATGAGGCTCTTGACCATGGAAAGACTATCAAAAATACATTGTAATCCCCAAAAATAAACTATACTAACACATGCTTACAAGGGAGGGGTTTCATCACCTCCCTAGATGAGGTTTAGTTACCCATTGGTGAGCTAGAAGAAGGAAGAAGCATCATCCTCATCTCCATTTTCGAGCTCCTACTGTAGCACTCAAGAACACCCTTCTCCTTGCTCTCTTCTCTCTCCTTTCTCTTGCTCAAGATAAAGCTTAATGATATATGTGGCCTTTGGGTAGCCTTTTATGCTCCAACCATACCCTCTCTCCTCCAAGGAACACCTCCAACCACTTCATAAAGAGGGAAGATGGCATTGAGGAAACCAATGTGCAAGTGGGCTGAAATGAGCCATTTCCGAAGGGCATTCTGCCTGATTTTCGAGCGCACGCTTGGTGACTTCGAGCACTCTAACTTAGTGCAATGTGCAACATGCTCCTCTTGCTCAGTGCTGACCTATTTTGGGAAAACTGCTATAACTTTGTGCCCCGAACTCCGAATGAAGATCTGTTTGAAGTTTTGGAGAGCTGATTTAGTGCTTTAAAAACTTCATGTTTTGATGAAGACCCAAATCTCAAGTCTGGTTGGTCGAAAATGGGGAGAAAGGCAGTACATCAGTGCTGCTAGGCAGTTCTGCGCACCTCTGTTGTGAAGATCATAACTCTCTGCTCCGAACTCCGAATGATGAACCACTTGAAGATTTGGAAAGCTGATTCAGAACTCTAAATCTTTCATGTTATGAGGGAAGTCCAGTTCTCGAGTTTGGAAGGTCAAAATGGCAAGCGAAGTCCAGGATCTACTGCTGCCAGAATTCAGCATTGGCACCCTTTTGTTGCTCAAGACTCCACAAGGCCTTATTCTTGTTCCATTTTGGCCAATAAACCTGAAAATGCATAAAAACATAGAATTGGAGTTAATCTACATAAAATAATTAATAACTGGACTTTGTTAATGTAATTTAGGGCGCTTGAATATACATTATTCGGCGCTTATCACACCCCCAAACTTACATTTTGCTAGTCCCTTAGCAAAACTACAATAAAAAACATAAAGAAAAGACAACCATGGGCATGCTACTACAAAAATATCCTCCATGGTAAAATGAGATAGAAACATAGCTCAAATACAACTTGAAACAGACAAAAACTGGAGATGGGGTCATTGGGAAAACTACATTGCATATATGAAGCATTGATACAAAAATTGGCTAAATACATTTCTACATACATGCATCAACATCAAAGTCTATATAAATAACTCAATTATCATCTCTTGAATGGAAATCAACTCTCGCTTCAGTGAAAGTGAATTGGATTCTCAACATGCGGCTTTTACTTTCTTTTCCAATTCCAAGGTACAAGTTTTCAAGTCAATGAATTCCCTTTTACATGAAGTCCCTAAGGCATGATTTTATTTTCAAGACAACTTTTGTTGCTTGTTAACAATTTATTTCAACACATAAGCGAAACATAGAATGGTTGTGCAATGCTGAAGTCCCTTAAGCTTTCTAACCAACCCTTGTAGCAAGCGTTAGGCCAACAACTCCCAAACCAGATGGCTTTAGGGTGCTAAGTGTAGAGACACTCCATAGGGCTTAATAGCTCAAGTTGGAAAGGCTACGAACTCCAACGAACCATGTTTATTACTAGTTTAATTTTTTTTGAATGACCGTGCAATGTTTAAGTCCCTTAAGCTTTCTAACCAACCCTTGTAGCAAGCGTTAGGCCAACAACTCCCAAACCAGATGGCTTTAGGGTGCTAAGTGTAGAGACACTCCTAGGGCTTAATAGCTCGAGCTGGAAAGGCTACGAACGTCAACTGGTCATTTTTTTTTTTTTTTTTTCATTATTTTTTTTTTTTTTTTTTTTTTTTTTTTTTTTTTTTTTTTTTTGAATAAACATGCCAAAGGTATCCATCTATCAGGTTCATCAAATCAGATTAACTAGGCCAAGGTCAAGGTCAATCAAGTTGCATGCCTCACAGTTAAGTTTCCAATGTGCATCTGTGCATTGTGAAGCTTATAAGAGTGTAAATCCAGCAAGAATCTAATTGAGGCATTTATACAGACTACATTGTATCTACATGATCATTTCAACTCAAATTTTTCTTTATTTTCAAAATTTTTCAATTGCTTCTATACACACGGTATTAAACATATGTTTCATCTCCGACAAGTGTCAAGTTATACTATCATTGCTTAGCAAAAATTATGGAACCAAAAATATGCCAAGAATGCTTGATGCACCCCCAAACTTAAACGACACAGTGTCCTCAATGTGGACATGGATGCAAGTGAGAGACAAAAATGACAACGAGTATAAAAGGAACAACAATACCCAGGGGGAGGGAATGGCATTTTGAGACAAAAACCCCCAAACTTGAACCGGACTGCGCAACCTGGAAAGCAATATGAAGAACCAAAAGAAACAACCACAAACACATTAATAGCACAAGCATAAAGACAGAAAACGAATGTATCGAAAGTTAACAGAACATAAAGAACTTGCATTGCAAAAAGAGTTTACATGACGACAAAAAGAACTGTACAGGGATCATGTCGACCAGAGCAACCTATACATAGCAAATTCTTACAGTTTAAAAGGAAAACAAAATATACAAGAGAAATAGTTACAGATGAAACAAAAGAGAAGGTCCACACGCGCAACAAGCTACTGGCCAGAAGGTAAACGGGCGAGGATGGAATGGAGGAGAGATTGAGTCTTACGCCGTTCAGCGGAAGCCAAACGACGGTCCTCAGCGGCGACACGGCGGTCTTCAGCAGCAAGACGACGATCTTCCTCAGCACGTGAAGAAGACTCACACAGAGCCTGAGTGCACGCGGACAAAGAATGCTCAAAACGATCTAGTCGCGCATGAATACCGGCAATGGAAGCCCGGATGAAAGCCTGGTCCTGGTGAGAGTCGACCGAAGGCTCTATCCTCGCAGTGGCTGCGGCGGTGGAAACTGCCTCAGAAGGAGGAGGAGGTGGAGCGTGGATGAACAGGGGGGCAGGAGGCGGAGGGGTACTAGAATGGCTCAGAACATTGATCCACCAGTGCTGGGTAAAAATTTTAATTTTGTCGCCTCTTGGTTCGTGGGGAGGAACAACGAAACCCTTGTGCTGAAGGAGTCGAGTGATGAAAAACGGCAAAGGCAATTTCCGATTTTCAACTCGCGGAGCCCGTGCATTATGAGCATCATGCCAAAACTTCATAAAGGTGGACCAAATGAGCTCTGGGATGGAGAACCATTGGCCTTGGTCCATGGCATATAAGGCTTGCAGAAAGAGGCCCCGACGCTCGGTGCTGTGCACCAAAGGGCAAACATTGTGCTTGAAGACAGTGTCAATGAACCATAGGCGTTCCGGAAGATTGGTTTTGCGGATAAAAGACCGGGGCCGAGTAGGATCGTCAATAGGGCAAATGGCAGCGGCAATCTGCGCCACAGTTAATGTATCCGGCTCCTCATATAAAGGGAGATTCTCACGATTGACAATGTCATCGGGGCACTCAATGGGGCAACCAGAAACCTGAATGATGTCGGTCATAGTGAAAGCATAGGCGGTGCCGTCAATGGATGTAGTGAGAGAAATGGGTGGCTCTTCAGGGCACTGGAGATTCTGGTAGAAGAGGCGCACTACACGGGGGTAGGCAACCCTGGCAAGGGGTGCGCAAATGTGTTGCAGACGCCGGTTAGTCAATTCGGCGACAGCCCACGAAGTTGTGGGTAGAATGTCAAAGGCATCCGTGAGCGGAAATGAGAGTTCGTAGTTGAGTTGTTTGCGATCCCAAGGATCACGTGGTCGCTCACGAGTGACAGCACGGGCACCTGAAGAGGGTCGAGGAGGGCGAGAAGGACCGGCACGAGACATTTAGAGAGGTGGACTTGGTTGAGGAATTTCAGCGAACACCTGGCGTGCACCACAAAAAGGAGAAGATGGAAGTGAGTGGGATGGAGGAGCAAACCCAAAATTTTTAACAAAGAAACAAGCTCTAGCATTGACAAAGCAACAACAAATCACCAACAAGACCAAACTCCAACATTACTAGCCCATCCTCCATATAAAACACCATGAATGAACAAAGGAAAAGAAAAACTAAGGAGGAGGACACAAACCTGAATGTCAGGGTATCCGAGAGCAAGAAGGAAGGCAGGAAGAGGGAGGTGAGAGGATGGGGTGGTGAGGTATGGAGGTGGGTTGGTTATGCAAGTGAATGCTGAAGGTGGTGGGTGGAGGAGTGCCGAGAGGGTGATGGGTGTTGGATGTTCATGCATGCAAGGTGTGGTGCATGCTGGTGGTTGTGCACTTGGTTGTGAGTGGGAGAGAGAGAAAAGCTGGTGTGGTGTGTGAGAGGGTCGAGCAGGTGGTTGGGGAAGGTAGAGAGAGAGAGATGAAAAGTGGGTGCAATGAGGGTGGGGAAGTTGGAGCCAAGAGAGGGGGATGAGAGTGAGGTGGTGGGAGCTTCGGGGTTTAAAAGAGAGAGAGTGAGAGCTTGGTTCGAGCACTCGAAGGCCCACTTCGAGTGCTCGAAATGGGGGCAGAGAGTTGGGTGAGGGGCTAGGGTGTGGGAAGGGGAGTTCGAGCACTCGAAGCTGGGTCTTCGAGTGCTCGAAATTTGAGCAGTGGGTGGAGGGGTGGTGAGGTTGGTTGTGATGGTTGGTTGTGATGGTTGGTAGGAGGGTGGTGAGCTGAGTGGTGAGGGATGGGAGGGGTGGCATGCATGCATGGGCCTGCATGCATGCATGGCCGAGAGGGTGGATGCAGGAAGGTGGTTAGCTGGGTGGTGAGGGGTGGAGGCCGAGAGGTGGTAGTGGTGCATGGTGTTGGAGGGTGTGTTGTTGTTGTGTTGCCGAGAGAGAGAGAATGTGGGTTTGAGAGGTGGCATGCATGCATGGACGTGCATGCATGCATGCAGGGTGGTGATGTATGGTTTGGTTTGGGAAGAGAGAGAGAGGAAGGTTGGTGTGCATGGTGTGAGATAGAGTTGAGGGTGTGCATGCATGCATGGGCATTCATGCAGGCATGGGAGGAGGGTTGATAGATGGAAGGTGATTGCTGAGTGGTGGGTTTGGCATGCATGCATGTGTGGTGAGCTTGAGTTGGAGGGTGGGTTGGGGAGTTTGGTTTGAAGTGGGTTGCTGTTGTGTTGCAAGAGGTGGTGATGTTTGGTTTGTAGAGGCTGAGAAAGAGAGAAGGTTGGAAGGTTGGTTGGGTGCGTTGGGTTGAGGAGAGAGATAGGATGGTGTGGATGATGAGTTGCGAAGCTTGCATACAGGGTGTGGTTTGCATGGGATGGCTGCGAGGGCTTGGGATTGAGTGAGCTGAAAGCTGAACATGGTTGGTGGGTTTTGAATGGTGGTGAGTTGAGGGAGCTTGAAGCTGCCGAGAGAGAGAGAGATGGTGAGGGTTGATGCAGGTCATGAAGTTGTGTTGGGAGAAGTGGTCGAGCACTCTAAGCATGGAAGGAGAGTGCTCGAATTGGGACCAGTAGCCTCAGCAGCTTTGGGGTTTAAAAATCAAACAAGGTCGAGCACTCCAAATTGGAGTTTAGATTGCTCGAAATGAAGCCAGAGAGTTCGGGTTTGCTGGGAGGTGGCTGCGAGCACTCCAAAGGAACTTGAGAGGGCTCGAAAATGAGGCAGTGAGCTCATTAGGCAACATGGAGATGGAATTGGCAATGTGAGCAACATTATGCAAACTAGATGGAAAAATTTTTGCAACTGCTGCACCTGAGGCCAAGTAATACATAGATGGATTTTCAGACCTTGCATGCATTTTTCCAAACCAATGCATGGATGGAAATCAAGAACTTGGCAACTTCATGCAATGCATGGAAAATTTGGAAAATGCTTCAAACTGTGCAAATTTTTTTTTTTTTTTTTTTTTTTTTTTACAGTATGGAAAATTTAGAAAAATTTTGAAATTGTGCAAAATTTTTTTTTTTTTTTTTTTTTTTTCAATGAGTGCATGGATGAAATGGATTGAAATTTTGCATGGATGGAAAAAATTGAAATTTTTCATAGGAAATGAAATTTTTTTTCATGGAAACTTTTCATGGAAATTTTTTCTTTAATGATGCATGCATGAATTTAAATTGCATGGAAAAATTTACAACTTTTACAACATCACACAAAGCATGAATGAAATTTCTGAAGAAAATTTTTAAACGTTGCAAATTCATTCCATTCCAATGCATGGATGAAATTTTTTTTTTTTTTTTTAAACTTTGCACTGCACACAATGCATGGATGAGTTTAAGAAAATTTTCAAGCTTTTTGCAACATGATGCAAAATGGATAGAATTCTCAAAAATGAAAATTTTAAGCATAGAGAATTTTTGAAAATTTGCATGTCAGTCCTAAATTCAAGCCATGCATGGAAAATTTGAAACTTGACACATTATTCCAATCCAATGCATGGATGGATTTTTAGAAAAATTTGGGAAACTTTTCAACTTCTTTCTAATGCATGGATCAAATTGGAAATTTTTTCAAAATGTAACACCTCTCCAATGCATGGATAGAAAATTTTTGGAAAAATTGTCAAATTGCTCAACATTTCTAATGCCTGGATGAAATTTTTTTCAAACTTTGCATTTCATTTCCAATGCCTGGAAAGTTTTGAGAAAATTTTCAAACCTTGCAGCTTCTCTCTAATGCATGAAAATTTTTGAGGAACCATGATTCAACAATGCATTGAAAAGGAGAGGTTGTGCACATGAGTTGCATGCCAAAGATCCTATGAAATTGCTCAAAAGCGATAGAAATTTCCGGGAATGAAAATTAGAGCTAAGAAGGTCTAAGAGGCCAGTCTAAAATTGTGAAACACAACTGAAGACCATTTTAGAAAAATCAAATTTTTGGCTTATCGAAACCATTTCCCAGAAAATTTCAAGGCACGAGCAATTTAAGAAGGTAGAGAAGCTTGGAACATCGAAAGAATTTATTCCCTTGCTTTGCTAAATTTAATGTCGATAGCTAGACGAAGTTAGAGCAGGCACTATTCCTCATAAATGGGATCCGTCAAGGGGACTTCCTCAACTTTTCGGGTTAGAATTGTGCTGTCAATGCAAGGCTTAAGCCTTTGGCCATTTACCTTGAAGAGTGATCCACTTGCAGGATCATGAAGTTCGATTGCTCCATGAGGAAAGACGGTAGTGACAATGTATGGACCATCCCATCTTGACCGGAGTTTACCGGGAAAGAGCTTCAAGCGGGAATTGAAAAGCCAGACCTTTTGTCCCGGGGCAAAAGACTTTTTGACGATGTGTTTGTCATGAAAAGCTTTAGTCTTTGCCTTGTAAATTTTTGCATTTTCATACGCGTCATTACGCAATTCCTCAAGTTCATTTAATTGCAACGCACGATTAGAGCCGGCTTGTTTGAGATCAAAATTGAACCTTTTTACGGCCCAATAAGCACGGTGCTCTAATTCTATCGGGAGATGACATGCTTTGCCAAAGACAAGTCGATATGGTGACATGCCAATGGGTGTCTTATAAGCTGTCCGGTAAGCCCAAAGTGCATCGTTTAGCCGTAATGACCAATCTTTGCGATCCGGTCTAACCGTTTTTTCTAGAATGTGCTTAATCTCCCGGTTAGAAATCTCTACTTGACCACTCGTTTGAGGGTGGTAAGGTGTAGCAACCTTATGAATGACTGAATACTTAGCAAGGACGGATTTGAGATAACGATTTCGGAAATGAGATCCGCCATCACTAATGATTGCTCGGGGTGTACCAAAACGACTAAAGATGTGAGATTGAATGAAATGGATCACGACTTTATGATCATCGGTTTTGGTAGCCGCGGCTTCAACCCATTTAGACACATAATCCACCGCTACAAGGATGTACTCATAGCCATAAGAAGATAGAAATGGTCCCATGAAGTCAATCCCCCACACATCAAAAATTTCAACAATTAAAATGTTGGTGAGGGGCATCATGTCTCTTCGGGACATGGATCCAAGTTTTTGACATCGTTCACACGATTTGCAAAAATTGTATGCATCCCGGAACAAGGTAGGCCAAAAGAATCCGCTTTGAAGGATTTTGTTAGCGGTCTTTTTGGCACTGAAATGGCCTCCACAAGCAAGAGTATGGCAAAAATTTAAAATGCTTGTGGCCTCGGTTTCAGGAATACATCGCCGGATGATTTGGTCCGGGCAATACTTGAATAATTCCGGATCTTCCCAAAAGAAATGCTTGACTTGGGAGAAAAACCGGTCCCTCTCTTGTTTGGACCAATGAGCTGGAATTTTGCCAACCGCAAGATAATTGACAATATCCGCAAACCACGGAAGAGTAGAATGTGAAACTTGAAGAAGTTGCTCATCCGGAAAGGAATCACGGATGGCTGCAAATTCTGAAGATTTCTCAATAAGTAAGCGAGAGAGATGATCGGCGACAACATTGTCGGTCCCTTTTTTGTCCCGGATGTCAATGTCAAACTCTTGAAGTAAGAGGATCCATCGAATTAAGCGGGGTTTTGTCTCTTTTTTCGCTAACAAATGCCTAAGAGCGGCATGATCTGAAAAGACGATGACCTTGGAGCCGAGAAGATAGGAGCGAAATTTATCCAAGGCATACACCACAGCTAGCAATTCTTTTTCAGTGGTGGTGTAGTTCAATTGGGCATCGCAGAGAGTTTTGCTAGCATAATAAATGACATGCGGAAGTTTATCCACACGTTGGCCCAAAACCGCCCCTAATGCATAATCGGATGCATCACACATGATCTCAAAGGGAAGAGACCAATTAGGGGGTTTCATGATCGGGGCAGAGGAGAGGAGAATGCGAAGTTTGATGAAAGCTTCCATGCAAGCGTCATCAAAATTGAACGGAACATCCTTGGCTAAGAGATTACACAAGGGCCGTGAGATTTTGCTAAAATCTTTGATGAAGCGACGATAGAATCCGGCATGGCCAAGAAAAGAACGGATTTGACGGACGGAATTCGGAGGAGGAAGATTAGAGATTAACTCAACTTTTGCCTTGTCTACCTCGATTCCCCGCTTAGAAATGACATGTCCTAAAACAATGCCTTCTTGGACCATAAAGTGGCTTTTCTCCCAACTTAGAATGAGATTCGTCTCTTTGCATCTTTGGAGCACAAGAGATAAATTTTTGAGACACGAGTCAAAGGAGGAGCCAAATACGAAAAAGTCATCCATGAAAACTTCCAAGAACCTTTCAACCATATCAGAGAATATGGACATCATGCACCTTTGGAACGTTGCCGGTGCATTGCATAGACCAAAAGGCATGCGTCGATAGGCAAAAGTACCAAAGGGACATGTGAATGTTGTTTTCTCTTGATCTTGGGGGGCGATGGCCACTTGGTTATAGCCGGAATAACCATCAAGAAAACAATAGAAGCTTTGTCCGGCTAACCTTTCTAGGATTTGATCAATAAATGGGAGTGGGAAATGATCCTTCCTAGTTGATGAGTTGAGTTTACGATAGTCAATGCACACACGCCACCCGGTGGTGGTTCGTTGTGGCACGAGCTCGCCCGCTGAATTTTCAACAACGGTGAGCCCGGATTTCTTGGGGACAACTTGTGTGGGGCTCACCCACTTGCTATCAGAGATAGGATAGATGATTCCCGCATCTAGCAATTTGATCACCTCTTTCATGACCACTTCCTTCATGTTTGGATTTAACCGGCGCTGGACCTCTCTAGTAGGCTTTGCGTCATCCTCCATATGAATGCGGTGCATACAAATGGAGGGGTCAATTCCTTTCAAATCTGCCACTGTCCAACCAATAGCTTCTTTATGCTCTTGGAGCACCGCTAAAAGGTTGGTCTCTTGGTCTTTTTGAAGGTCCGAGGCAATAATGACCGGAAGGGTTTGCTTTGGACCAAGGAACACATACTTGAGATGGGCCGGGAGCGGCTTAAGCTCAAGTTGTGGCGGAGATAACAATGATGGGACCGGAGGAGTGGTGGAAAGTTGGGGAAGTGGTTCTTTTGGAATTTTCCAAGGAGGTACATCCATGATAGCATTAATATCAAGCAAGGAATTGACTTCTTGAATGGCTTGATCAACATCAAAGTTTGAGAAGTCAAAATGAGACATGCAAGTTTCAAGGGGATCTTTGCTCAGGATGAAGGGGAGAGATTCTTCGACCACTTCATCAATGACATCCACAAGAAAACAATCATCCTCATTGGAGGGATGTTGAGTTGCATGAAAGATGTGGAGTTTGACTTGCATGTTTCCAAAAGCAATGTCCATCACCCCGGTTCGGCAATTAATTGATGCATTAGCCGTAGCTAAAAATGGTCTACCAAGGATCACGGGAATGTGCTTTTTTGGGTCATGGACTGGTTCCGTATCAAGAACCACAAAATCTACCGGGAAGTAGAATTTGTCCACTTTGATGATGACGTCCTCAAGAATACCTCGTGGATGCTTGACCGATCTATCGGCAAGTTGCAAAACCACAGAAGTCGGCTTAAGATCGCCCAAACCAAGTTGTAGGTAGACCGAGTATGGAATTAAATTCACACTAGCTCCTAAGTCAAGGAGGGCCCTCTCGATTTTGCTGTCACCAATGACGCACGAGATTGTGGGGGCACCCGGATCCTTATACTTCGGGGGAGTGCTGTGCTGAATAATAGCACTAACATTTTCAGTCAACCTCACCTTTTTTGGCAAATGATTTTTAGAAGTGCGCTTTTGAGTGCACAAATCTTTAAGAAATTTTGCATAGGGGGGGGATTTGCTTGATAGCATCCAACAGGGGCAAGTTAATCTTCACTTGCTTGAAGACTTCCCACATGTCTTGAATTTTACAATTCTTGTTCCCAAAGTGTGTCGACTCTTGAAGACGTTGAGGAAACGGAGCTTTTGGCTCATAAGTAGTTTCCACATTTGGGGAGACATGTGTGGGATATCCGTGAATGGTATTGGGCCAAGAATTTGGATTAGAAGAGCTTGAATTTGGATTTTTCAACGGCGAAACTTCTTCACTTTTGTCTCCATCGACCTTGTTGTCCACCACTCTACCACTCCGAAGGGTGGTGATAGCTTGAACTTGTTCATGAGTCGGCCCACTCGGAGGAGGGGTTTCGTCAATCACATGCATTCCTCTAGGATTTTCAAAAGGTTGAGAGGGAAGCTTGCCCTTGTCCTTTTGAAGCAATTGATTCACCGAGTTAGCTATTTGGCCCACTTGATTTTCGAGATTAGCTATGGATTGAGTATGAGAGTGGACCATTTGGAGAGTAGGCTGTAAGGATGTCAAGAGTTGCTTGTTGGCATCCATTATTTGCTTATTTAATGATTCCATCATTTGCTTGTTTGCAGCTACTATCTCGTCAGTTGGACACACAGGAGGTTGATTGGAGACATTTGGATTGTAAGGAGGACGGTAGCTTGAAGAGGCTTGGAAAGGTCTACCTTGATATTGAGAAGAGGGCTGATTTTGCCGCCCTTGGTTTTGGAATTGGGAATTCTGTGGGGCTTGTTGCCGCCACGAGAAATTCGGATGATCTCGCCAACCCGGATTGTAGGTGTTGGAATATGGATTGTTCCCGGGCCGCGAGAACATGGCATTAGCTTGCTCTTGGTTGGGACTAGGAAATTGCTCCGTTGTGGGGCAATCTTCCGAGAGATGGAATGGACTAGTACATGAAGCACAAACTGAACTTGCCGAATTTTGAGACAATGAAGGAGGAAGATGTGGTGCCATCAATTGATAGAATTTATGAGCGATGGCATCCACTTGAGATGATTCCTCCCTTATTGACTTTGGTTGACAAGGGTTGGTGTTGTTTGGAGTGGTTGCGGTCGGAGCCCTACGAGAATTGTGTTGAAGTGAATTTTCACTCAAATTCTCAAGTAAGGTCCAAGCCTCATCCGCATTCTTGGACATGAACATCCCACCACAAGAAGAATCAACCATGAATCTATGGGTTTCGGTCAAGCCGGCATAGAAAGCTTGCACTAATTGCCATTTTGGGATCAAATGATGAGGACACTTCCGAAGAAGATCTTGTAACCTTTCCCAAGTCTCGTGGAGTTGTTCTCCATCAACTTGAGAAAAGCTTAGAATGGAACGCCTCATTTGGTTGGTTTTACTCACCGGATAATACTTCTTAAGAAATTCTTGTTGCAATTAAGCCCAAGAAGTAATAGAGTTGGGAGCGAGGGAGTTCAACCAATATTTTGCCCTATCTTTTAGGGAGAATGGGAAGAGATGGAGATGAAGTGCATTGTCCGGAAAACCTCTCAACCGGATGGTTGAACAGATTTCAAGGAACTCATCAAGATGCTTGTATGGATCTTCATTATCAAAGCCATGAAATGATGGAAGCATTTGAATGGTACTAGACTTGATCTCATATTGAGCTGCATCGATGTTTGGCATCACTATGCAAGATGGAGAAGCATAGGTGGTAGGGATGAAATGATCTCTAAGAGTCATTGGCTCGATATTAGGAATTTCAGCCCTTTCATTCCCCGGATTTCCTACGTTATCCCCCATTATATTGAATTCAGTTTCAAGGTCCCTTGTAAGAGTGGGTTCCCTAAGGTTCCGTCTAAGAGTTCTTTCAAGAGAATTGATATCAATGGGCGAATCGATTGTGGGTAAGGAAAGTGACCTACGACCGAACATCAACAATAAAGCATATACTCAACAAAGCAATTCATCAACCACAACTCCACATACGATGTTCCCTTTCTCCTCAATTATCAAGACGGAAAATGTAAATGGCCACGACAAGGACCGATGCTTTAACA
The DNA here is from genome assembly GCF_030987335.1 of Cornus florida. Classification (NCBI taxonomy): domain Eukaryota; kingdom Viridiplantae; phylum Streptophyta; class Magnoliopsida; order Cornales; family Cornaceae; genus Cornus; species Cornus florida. The sequence continues at coordinate 61,836,709 of NW_026775572.1, read as the reverse complement.
CAAAATTTAAATAGGATAAGAGCCTCAACAAGGGCTTCACAACTAAACTAAAACTAAATTTAACACATGCACAATATTCACAACTTGAAACTAGGAGTCACGAGACTTACCTGGGGTCCTCTAGACTTACAATTTGCTAGCATTCCCACGGCGAGCTTCGAGTCCCTAGAATCTTACAACACTTAAAACACAAAGGTGGTCAAAACACACAAGGAATATTCACAAGACACAATATTCACAATCAAACTAAATTTAACCCTAGAAACTTCGGTTGCTAAACCGTTTGCAGTCCCCGGCAACGGCACCAAAAATTGATCGGTTGGTCAATCATACATCAACCTTCGCAATAGCACGAATCATTGTAAAATAGGGCTATTGGTCGGGTAAGTCGAACCACAGGGACTACGCTAGTCTAATACAACCTAAATGTCTAGAATCATTCTTAGAATGATGAAGGGTGTATAGAGGTTTTGTTGGATGTCACTTAAGCTAGGAAATTAAAAGTGCATAAAACAGTAAATTGCAAGAATTTAAGGGAGTGAGTACAAGTAAAGAAGGCTAGGGAAATGAATCCACCTCCATCCCTATACACATGCTAGGTTAAGATTAATTTAAGGGGAAAACAACATATATGATAGTCATGATACATAACAATACTAGGTTGCTATAATATCCTTAAGAAGTTCATTTAATTAGAAAGGCAAGAATAAACCATCAAAGGTTCACATGATCAACTACCTAAACTAAAATGTAGCTTAGAACATGCTTACTAAGCCAAGGATTATCAAGCCCTAATTTAAATGGTGAATGCACATAAAGCTAAGAATCAAGTATAGCCCATCAAAGGGAAACCCTAAGCCATGAACTATCTAGGTTCTCCAACTCCATGCCATTAAAACCATTCCATGATCTAACTTCCATTGTCACCATGGAAGTGCAAGCAATATGATTAAGAAAGGCAACCATCCAAGACAAGATGAATAACTCACAATAATCATTTAAAACATTCAACATTCATTACAACAAAAATGAGGCTCTTGACCATGGAAAGACTATCAAAAATACATTGTAATCCCCAAAAATAAACTATACTAACACATGCTTACAAGGGAGGGGTTTCATCACCTCCCTAGATGAGGTTTAGTTACCCATTGGTGAGCTAGAAGAAGGAAGAAGCATCATCCTCATCTCCATTTTCGAGCTCCTACTGTAGCACTCAAGAACACCCTTCTCCTTGCTCTCTTCTCTCTCCTTTCTCTTGCTCAAGATAAAGCTTAATGATATATGTGGCCTTTGGGTAGCCTTTTATGCTCCAACCATACCCTCTCTCCTCCAAGGAACACCTCCAACCACTTCATAAAGAGGGAAGATGGCATTGAGGAAACCAATGTGCAAGTGGGCTGAAATGAGCCATTTCCGAAGGGCATTCTGCCTGATTTTCGAGCGCACGCTTGGTGACTTCGAGCACTCTAACTTAGTGCAATGTGCAACATGCTCCTCTTGCTCAGTGCTGACCTATTTTGGGAAAACTACTATAACTTTGTGCCCCGAACTCCGAATGACGATCTGTTTGAAGATTTGGAGAGCTGATTCAGTGCTTTAAAAACTTCATGTTTTGATGAAGACCCAAATCTCAAGTCTGGTTGGTCGAAAATGGGGAGAAAGGCAGTACATCAGTGCTGCTAGGCAGTTCTGCGCACCTCTGTTGTGAAGATCATAACTCTCTGCTCCGAACTCCGAATGATGAACCACTTTAAGATTTGGAAAGCTGATTCAGAACTCTAAATCTTTCATGTTATGAGGGAAGTCCAGTTCTCGAGTTTGGAAGGTCAAAATGGCAAGCGAAGTCCAGGCTCTACTGCTGCCAGAATTCAGCATTGGCACCCTTTTGTTGCTCAAGACTCCACAAGGCCTTATTCTTGTTCCATTTTGGCCAATAAACCTGAAAATGCATAAAAACATAGAATTGGAGTTAATCTACATAAAATAATTAATAACTGGACTTTGTTAATGTAATTTAGGGCGCTTGAATATACATTATTCGGCGCTTATCACCAATTGGAATCTCGTTTTGGCCATTTCTTGAATTCAGGTTTGAAGTCAAGTTGTGTTTTTGATGGGGCTTCCTTGGGATTCATGTTCGTGGTGTCATCCCCGACAAAACCTAGGAGTTTCATCGGATTCAGAGCCGATTTATTTTGGTGGGGATTTGAGATTTTATCTCAAATGGAGGTTGGAAATGTTTTAGGCTTTTGTGTGTGTTGTATTGAGTATTTAGCATGATTATACAACTTATATATGTGCCTTGTATCAAATCTAGAAAGTTAGTAATTTTTAATTCTTTGTATAAGATTTAAAATTCATGATGATATATAACTTTGATTTGAATTGTGGCATTGTAGAAAATCTTGTTTTAATATGTTGGTTAACATATATTAAATTTGGATTAATTAAATAAGAATTTCTCTTTTTAATTAATATTTATCTTTTGTGAAAGATTAAGTTCGTGGCCGTACCTTACATGAAATTGAGTTGTATTATGCTTCTAAATTAAGTTTTGGCATGTTTGTTAACATACTTTAATTTGAGAGCATTTGGTTGAGTTTGGAAATGTAAAGACTTCAATTAAGGGAATTAATTAAAATCTATTTTTGTAGTTTTATGGGCCTAATTAAGCTTTTATGGGAATATATGTAATGACCATGATATGTCTATTAGCATATATTAAATTGGGGCCAATTGGAAATGATTTGAAATCTAGAGAGTTTAATTATTTTGATGTAATTAGATTCTATCTTGTTTATTCATGGATTTAATTATGTTTTAGAAGGTGCTTCTATTTTAAGATCATGGATTTAGACTTGTGTATTCACTTGATTGTGTTATATGTATTGAAGGGTATTGTTGTTAAATTTATATTCGTGAGAGTATGTTTCTATATGAATATATTGTTGGCTTGTGATTTCGTAGCATTACGGATATGAAATGCTTATTATGCACAATTGAGAGTTATATTGCTAACTTGTTACTATGTAGTAGTAATATGTATAAGTTATGAACTTATTTGGCTTGTTTTGGAATCTTGGAACATTGTTGAGTTGAGGTGGCTAGGGTTTGGCTCTAGTACGAGGACGTGAGTCCTCTAAGTCATTGAGATAGTGCGCATTTAGGGTGGTCTTCCCTGCGGGTAAGTGCTCAGAATAACCATTGAGGTCTCGGCAGAATTCCGAGCGTGATGTCCAAGTCTTCCACTATTTGTTTTCGCATTCAATTCCAAATTGACAATCATGTTTACCTTGTTGACTTGTGGTTTTGGCTATTGACGATTTTGATGTTGTTAAGTACATCCATACTAAATTGATATATTTAGTTGATTTCACACTTTTAGATTTCTAGTTGATAACCTAGAGAATCTATGTCTTGATGTGTGGTATTAGATATTCTAATTATGTTAAATTGTTATATTTAGTTGATGTTGCATTTTAGACTTCAAGTTGATAACCTTAAGAATCTATATGTTAGTTCTTTGTGTAAGCATGCTCCTATGTTGTTGCTTTGTGTAAGCATGACCCTATATTGCTAAAATTTCGTGAATGAGATGATTGATGCTAGAAATGATTTTAGGTAGCTAGGATGCTCCTTGAGTCTCACCTTTGACGTAGACGTAAGGTGGAAGGAACCACAATAATTAAATTATGCAAACTTGTAAAACGTAGGTCGATGCATGCTCATTTCCTACGAGTAGCTTTATGTTACTCACCCCTATGATACTGGGGCATATTTTAGGTACAAGAATTAAAGTTGAGACTTCCATTATGCTTGGATGACTTGTGGACTTAAAGAGTTCCATTTTGTGAAGGTTGGCTCGGAATGCCAATTGTAGTCTTAATTGTCAAATGTGTATATTTGATTCGAAACTTGTAATGTATTCCTAAGCACACTTTTGATTCTCATTTTATGTATATGACATGAGGCCAAGGGTCAAACTTCTTTTAGAATCACATTTATGTCATGGATGTTGATTTTTGCCCTTAATGAGATTATATGAAATTCATGCATTTTAGTATGCTATTTTGCACCGGAGCATGTATTGCATATGAAATTCATTATCTAGAATTTATTTAACATGTATGAGGTATGGCCAAAGGCCAAACGGTATTTTGAAGTCATTTCATGGTTTTAAATTCCAAGTTTTCATTCCAAATTACATTTTTGGCATTTTGGCCGTTGTCATATTTTGCATCGGCCAAATTTTTTGGCCATAGACCATTGTAGCACATCTTACTATGTAAGTTACTTTTGTGTGCATGGTCATTTTCAGGTAAAGCTTCTTTTTTGGTGAAATGAGCCTCCTACGGACTCATTTTACACTTTTGTTGCATATTCTGACCTAAGGGTATTTTGGAAATTTTCTTTGGGAAATAAATTCCATTCTTCATATGGTCACTTAGAAAATGTGATTTTAGGGGGGGTTTCTTCTTCATGTTTTTCCAGAAAATGTCGTCTTGGCATCAGAAATCGATCCTGAAGTTCAGCTTCTGTTTTTCCATTTAGCAGCTTTTTGGACCCTCTGGACCATTTTTCTGAGGGCATTTTAGGCATTTCAAAGTGCGTATTTTTCAATTTTTCTCACGAGCCACGTAGAAACTCAATTTTGAGAGGGGTTTATTCTTTGTGTTTTTTCAGAAAATGTCATCTAGGCCCTCAAATTTCTATTTTTTCCGGAAAAATCCTTGCTGCCAAGTTTTTGGGTTACACCTTACTACCCTCTTCACATGCAAACGGTTACGAGGAGTTTAGTAACCGGTTACATGTGCATTGGCAGTGTTTTGGTCGTGAATTTTGGCCTCCTAACCGGTTAGGAAGGTCTCCTAATTGGTTAGATGTTCTTGGTTGTCACCTTTTTGACCGTTTTGCCCCTTCTTCTTCCGTTAGCCATATCTTCTTCATCTAGACTCCGAATCAAGTGATTCTTGAGTCTAAATTCATTAATTTTTCATTGCCTTTCCAATGGTATTCTCGGTGATACCTACTTTTAAGCTAGAAATGATGATTTTGCCCCTAGGTTCATTCTTGTTCGTTTTTGAAACGTTGCTTCCGCATTTGATTCATTTGGGTTCCGTGACCTCGTTAAGGGTCATAATGGTGTCTTAGAGCCATGTTGTATCTCTAGAGACTGTTGTTTTGTCTTTTGCTTCCACATTTTGAATCCGTTATTGGGTCATCTTTCGGTTCATCCCTGACGCACCGGGTTGAAAAACTTGGGCCATCACAAGTAGTAACAGAGCTCCTTGGTTTGAAAACCCTAGGACGACGGGTTTTGGGTGCATATCATGCTTTTGTTGCCATGCTCTATATGTTTATATGCTTTATGATAACATGTTTATGTGCTTACGTGCTACATGTTGTATGCCGTTTGTTTAGCATTGTTTTATTCTAATGTAAAGAGCATGATATGTGACGTATGCTAGATTAGAATTATATATGCATAATTGTGTTGTATATTTGGCATGACACGGGATTGGTTATTGAGGCACGAGTTCAGGTTGATGGTGATTGTAGTCACAGTCTCGTTGTAGTATAGGTTGTTGTCGACCTAGCATTGGTTTTGAGGTAGGTGGATGGTCACCTTTTGTTTAGGCTCTTGTGAGATGAGTCATTTGGCGTTACCGTAGTGGTGGATTTGTTAGTTTTGGGCCATAATGAGGTTATGGACCTCTTAGGATCCTTGATTATTCAGGATGATTCCTCTGGAACTTACGTTTTTTTCGTGGGCGGGTACGTTTGTGGGCGGGTGCATGGCACTGTCATGCTACCGTACTGGCAAGCTATAAATACAGTTCAGATAGAATCAGTGTTGGTTTTGTTTTGATAGGCGTTGTCCTTTGATCGGTGATGATGATGGTTGTTTTGGGGATCAGTCGTAGTGATTGATTTAGCTGTTATTGGTATGGCTGTAGTTGCCATTTTCCTTGAGGAGTTCTTGCGTGATGACGCTTTTAGGATCAAGTCGATTAATTGATGTTACGGGTAGTGAGAGCACTGCACTGTTAGTGTCACTTGTAATGTCACCTCTAGATTCAGAGATGGATTGTTAGAGTCTTACCGTTGTGGTAAGGGCTCATGTTTGCTTTGAGACAAGTTATTGTCGCATTGGTTTTGGAGATAGTTTATGACTAGGAATTGTCCTTTCTTTTCTTAGACACTCTAGGACACGATGTCCATAGGGTTCATTGTTGTATCATGTTGTGTTATACAGTTTTGTTTACTATTATGCTAGTAGTATGATTTATGATATTGTGATGCATGAGTAGGTGGAGGTCTATCCACAATTGCTTTCTTTCTGGTAGTTGCATTCCTTGTCATATGCATAACTCCCAGGTTTAGTTTTCCCATTCACTTCCCTCGGTCGCATGTAGTGTGTATGCAGGTTTCCACAATGGTTTCGTGTTTGGTTCGTGTAAGGGACTTCACAAGGAGTGAGTCTCTTCTCTTCGTTGCATTGTGCACAGTTTTGGGGTTGGTTGGTCCATGAGGATCACTATCGTTGTCTTGAGTCCTTGGTGAGGATTTGATGGATTTTGGTCGACTTACTTCCATGTAGGGAGTGAAGTCTTTGACCTTGTTGTCTTTTATTTCAGAGATGGAGTCGTGGTGTTGTCCTTTTTAGGACTGGTGGTTCCCTTTCTTTCGTGTCTTCCCTTGGGGAGTTTCTGCCGTGGTTGTTGACAGTTGTGGTACTTAGAGTGAGTTGATTGGTGTAAGATCATTTTGTGGGGACTTGTGTCCATACCATTGAGGATTCGTTTGATTCGAGAGGTGAGCTCGATGCTCTTTTGAGAACGTCTTTTGGAGACTTGTTTCAGTTTTGGAAATCTTGATGTTGTTGACTCTTAGGAGGAGTTTTGAAGGATCGTTATTCGATATGACTGTTTGTGGAGTTTTCTTGTCCTAGTTATGACTAGGCATAGTTTTGAGGAATCGTAGTTTTGATGATTGATTGTGGATAAAAAAAAATTGAGGAATTTTGATTTAACTTGGTGTTTCCAAGTACGGTTTTGAGAGATTCATTTTGTGACCTTGGTTGTTGGCATTTTAATGTGTGTGCCACTTGGTGGGTTTGTATTTCGAGGATTTAGTTATCCATGATAGGGATGCGGATCTGATGTTTAATTATGGTGTAGTCATGTAATTGATCTGTTCAGGGAGGTATAAAAGACTTTCGATGAAATATCTTATTGTGAGGTTCGTTTTGATTTCTGTAGGCGTTGATTTGCTTGTCAAGTTTTGGATTCCTGATTAATGTTGTTAATAGGGGTATTTTGAGATATTGGAGATGTTGGTTTTGCTGTATTGAGGATTTGGGGCCTTAAGCATAGCGGTACTTATAGCATTGTTGTCAGAGTTTTGGGATTGGCCAGAATAGTCCGGCCGAACATCTTTGGACCATATCTCAACTCTCACAAAATGTTGGTCTCTGTAGCAATGATCATTTTTGACATTGATGTCATTGGTATCGAGAGGTTTCTTGGGTAGACCTAATGGGGGGCAGGTTATGAATTAGTGCCTTATACTATCATGCTATCGTATAAGTTGTGTGTTGTGGGCGAGTACTAGTTGCCGTCGATGCTACCTTACTGACGAGTAAGTGTGGGCGGGCACTAGATACTGTCATTGCTACCACACATTCGAGTACGTCGTGGGCAAGTTCTGGTCACTATTCGTACTGCCACGTTGTGTTTATTTTGTACCCTGATTTGATATGTGGTTATCTTGGAGTTCTTTCGGTGGTTGTTTTTGGTTCCTTATGATGGTTTGTCAGGAGGGATGCTTACGGTTGTTGTTTTCCGTTCTTTTGTCTGACCTTGGGTTCTCTGTGTGAGTTCAGACTTATCGTGTGGCCATGTGGTCACTTTTCCCTTGAGGGGTTGTCTTGTCATGAGCACGCGGGTGCGATTGAGAATGGTTTGTGTGTTCCTTTCAACTTCTAGGTCACTGGTGTAGCGCGTTGTGAGGGATACTTGGAGATGTACTCTGTAGTTATCCTGGTTTTATTTTCTGTTTCGTTGGGCTAGATTTCGGGGACGAAATCCCTTTAAGGTGGGAAGGTTATAATGACCCGGATTTTTCGGATAAATTTTTTCTGTTGTCTTTTCCCTTCTGAATTTGGTTTCTTGTCGATTAGTGTTGTCTCGAGTGCTCTGGAGTGATTTCCGAGACTCTTTTCTGTGGATTGACAACTTCCTTTGAGGACCGAGTCATTCCCATATTTTTCGTTTTTCGACACTATTCACTTTTTGTCTTTTTCCCTATTCCGTCTTTTCCTCATTTGTCACTCTGTTTGCGTAACCACACTTTTGTGTTCGGAGTTGGTTTCTGACTTCACGTATCTTCATTCCCAATGATTTCTATGAGATACGTATCTTTACTTTCGTGAGAAAGTACTCTGGTTGCTCCCGGTGTCCATAGGGGCATAAATGCAAAGTTCTTTGGAAACTTTTTCTTTTCTTGGGTGTCTTTCATAAATATCTTTTGAAGATATTTTATTTCAGGGGTATCTAAGAAAATATCTTTTGAAAGATATTTTCATTTTGGGGTAATTTCGCAGTTTTCACTTTTTGGAGGGGTCATTGTGTAATTAATGAAAGTTATTGCTCAATGCCTTGTTTTGAGCCTGGATCATCATTTTCACATTTCATCGAGTCGTGGACTCTTAGAATTTCCTCCTGGACGATGTTTTCCAGTTTCAGGGTTTTCGGCCCCGATTTGTGCCAAACTTGTCTTGGGCATAACTCTCTGCTCGGGACTCTGTTCTTGACGCCGTTTCTTTCGTTGCTCATATTTTCTTGTTTGGAATCTTTTTTGTTCATAGAGTTTTGGCGTTTGAGTGCGTTTGCTCAGATTTCACTTTTCCGGACCTGGCGGGTGTTCGGGACACTTATTGAGTTTTTCTATAAATAGGGGGCCTTTAAGTGAAAAATCAGATTTTTGCTCTCTCTCACCTCTCTCTTGGCCGGATCTAGAGGCAGCCATGGCTGCTATCTTCTCTCTCTTCTTTTGAGCTTCTTCCCTTCAATGAAATACCTTAATGCCTTAGTGTTTAATGTTCCCCTCAGCGAGGCCTTCAATTCCAACCGATTGGAATCTCGTTTTGGCCATTTTTTGAGTTCAGGTTTGAAGTCAAGTTGTGTTTTTGATGGGGCTTCCTTGGGATTCATGTTCGTGGTGTTGTCCCCGACAAAACCTAGGAGTTTTATCGGATTCGGAGCCGATTTATTTTGGTGGGGATTTGAGATTTCATCTCAAATGGTGGTAGGAAATGTTTTAGGCTTTTATGTGTGATGTATTAAGTGTTTAGCATGATTATACAACTTATATATGTGCCTTGTATCAAATCTAAAAAGTTAGTAATTTTTAATTCTTTGTATAAGATTTAAAATTCATGATGATATATAACTTTGATTTGAATTGTGGCACGATAGAAAATCTTATTTTAATATGTTGGTTAACATATATTAAATTTGGATTAATTAAATAAGAATTGCTCTTTTTAATTAATATTTATCTTTTGTGAAAGATTAAAGTTCATGGCCGTACCTTGCATGAAATTGAGTTGTATTATGCTTCTAAATTATGTTTGTTAACATACTTTAATTTGAGAACATTTGGTTAAGTTTGGAAATCTAGAGACTTTAATTAAGGGAACTAACTATAATCTATTTTTGTAGTCTCATGGGCCTAATTAAGCTTTTGTGGGAATATATGTAATGACCATGATATGTCTATTAGCATATATTAAATTGGGGCCAATTGGAAATGATTTGAAATCTAGAGAGTTTAATTATTTTGATGTAATTAGATTCTATCTTGTTTATCCATGGATTTAATCATGTTTTAGAAGGTGCTTCTATTTTAAGATCATGGATTTAGATTTGTGAAGTATTCACTTGATTGTGTTATATGCATTGAAGGGCATGGTTGTTAAATTTATATTCATGAGAGTATGTTTCTATATGAATATATTGTTGGCTTGTGATTTCGTAGCATTATGGATATGAAATGCTTATTATGCACAATTGAGAGTTATATTACTAACTTGTTACTATGTAGTAGTAATATGTATAAGTTATGAACTTATTTGGCTTATTTTGGAATCTTGGAACATTGTTGAGTTGAGGTGGCTAGGGTTTGGCTCTAGTACGAGGACGTGAGTCCTCTAAGTCATTGAGATAGTGCGCACTTAGGGTGGTCTTCCCTGTGGGTTAGTGCTCGAAATAACCATTGAGGTCTCGGCAGAATTCCGAGCATGATGTCCAAGTCTTCCATTATTTGTTTTCGCATTCAATTCCAAGTTGACAATCATGTTTACCTTGTTGACTTGTGGTTTTGGCTATTGGCAATTTTGATGTTGTTAAGTACGTCCATACTAAATTAATATTTAGTTGATTTCACACTTTTAGATTTCTAGTTGATGACCTAGAGAATCTATGTCTTGATGTGTGGTATTAGATATTCTAATTATACTAAATTGTTATATTTAGTTGATGTTGCATTTTAGACTTCAAGTTGATAACCTTGAGAATCTATATGTTGTTGCTTTGTGTATGCATGCTCCTATATTGTTGCTTTGTGTAAGTATGACCCTATGTTGCTAAAATTGCATGAATGAGGTGATTGATGCTAGAAATGATCTAGGTAGCTAGGATGCTCCTTTAGTCTCACTTTTGACGTATATGTTAGGTGGAATGAATCACAATAATTAAATCATGCAAACTTGTAAAATGTAGGTCAATGCATGCTCATTTCCTACAAGTAGCTTTATGTTACTCACCCCTACGATACTGGGGCATATTTCAGGTACAAGAATTAAAGTTGAGACTTCCATTATACTTGGATGACTTGTGGACTTGAAGACTTCCATTTTGCGAAGGTTGGCTCGGAATGCCAATTGTAGTCTTAGTTGTCAAATGTGTATATTTGATTCGAAACTTGTAATATATGCCTAAACACACTTTTGAATCTCATTTTATGTATATGACATAAGGCCAAAGGCCAAACTTCTTTTAGAATCACATTTATGTCATGGATGTTGATTTTTGCCTTTAATGAGATTATATGAAATTCATGCGTTTTAGTATGCTATTTTGCACCGGAGCGTGTATTACACATGAAATTTGTTATCTAGAATTCATTTAACATGTATGAGATGTGGCCAAAGGCCAAACGGTATTTTGAAGTCATTTCATAGTTTTGAATTCCAAGTTTTCATTCCAAATTACATTTTTGGCATTTTTGCCGTTGGGGGGTCATATTTTGCATCGGCCATATTTTTGGGCCATGGACCATTGTAGCACATCTTACTAGGTATGTTAAGTTTGCGTGCATGGTCGTTTCTGGGCAAAGCTTCTTCTTTAGTGAAATGAGCCTCCTACGGACTCATTTTACACTTTTGTTGCATAGTCTGACCTAAGGGTATTTTGGGAATTTACTTTGGGAAATAAATTCCATTCTTCATATGGTCACTTAGAAAATGTGATTTTAGTGGGGGGTTTCTTCTTCGTGTTTTTCCAGAAAATGTCGTCTTGGTATCGGAAATCGATCCCGAAGTTCAACTTCTGTTTTTCCATTTAGCAGCTTTTTGGACCCTCTGGACCAGTTTTCTTGGGAGGGCATTTTAGGCATTTCAAAGTGCGTATTTTTCAATTTTTCTCATGATTCACATAGAAAACTCGATTTTGAGGGGGGTTTATTCTTTATGTTTTTCCAGAAAATGTCATATAGGCCCTCAAATTTCTATTTTTTCCGAAAAAATCCCTGCTGCCAGGTTTTTGGGTTGCACCTTACTGCCCTCTTCACATGTAAACGGTTACGAGGAGTTTGGTAACCGGTTACATGTGCATGGGTAGTGTTTTGGTCATGAATTTTGGCCTCCTAACTGGTTAGGAAGGTCTCCTAACCGGTTAGATGTTCTTGGTTGTCACCTTTTTGACCGTTTTGCCCCTTCTTCTTCCGTTAGCCAAATCTTCTTCATCCGGACTCCGAATCAAGTAATTCTTGAGTCTAAATTCATTAATTTTTTGTTGTCTTTCTAATGGTGTGCTCGGTGGCACCCACTTTTAAGCTGAAAATGATGATTTTTCCCCTAGGTTCATTCTTGTTCGTTTTTGAAACGTTGCTTCCGCATTTGATTCCTTTGGGTTCCGTGACCTCGTTGAGGGTCATAATGGTGTCTTAGAGCCATGTTGTATCTCTAGAGACCGTTGTTTTATCTTTTGCTTCCGCATTTCGGATCCGTTATCGAGTCATCTCTCGGTTCATCCCTAACGCACCGAGTTGAAAAACTTGGGCCGTCACAGTATCTTTGGCAGTGAATGCTTCAGTCAAATTGCCAAGGAGTGGGGATATGAGATCCTCCTGTTTGGGAGGAAGAAGAACACCGTTGGAAGAGTTCATCTACCTATGGGAACCTTCCTCAAAACCACCATTATTCACTAAGTTGTCTGCAAGAAATCATTAGCAATTATTCGATGTGCAGATTGAAAAGGAAAACTTTTTGCAATTGCAACATGAATAGGTCATTATATCTACAACATTGGTTTTATAATTTTGATTTTTAAGGTAACAGAAGGAGAGTGGAAAGAATCTAGTCAAAATAATTGAAAGAATTATAACTTAAGAATGAAATTATGCAAGAATAGTGCTATAATTTTAGAGTAAGGTTAATGTTGTTGATGCATTTGCACTTTCAATTTAAGTATAGGACCCAATAGTTTTTTTTTTTTTTTTTTTTTTTTTTTGGCTAAAACAATGAGGTAATAATAGACATTGGTACCAATAGAATAAGTGAACCAGAGGATTAGAGCATTTTTTTCAAGATGGGTATACGATTTTCATTAATTTCACATATCATACTAGGAAAGTAGTAAAGAAGGAAAATTAGACGAATAATAAAATGAAGGAAGAATAAAAGTTTGATTATCAAAAGGGTAGTAGAAATATGTTGACAATGCACAATGATGTCAATCAACAAAACAATCAGAAAGAAATGATAATGATCAACAAGAAAAAGAAAGAAAAAAAAAAAGCATAATGTAGAACTTATTACAAGCATTGAAATTTATTGTCCCTTCTTAGGGTTGGAGATGCTTATTAAAGCAAATGTAAATGGGGAAAACAAAAGCCAATTCATTTATTAAGGTCCAAAATATAATGGTCCTTACCCAAAAACAAAATAAAAAGTAAAATTAAAAAAAAAATAATCTATAAAGGCATACCCAAAACCAATTCTGTGTTTCTCTAAATAAAGCAAAAATGACATACAAGAGATCCATTTGCAGAAACTCATTTTTAATCAATTGGATCTTAAACTAGAGTTTTGAGATCAAGATTAATTCACTATATAAATAGTTCAAATAAGAATTTACTTCCAGATGACAAGTATAAGGCAAGAATATTTTTGTTTTTGCAAATGTCAACAATCCAACAATTTTTTATGAATAATTACGAAGATTATTATGGTGAACAACTTTAAATATTCTTATGAAGGAGCTTTAAACAAAATTAAAATTAACTACCAATAGAGTACATAAAAACAAAAATATAAAAAGAAACCTTGAATAGAAAACAAAATCCACAATTTATATAGAAAATCACAACCAAATCAACAATTTATATAGAAAGTCACAACCAAATCCATCCAATCAACCAAATCCAAAACTAACAAAGAAATCCACGACTAACAAAAGAAAACCACAACAAAATATTGAGCTGAGAGAGATCTGGACGGATTACCTGAATAGATCGAAAGTCTTCCAAGCAGTAGATCCGGAGCCCAACACCCACGTGAGTGGGAACTCTAGAGAATACAAACCAAATCAAACCCTTAACCCAAATTAGATATGCTAGAAAACATCAAAAACACCATGAATCGTAGAAAGGGATAGGGGAGAGGGTAATCGTAGAGAGAGAAAGGGGATAGGGTAATTGTAGAGAGAGAAAGGGAGAGAGGGTGTGTTGTGCTTCAACATAAAAAGTGTTTATTCTTCATGAACAAAGAGACCTTCAAAAACCGTAGATCTGTCTTCTCTGTAGTAAGAAACAATCTTGAGAGAGAGAGAGACAAGTTGTAGAGAAATGTTGGAGAGAGACGTAGCGCCTTTGTTATAAGCGATAGGGTATCACCGTATTTTTTTAAGTCCAATATCAGTTCTCCGTGTTTTCAAAGTAGCACCCAGTTTTCAAAAAACTCGTAAAACGGCTTTTTTTTGTTTTCATAAAACTAACACTCTGAGAACTCTGTTTTATAAAAACTGTTTTTAAGAAATAGATCCAAGTAGAAAAAAAAAAAAAACTGTTTTCAATTTTTTGTAACTCCCAGAATATAAAACTATTCTGGGAGTTGCAATCCAAGCAGCCCCCTGATTTTTCCTCTTTTCTCCCTCCTATTTATAGAATTCTCAAAAAGTGCCCGGAACGAGTCCCGCGCGGCCCCTAAAAGTGAAATCTATCCAAACGCGCTCAAGCTGAAAAACACCGTGAACAAAAAAGAACTGAAATGAAAAAAAATGAACAACAGAAGAAATAGCGTCGAAAACCGAGTCCCGAACAGAAAGATATGCCCTGAACAAGTTCGGTGGCAACCAAGGTCCAAAACCCTAAAACTGAGAAAAATGACCAGAAGGCAATTCTAGGAGTATGCGACTCGACAAAAAGTGAAAATGGATCCCGTACGAGGATCTAAGCCCAAAACATGACACTTGGCATTAGTTTTCGTTAATTGCACAAAGGCCCCTCCATAAAAGGGTAACTACACAAATGAAAAAAAATGAAAATATTTTGCAAAAGATACTTTCTTAAAAACCCCCAAAATTAAATATCTTCAAAAGATATTTACGAAAAACATCCCAAGGAAAGAAAAAGTTTCTGAAGAAACTCTACATCCATACCTCTACGGACACAGTGAACAACCAGCGTACTTTTCAACAAAAGTAACGATACGTATTTCATTAAAACCAAATAGAATGAAGGTACATGAAATCAAAAATCAAATCCGAGCATAAAATGTGAGGTTACGCGAAAGAAGTGACAAACGGGGAAAAGACAAAAAGGAAAATATCAGAAAAAGAAAAGAGGAGACAGCACGGTTTTCACAAGGATGATACCAATGTCCCAAAAGAATAAGTGTCAAAAACTATTCCCGAGCACTCACGATGATCCGAAGGGACAAAACTCGGACTCAAAAAGGAAAACACTAAATGAAAAAAAATATCCGTAAAAATAAGAAAAAAGAAAGGAAGGAAAATGATAGGGTCATTACAATAGGACTGACACATCTAGCGTCATCTCTTGGAATTAGTGTGTTGGCATGGTCATGTGTATCGTATGACATCCTTGTATATGAGTTGCATAGACATGGGGTATGCATGTAAAGAGTTGTGTGGGATCACAGTTACAGGAAGGTATACATAAGTGTGGTATGTTTGTCATTCATGCATTATTTTGGTGGCATGGGAATACAGATGGTGACCTTTCAGAGGTCCATTTTATTTTGTGAGTATTGGTTCGTGGTTTATAAGATTGATTTATGGGGTTTACGAAAGGCAAGCGATGATCTCGTTTCCATTGTCCTTTAGCTAGGCCGAGGGATGATGTGTGCGGTTGGCTTACGCAAGGGATGGCTAATTGACATTTTTGCCCTAGCGACAAACGCTTTAATTGTGCTAGTGGCATTGACAGTTATGGTATGGATTGAATTGGATGGTGATCATAGTGGTTGTCGGGTGTCCTAGGGCACGAGTGTGGGTTACTATCGATGGGTATATAACCCAAAGGTAGATGGTTTTGTATTGAGTTTATTGGATATATGAATTTTATGTTTTATTGCATTGGGGTTGTAGCCTTAAGAGCCGAGATTATGAGATGAGGTGTATATGTCTGAGCTGTGAGTTTTGCAACTACGAGCTAGTATCGGGATTGAGTTATGTAATACCCCGATATTTTAAATGATTTATTTTATTTTTAAATGATTTGTTTGATTTATTTGGGTTTAGTTGCTTTTATTTTTATTTTTAAATGATTTATTTTATTTAATTGAGTGCTTAGATTAATTGTCTTATTTTAATTAAATGATATTTCGTGATTATATATGATGATTGATTTTTGATGTGCTTATTTATTGATTAAATTGTTGGTGTTGATTTTACTAGTATGGTGTGACTTAGTTGTAAATTCTTATTTGTTTATTTGCTTTATGTAATTTGTTATTTTAATTTAAGTATTTATTAATTATTTGATTTATTTAAATTAGCTGGATTTGGGCTTAAGGGAGTTGGACCAAAGGATGTGGTCTTGGGCTTGAAGGAAGCCTTGTTGGGTTATTTAAAAAGGGTTCATGGTTATTAAGATATTTAAATAATTATCTTTCCATAATTATATATATATATATATATATATATATATATATATATTTATTGGTATATATATGTGTGTGTATATGATTTAATTAGTTAAGGATTAGCATGGAAGGAAATAAACATACATATATTATATAATATATGTGTATATATATTGTTAAAGATAATTTTTATTTTTATTCTTTTATTTGGTAGTCCTACTATGAATAGGATTTGGATTTTAATATGTATAGATATACACATAAGGTTTAGAATTAAAAAGGTTTTCATGTTAGAAAAAAATAAGAGAGACATAAAGAGAAGAAGAGAAGGTTGACAAGGAGGAGGCCAGATCTAAGAAAGAGGACTACGGAATTGGAAGAGACAATCAAAGCTTGAAGCGTCGGTTTGATTTCGAAACCTTCAGGCGAGTTCTTCCTAACTTTCTTCTTAGAACTCATAAAGATTTCACCTTAAGTATCAATATTAAGATTAAATTTGTTGGTTTAAAAATCATGGTTAGATCTGATTAATTAAAAGAATAAATTATTATATTTTACTTTCTTTTAATTTTAGATTTTAAATTATTGATGTATGTGTTGTATTTATTTTTAAATTAAACTATTATGTTTGATTTATGACCTAGGAGGGTTATTTAGAGTTTATAGATTTTCTGAGAATTTTCTATAATTTTCTGGAATTTTCTAGATTGGTTTTATATTTTTCTAGATTTTTGTTTGAATTGTTTATATTTAATATGGGTATATTTTTATGAATTTTATTATACTGGGGGCTGTAATATATCAGTGTGTGCAAAAAGGGCCATTGGATCCGGTGCGGCAAGGTGCACAACACTTTGGTGTGCTGAAATCAAGACCTTTGGATGGTCCTGAAGATTATCTGATGTTTCGGTGTAATGCGGTGCATGGGGAGATGATGCACCACTAATTTGGATCATTGGTATGGTCTAGTCAACAGCTAGAAGTTTTGGTGCAGCACTGTCCATGGAGAGATGGTGCAGCTGCAATATCTGACCGCTAGATGTAATTAATGGGTGGAAGAGGATTCGGTGCAAACGGGCTCATAAGAATAGAAAACAACAACCAACTAGAAAAAGACACCTCACGCGTGAGGGCACGTGCAGGCGCGTGGACGCACCTGCTAGGTAGGGAAACACGTGGAAGCGCGTGCAGCAGGATTAGGCACGTGTGACGGCCCGTGGGGGTGCGTGCAGCGGTGTTTGAGGTCCTAAAAAGTTGCTGTGGAGTCTATTGATATCCCAGAATTGGTTTCAAGCTTGTTATTGTTGATATCAATCGGTAGAGAAGGTATTTTAGGTGTTTGAGAACTGTATGATTATATTACGATGTTGTTAGTTCTATTTATTTGCATAATATAATTAATTAATAGTACGTGACGGAAGGAAGTATATATATATATATATATGATTTTAAATAATCAAAGATTATTAAGGAAGGTGTTATACATACATATATATATATATATATATATATATATATATTAAATAATAAATGTGTATATGTATATATTATGTCAGATGATTAGTAGTACCATTCTTATTTTGGTGTATCTCTATAGGCTCGTTATTAAATTAACGGTATGCGTATTAAATGCATAAGATGGCTATGTATGAATTAACTTATTGTTAGGTTGAAAGTTAGTACATGGTTGAATTGTAGGCATGAATGAGTTGCCATAGGCGTAAATATATTGCCTAAGTATTTGTATGAATAAGATACATACATAGGAAGTATGAATGAGTTGCTAGGTTAAATGTATAAATAAATATACTTGTGGAGGCATGGTTGAATTGCCAATATATGAATAAATATACTTAAGGAGGCATGATTGAGTTGCCAATATATAAATAAATATATTGTAATGGCATGGTTGATTTACCAAAGCATGATTGAATTTTTATGTGTATTAGATAATTAAAATCTCATCTATGGTTATTGTATGTATAAGTTGGATTATGATTTGATCTTTTTAAATTAGAATAACCTAGTATTTACAGGTGAGTGTATTATTTTATATATATTAATAAAATAATATTGGAGAAGGTATGAATGAATTGTCAAAATATAAATCTTTACTTTATGATTTAACTAAATAAAATCATTCACTAGTGGTTATAGGGTTTTGGATTAAAGGAATTTTTCCTTATATTGTGATTTATTATTTAAATGATTAAATAATTATTTAAAATGGGATTAAGGTTAAAGGGGTTTCTCTTTAAAAGAGAAGGAGTTTTGAATTGGTTTAGGTATAATTATATTTAATCATGGTTTAATAGTTTGAAAAATTAATGAAACTATTAATGGATGTGAAGGTTATACTGTATATAATTATTTATACATATGCGTATCATTGTTTATTAAACTTAAAACTTTATTAGGTTTGGTTTTGAGTAGAGATGATCTACTTACTGGTTTTCAGAGGTCTGCTAAAAAGAATTTGCTCGTAGGGTTTAACCCACGATTTATATTTCAGGTTATTAGAAGTTCCAGTCTCGAGGTTGAGGATCCGCAGCTGGGAGACTGTCATTCATCTATTCAGCATGTATACTTTTAAGTAATATTAGATTATTGGAAAATGTTTTAAAGGGTTCTTGAGTTACGGAATTCCCAAGTTGTAATTATTGGAGAATTATTAATTAATGAAATATTTACTTATTACTTTTCTTCAGCGGTTTATTTATTCTTTCTTATACATCTTTGTATTCTTTTGATGAGCGCTGAAAAGTGCGTTTTTTAACCCTTTAAGCTCTAGTATTCTACGATCTTTATCTATCTTATTTCCCCGTTTTAGATTAATTTCATGTTATTTCCCTTTTTAGGTCAATAAAGTTAAAACGAGCTAAAAATGGTGTCTTAAGGCCTTTTTGGAGTAGAACTAAGTCTTTGTAAGGATTTGGAGCAAAAGAAAGCTGATTTGGAGCAAAAGGAGGTTAATGCTGAAAAACTGCTAAGTTGGATAGATCCAACTTTTCTGAGATCAATCGAAGTTCGATCAATCCAACTTTTCTGAGATCGATCGAGGTTAGATCGATTGAACTTTTCTAAGATCGATCGAATAAAAGTTGGATCGATCGAAAATGTGCTGGCAGTGAGCTGTCTTATTCCCTCGCGCCCAAAACTCAACTTACCACATAGTACGGGATTAGATATTTTTGGGGCTATATTTCTAACTTAATGGCTAAGAAAATGACCTTCTATATAAAGGGAAATGACCCATTTTGTAAATGAGCTTTTTATCATTTTACTTTTACATTGTAATTTTATATTCTCTCTCTAGAAAAGTTAGAGATTAGGGTTAGAAGAAAAGGGGGAAGTGGAGGCTCATCTCAAGAACCCATCTCTAGATCCACACACACTCTCTCTCTAGAGGTTCAAAGAAGAAAAAGAAGAAGAGGAAGAAGAAGATGGAGCCATGTTTGGAGCTTACTCTTGATGGTTTCATGACCATATCTACCTCCTACATGATTGGCTAGATCTATACTTAGGGCTTGGATGAGCCTTAAGTCTTGTGTAATCTAAACCCTTGTATTTCTATTTTTGGGAATTTATATATATTGTTGTGATTAGTGTTCTAGCCTTGTGAATTTAATGAATCTTATTATATTTCTATGATATCTATGGTTTAATTTTTTCTATTAATTCTCTAGTTTATTTACACGTCTATGTGTGATTAAATTAGGAATTATTTCTTACATGATTCATATAGATTAATTCTTTCTATTGATTCTCTATTTGATTGCATGTTGTCTTATGTGTGATTATTTGGGAATTAATCTCTACACTAGATTTTCTATGTTGGTTGCATGTCTATGTGTGATTAATTAAGGATTTAGTGATGGCTAAGCATGGGTTTTCATTGAATGGGTTTGTACATTAATTTGATAGATTATTCTTATGTTTGATGGGTTGTTGTACAATTTAATTCATGCTTGTAGGTAGGTAGACAATCTATACTTGGTTTGATATTCCATAACTTATTATTGCAAATTCCATGATTCTCTAGATTGATGTGTGCTACAATTGTGACTAGTTTGATGGGTCATGCTTAGATTTGATGGGTTGTTCTACACTTAGTTTATTTGTCGGTTAGGTAGACTGTGACGGCCCAAGATTTTTCAACCCTGTGCGTCAGTGATGAACCAGAAGATGACCCGATAACGGATCCGAATTACGGAAGCAAAAGATGAAACGACATCCCTAGGGACATAACATGTTTCTAGGACACCAAAGAGACCCTCAATGAGATCATGGAACCCGAAGAAAACAAATGCGGAAACAAGACTTCAAAAATGGATAAAAGGAACCCAAGGGTAAAATGGTCATTTCCATCCTAAAAGTGAGTACTACCAAGCACACCGTTGGAAAGACAATGAAAAATTAATGAATTTAGACTCAAGAATCACTTGATTCGGAGTCCGGACGGCAAAGATATCAAATCTTGAAGTCGAAGGAAGAAAAGCCCTATCCCGGTTCGAGCCAAAAACTGACACCCCTCCACTAAAAATGGAATAAATTGAGATACCAAATGAATCTGAAACTTCAATTGGTACCATTGGAAAGCTTATTTCAATGTGGTCAATTTAGACTCAAGAACGGACCAATTTGGAGTTAAAACGAGGAAGATATAACAATTTGAAGTTGGAGGTGCAATGTTGAACCAAGACACAAAAATGCCCTGTGAACAGTACTTCGAGCGCTCGAACTTAGGACTTCGAGCACTCGAACAGTACCTACCCAAGGCCAAAACTTTCTGCCCAAAGTTCGAGCGCTCGAACTCCTATTTATAGCGCTCGAACTCCTGTAGCTGCACCTGAAATGCAATCTTGAAATGCCATTTTGAGGACTTTCTAGGACTTTTTTGGAAAAAAGTTGTGAAGTAACCCCCCTTAAAATCATGTTTTCTGGTCAACCATGTCAAGACCAACATTTATTTTTCAAGTAAAATACCAAAAATGCCCTTGAGGTCTCATTTAGCAAAAATATGTAAATGAATGCTACTCTAAGTGTTCATTTCTTCAAGAATGGTGTTGTGTGCCAAAGTGGACATGCACTCATATGTAAAATGAGAAAATGCATGTGTTCCAATAGCTCATGGTCACATAACATGTCATATACAAAATAAAACCTGTCAAACCTCGAATTCTCATCATTTCATAAGACAACTATGGGATTAAACTAGCATACATGTGATATAAATGTACATGGCACTTGGCCTCATGTTATGCATACAAAATAGACATCTTCAAGTGTTCTTAGATATAAATTACACATCAAGGAAGCCATTTTAGCTTCTACATTACCATACATCCATGGTATACAAAATTAACATCCAAAAAGGAAGGCATGCTAAATAAGTGCATGTCAATAAACAAAAATGCTTCAAATAACTCAAAATCTTCTAAGGATGATGAGCATCCAAGAACATGGTCTCTTTACCTGAAAAAAATAACCTAAACCACTAGGGTGAGTAATCAAGTTACTCGTAGGAGAAGCATATACGTATACCCTAAAGTTTCAATATCATTGCAAGATTAATATAGACGAATACAAGGGAGCATTCCACTTAACGTCTATGTTCAAGGTGTTCTAAGGGATCATCTTAAGCTAACTTAAATGTTTCTTAGCAACACAATATCAAAATGGATGTACTTAGCAACATCAAACCGCATATAACAAAATTTACAAGTTACAAATAGCATTGATTGTCAACTTGGAAATGAATGCGAAATCAAAAAAAGTAGAATCCTTGGACACCTAAGCTCGGAATTCTGCCGAGACCTCAACGGTTATTCCGGGCATTAACCCGCAGGGAAGACCACCCTAAGTGCGCACTATCTCAATTGGGGAGAACTCATACCTCCAAGAGAATCCAAAGTATATATATCAAGTTCAAAACTTATATATAGATAACAAGGCAAACACTAGAGCCAAACTCTAGCTATGTTACTAGTAACAATGTCCCAAGAGAATCCAAAGTATATATATCAAGTTCAAAACTTATATATAGATAACAAGGCATAAAAACCACCTTCCATGCACAAGTACCTTGAAACCATACAAACCATGTCTTAGGGTTCCAAGTCTAGAATGACATGATAGATGACAAGTTCTTAACTTGATATTATGCACAAAACAATATCATTAACTTATCAATTTAAGCATGCTTCAACAATAAGCCATATATACTAAATGTTTGCATTTTAGCAAATAGCTTCTAAAACAACTATGATTATCAATAGTAATACACTAGAAGGTAGGATTTCCATCACAATAGCATAGTAATTCAAATCATTAAGAATTCTATACCACTTCAACAATCCTACTCAAGATATATACACAACATACATGCTTGATCAATGAAATCCTAAGTCAATCATAAAGATTTCCTATAGTATGCAATACTACAATTCTAAAAGCATGTATACAATATATATTAAACCCCAAAGGATTTCAAAACACTTAGAAAATAAACATACTACCACCCCTACCTCAATAGAGAATTGTATCTCTATAATCCAAGCAACCAAGCACCAAATGGAAAACAAGCTTAGGGTTAATAAAGAGGAGAATGAGAGGAAACTTTTACTAGTTAAGGTTCTTAGTCTAAGATGAATGGAAGGGCACCAAAATTGAAGAAGAAAGCTATTAACCAAGCTTTTCTCCAATGGTGGCTAGGTTAGAACTTTGAAGAGCTAAGGAAAATGAAGAGGATAAGTGAAAAATGGTGAGTGGAAGGGCTAGAGATCCTCCACTCACTATGTGCTCTTACACTACCTCTCACACACACACAATGCAAGACTAGATCATGGCCTTACACTTGTCACAATCCAATGCCTCTTCCAAGACTTAATCCTAAGCTTACACTTGTCAATAATCCAATGCCTCTTCCAAGACTTAATCCTAAGCTTACACTTGTTAACAATCCAATGGTTACATGTGCACCAATCTAAGGCCAACACATGGATGAATCTCTACCCACCAAATGTCAAAAGATCATAGTGCCAAGTCTCTTCACCTAAATGCCAACAAATGGCTCCATGAGAGTGTGACACTTGTCACACTTTCCAAAAATTGCAAAATGGTCCTTTTTCAAAATATCTTCTAAAATAAATTGCAAAAAGGTCCCTCAAACGAAAAATAATAATTTTGCATAATTACACTAAAATCCCAAAAATTATGTATAATTACACTAAAGTATGCATTCATGCCCTTTATGAAAAATAAAAGCAACTAGCACGCTCTTTAACAAAAGTGAAAATACCAATGTCATGAAAATCAAGTATCATGAATGCATGCAAAACCGGAATCAAATCCGAACACCCGAAGTGAGGTTAAGCGAGGAAAAACGATAAACGAGTAAAAGACAAAAAAAAAAGAAAATCACCAAAAATGAAAAAGGAGGAAAAAGTCCAGGTCATTACATAGACAATTCATACATGAATTTGATGGTCCATGCTTAATATTGCAATTGGTAGTCGCATTTTGTTCACAACAATGTATTCCCCATTAATGGAAAGCAAGTGGTTAATTACATAAGCTCAGTGGGGATTCCAATACCCTAAGACCTCTCTTCACATCTCTTAAATCCCTATCTCTCGCTAGTTTATTTTACTTGCATTTTAATTTCATTGCACCTTAGTTTAATCAATCCAAACCCTCTCTTTGCAATCTTGTAATCCACTAGAGTCGAAGTTAAATTCCAACACATATAATCCTTTAGGACGATCCCTACTCACTCTTGCTATGTTAGTAGTAGTGTTAATAGTGGTTTTTATAAATTTAAATTTGACATAAAAGGCTTTTCTTGAACCACACATTCACTACATTATTTTTGGCGTATAGGAACGGCTACCATCAAATTCTGGCGCCGTTGTCGGGGATTAACTGTTTTGTTGGAATTAAACTAAACAATAGTGTTCATTTGATTGCTTCTATTTTTATTATATTTTCCATTGTATATTCTTTTCTCTTGTTCTCATTATTATTTGTTCAATTAGGTACTTGACTATAAGGAAGACAAACTTTGGAACTTAAAGCAATCATTGGAGCTTAAAGCTAACATTAAAATTTGAAGTTGCTTAAGGACCGTTGTGTGCAATTCTTGGAACTCTTGTATTTTAATTGTTTCACTTCTTTGAATGCTTGCGATAGCCCTTGTTGAGGCTAATTTCATTGCTTTAATTTTTGTCCAAGCATCGGCCAGTGTGGAGGCCATTATTTGTTGCATTTGGATTTTAAATGTGGATGGAGCCATTATTTGATCCAAGTTTGGGGGAAAATTACTTCCCCTTACCTTATGTTCCTCTATCATATTTTAATCCTTATGAGATTGAGTCTAATTCATATCAACATTCATCATCTTATTATGGACTTGACTATTCTCATTATCCTCCTTGTGACAATTACCCTCCCCTGCCATTTTAGGATCAACAAACTCCACCACCTTCTAGGTACTCACCCGGATTTGAAGAAAAAGTTTTAGCTTTACTTGAAGTGCATATTTCACAAGCTCCACTTATTTATTCTCATTCTCAAATGTTAGCCAAGTTAGAAGCTCAAGTTAAGCAAATTGCAAGTACTCTTTCTTGTCAAGAGGAGGAGGAAGAGGCAAATAAAAAATGGCAAGAACTTTAATGTATATAGATGAGGATGATGAGAATGAAGAGGAAGAAGTAGCAAGTGAGCTAATGCCTAGCACTCTATCTTGTATAGAAGAGGAAGTGGCAAGTGAGTTGGTGGCTAATCCAATAGAGCATAATATGATTAATGAGGACTTTCCTTGTTTTGATTATGATTTTATCTCTACCATTGGTACTTTAGAGAGTGAGGAGATGTTGACCACTATAGAGGTAGGAGATGAGGAGGAGGAACTTGTTGAAGAATGACCCTCTTGAGACATGCCTTTTTGAAATGTATAAAAATTGTGGTTTTGACCTTGAAAGCTCCAAAAAATGAAATAAACTCTCTAATGGACTCCTTAGCTAACTTGGAAGGTAAGGAGATGGTGATTTTTGAGGAAGAGAAAAAAGATGAAGAGAAGGTGTTTCTTAATATTCCAAATGAGTCTTTGAAAGACAATGTCTCACCAATTATCAAAGTGGATGATCATTTGAATGTGTTTCAAGAACATAACAAAGAGGCAAGGCCAACCATGATTAATTTTGTTTTCAAGACCGTGCATGAAAGGAACGAAATCATCTCTTTCATTTCTTTTCAAGTTTGGAGGATGATTTCATTGTCATAAGTGGGACATTAAATGAGAAGATGGAAAAGATGGTCAATAAGAATGTTTCATATCCGGTTCTTGATTATTTTGATTAGTGAGTTAACCCAACGTCTTGCTAGAGACGTTAAACACTAATATTCGTAGAGTTTCAAAACTCTATTCCTCCCTTATTTCTATTTTTACCTTTCATTTCTTGCGACGTCTAGATATATTCTGGGTTCATACACATTATTAGGGATTTTGGTTGAAAATGCCAGCACTTTCAGTTCTGAAAATAGACATTTTATGTCAGTTCGATCGATCGAACTTCATTTTTGCATCAAACCTGCATATTTCACCTCTCTGTCCCATCGTGCGAAGTGTTTTGTGATCGATCTGATATTCCAAGATCGATCCAACTTCTTCTTGGATCGATCTTCAGTTCCAACACTTAAAAAAATTTTGAACCCTGCATAAAACAGCTCTCTGTCTTATCGTTCGATCTTGTCTGCAGGTTTTCACCTGTTCGATCAATCTAAGATTAGATCGATCTAAGTTCGATCGATCTGAAGCTTCATTTAGTTCCTAAAAAAAAAAAAAAATTCTTTGCATTATTTATTTCATTGCATGTTTACTTCTTGCATTTTTATTTACTTGCTTTTTTATTTTTGTTTGTGTATATACTTGTTTTGTCTAAAAAATAATAATAATAATAATTAAAAAAAAAAAAAACACAATCTTTCAAAGTGGCATTCTGTCTTGCTAGAAACGTTAAACTTAGCAATCATTGTGCATACTTCTTGTATTTTATTTCATTGTACATACTTTCAAAAAAAAAAAAAAATTGCATCCCTTATTTCCTTGCATTTTCATTCCTTGCATGTTTATTTGTTTTATTTGTGTGTATGTGTACATACTTGTTATGTTATAAAAAATAATAATAATAATAAATAAATAAAATAAAAAAAGAGTTTTATTTTTCATTTTTCATTATTTTGTTTTTGCATCCTTTTTCACTTTTTGTTTTTCATTTCTTGCATTGTACATATTCTTTCATTGCATTTTGCTTTCTTTATCTTTCTTTTGTATTTTATTCATGCATCATATTCTTTATTTTTTTTGCATTTTGTATATACTTGCTTTCAAAAAAAGAAAAATATAAAACTTTTCACCATTGTGCCCTTATATGTAGTCATGCATACCTTATGCTTTAGTTAGGGCTTGATCTCATATCTCTCATCCATCTTGTGCTATATTGTCTTAGAATGCTTGATTTACTTATCTTATCCCATTTGATATTTGATGTGAGTTTGGAGGAGACCCTTTTCATATTGGATCATTGTCAGGCTTCATGCTTTCGCCACCACGGTATACTCTTTCCATCTTTTCCATTGTTCTCATTGCACATTGAGGACAATGTGCGGTTTAAGTTTAGGGGTAAGGTGGCTTTGTTGCATTCTATTTAAGTTAAGCTTTAAATACATGATTGAGATTTGAGATCCATGTTAGCTATGATTTTGATCTTTTGAGGATTATATTGCTTAAAATTTAAAAATTATTTGACTTGAGAGTCCAATACTCCTTGTACGCCTTGTGGATGCCATTTAGGAGTAAATTTTTCGAAAGATTGATATCTTGTTTGCACTTGTGGTCCACATCATCCTGATTCTATGATTGTTTTGAGATTCACTTTAAGATTCTACACAAGCACAGGTGCACACTAGCATTCATTTGTGGGGTACATGCTTTGTTGATTATTGAATTGGTTATATCCCAATTAGACTAGTAGTGCATTAAAAGCTTTCATCTTGATAAAAGTTAATAACAATCCCTTTTCATTGAGTAGCCGGAATTTTAGCCTCATCAAGTACTGAATTTCTCGTGCCGAAAGGTGGAGGACCCAAACTCTAGGTTAATAATTGAATGATACTTGAAAAAAAAAAGAAAAAAAAAGTGAGGACTTCTCCCAAAAGGTGAGAAGTGGGAAATGATTAGATGGAGGTTGTTTTGATTTGTAGCCTAGTTGATTTGAGCTTGTAAGTCCTTGGGGGTGTTTTAACGCCTAATGCCCTAAAGCC
Source organism: Cornus florida (assembly GCF_030987335.1). Taxonomy (NCBI): domain Eukaryota; kingdom Viridiplantae; phylum Streptophyta; class Magnoliopsida; order Cornales; family Cornaceae; genus Cornus; species Cornus florida. The sequence continues at coordinate 61,808,994 of NW_026775572.1, read as the reverse complement.
GTCTGGTTTGGGAGTCATTAACCTAACGCTCGATCTCATATATCGCTAGAAAGCTTAATAGATCAACACATTGTACCATGCTTCCATCTTTGATCCTTAGGATGAGTAATAATAAATTAAAGAAAAAAAAAAAATTTGAGTGAAAAGAATAAGTGCACCTAGAACAATAAAGCTTTAATAAAAGGTTCACTCTTTGTTTTGATGATCGGGACTAGATTTGTGTGCTAGTTTGAGGGTAAGGATGTGATCATTTCTTTAGTTGGCTTAGATAGCAACATATTTGATGCCGGTCCACTCAAAAAGGATTCTAAAGTTGTTTTGATTTGCATGATCATTTTCTTGATGTGTGGAGGACCATACTTCCTTGCTTGATGTTGAAATTTTGGGAGATTGCTTGGAAATGGTTGAAAAATTGCATACTTGAGATAGTTTTCTCCCAATGCTTGTTTGCAATATTGGTGCCTATTTTGTGAGAATGAGCTTAATGTTTGTGGGTATCATTTCTGAAAACCCTCACGAGACTTCACTCGTCCACTAGGGGTAACCTAGGGGTTTAAAAGGTTTGTTGCATATGCTAAATGCAATCGTGTTCCCTACGAAAGTGGCATTATCCATTTTTTACTTTCTAGATTCATAGTTGTATAGTTATTCATTTCATTCCTTTACTTTGTAGTTCATTGCTAGGAACTAGTAATATTTAAGTTTAGGGGTGAGATGAGTGCTGAAAAGTGCACTTTTAAACCTTTTAAGCTCGAGTATTCTAGGACCTTTATATATCTTATTTTCCTGTTTTAGATTAATTTCGTGTTATTTCCCTTTTTAGGTCAATAAAGTTAAAACGAGCTAAAAATGGTGTCTTAAGTCCTTTTTGGAGTCAAACTAAGTCTTCGTAAGGATTTGGAGCAAAAGAAAGCTGATTTGGAGCAAAAGGAGGCTAATGCTGCAAAACTGCCAAGTTAGATAGATCCAACTTTTTTGAGATCAATCGAAGTTGGATCGATCCAACTTTTTTGAGATCGATCGAAGTTGGATTGATCGAACTTTTCTCAGATCGATCGAAAATGTACTAACAGTGAGCTGTCTTATTCCCGCACACCCAAAACTCCACCTACCACATAGTACGGGATTAGATATTTTTGGGGTTATATTTATCACATAATGGCTAAAAAAAGGACCATCTATATAAAGGGAAATAACCCACTTTGTAAAGGAGCTTTTTATCATTTTACTTTTACATTGTAATTTTATATTCTCTCTCTAGAAAAGTTAGAGATTAGGGTTAGAAGAAAAGAGGGAAGTGGAGGCTCATCTCAAGAACCCATCTCTAGATCCACACACTCTCTCTCTCTAGAGCTTCAAAGAAGAAGAAGAAGAAGAGGAAGAAGAAGATGGAGCCATGTTTGGAGCTTCCTCTTGAGGGTTTCATGACCACATCTACCTCCTCCATGATTGGCTAGATCTATACTTAGGGCTTGGATGTGCCCTAAGTCTTGTGTAATCTAAACCCTTGTATTTCTATTTTTGGGGATTTATATATATTGTTGTGATTAGTGTTCTAACCTTGTGAATTTAATGAATCTTAGTATATTTCTATGATTTCTATGGTTTAATTATTCCTATTAATTCTCTAGTTTATTTACACGTCTATGTGTGATTAAATTAGGAATTATTTCTTACATGATTCATATGGATTAATTCGTTCTATTGATTTTCTATTTGTAATACCCCTAGTTTTCAAAAGGATAAAATGGGAATTTAATTTTGATTATCTAAGTGACTTATGTACTTATTTGACTAGTTGTGTTTATTGTATTTGTTTAAATTAATTGATTGATTAATTATGTGTTTAAATTAATATTGTTTAAGTGTGTTTTATTTTATTTTTCATTTGACTTGAAATTTTATGTGTGTTCTGTGTGGTTTTTAGTCATAATTATTTATTTATTTTCCTTAATTATGTTTAAGGGTAATTAATTAATTAGTTAGTTAATTTTATTCCAGATATATGTATAATGAACGTAACTGTTGTGGTCACTTGTTTATTACCATGTTGGGTGATAATTAGGTTTAGGGTGTTATGATTAAGTAATTAGGTAGCCGACTTGTGGTTGGGCTAGACTTAGGGTTAGGACTACTGGATTTGGGATTAGGGTTTCAGAGGAGTCTATATATATATAACGATATATGTTGCAAGGGTTATTGGGAGAAAACCCTATTCACGTAGGGGTAATTTAAGAGGAAAAACAGAGATACATAGAGAGGGTTGTTTACACTTCAATGTGTATATTCTTGTGTAGTCTGCAAGGGTTAAAATAAAACATTATTCACGTAGTATTAATCTAAGAAGCTAAGGAGGAAGAACAGAGGAATGGAACAATGGTCAGAGGTGGGAGCAGTATAAGAGAATTCTGAAACTTAGAGACGATGCGGCTGTAAGGTTTCAAAACGAAATCTAAAGGCAAGTTTCATTCTCTCCTTCCTGTAAACTTGTGTTCTGTGTATTCTAAATATACTCCAGGAATTTAATTAAAACTTTTAAAACAAATTTTATGCATATTAGTTTAGTCTGAAATTTGGTTAACGTATAATAACTGAAGATGGCTTTCCTTGCATAAATTGTTAGATTATGTATGAAACCATTGTAAATTAATTCATAATGGAATGTGAGGTGTTGTTAGGATGGTTAGGAAGTTAATTAACCTTTATAATGGAATTTTGACACATGTGATCAGACTTTAGATTGTTCATATGTTCAGTTAACTGTGATTGGCGTTTTGGGATACGGTTTTGTTTTTGTTTTAGATTTTTGTCAATTAATGCATGCTGGATGGTGAGACATTTCTAGGGCTTTAAGAATTTAAATTGAACCCTAGGAATGTTAAAATACTTGGGACAGGAACGTCGGACTTCGCCGGAAACGCAGAAAAATCATCGGACGAAGTAGAGACGAGGCAGAGGGGCTCTAAGGGGGGAGAGCCGGCTCCCATGAAGAGAGAGCCGGCTCTCCATGAGGGGGAACCGGCTCTAGAAGCCTAGGAGCTGGCTCCAATAAAGGGGAGCCGGCTCCCATGGAAAAAAAACCCCTTCAGGTGTTTTCTGCAATTTTTCTGAAGTTCAGGGGCTTAAAGGTAATTACTGGAAAGTGATGGGGGGTTTTAAATGATTAAAATTAACTTGTTAAAGCCTTTAAATAGTTGGTTTATGCTAAGGTGCTAAACCTAAATGCATGTCTTAAAACATAAGCTTATAATAGGCCTACTGTCAAGGAAGGAGGAATGCTTGTTTTGCTAAGTTGTTTTGACAACTTAATTTGGACTGACATTGTAGTTATTGTTAGAATTTATATCAATGATATATTTAGCATAGTTCAGTTCCAGGAATGTTGGTTATGACGTCATGTACCCTTATCTAATAAGCTACATATTGTCGGGAGTAGTGGAAGATTAGTTGCTAGTTTTGTGTTAGCAAATTAAATGGAACTCATATAAAATACTTTTTAAAGTTTCATATGATGTACTTAAACTTTGGAGTGTCATTATATCCGACACAGAATTTATAATGGGGAATTACATAGATGCCATGAGATTTAATTATAAATTTGCATGCCGTAAAAGATATGGGAGGATTTAAATGCTAGTCATCATTTTAACATTTTAAACGAACTAGTATGGATGTGTTGTTTTGGAATTCTAGTATAATGTGCAGTTTAAAATTCTGATATTCATTATATTATGTTATGAAGGATAATTGCTGAACTGTCTTAATTTCTGTTCTGTCAATTACATGGAAATGGATGGTTTAAATTGTTTATTCTTATTTTAACAATTTAAAAGGAGGATCTATGAATATAATCATATACTGGATACATGATAGGAGCTTATCTATATCTGATTTCTATTATGTTGGTTCTGGATATACTTGATGTTCATTTTGAGTGTGCATCATGTGTGGATCATATGCATTATATGTACCGGTATGGGACGGTGACATATCAGGGATGGATTAGATCAAAAAGCTAAGTCCTACCCCTTTTATACATACGGAATAGATTAACTAAAATAGTTAAATCCTACATGGATGCATGTCCTGTCAACTAAAACAGTTGAACGACATAACAGATGTTTATTTTATTTTTCTGCATTAGGAAAGAATTTATATATATATTTATGGTACCGTGATACGAGCTTGAGTCTCCTGATCACGGTTAGGGTGCGTATATTGCAAAGGTTGAGTAGCTAGATATAGCTGATGTTCCCTGGTAGGTCTAGGTACTTGGCCGCTGAAAAACGTGTTTTATATGTCACCTTCTACCCAGGCTGAACTATGTTATAGGCTAGTGAGCATCCTATAGTGTGTATTTATATATCTATGGACTATTGTAGCTATTGTTGAGCTATCTAGGATGTATCTGCGTATTGGGTTTATGTACGGATTGTAGTAGGATGGAACTTGCATGTGGGCCTGACCCACCTTTATTTTTCAGGTGTTCATGAGTACCAGGCTTAGGGTTTGATCGTGGTGATGCAGATACAGTCACTCATTCTTTCGACTAAATAGGATTTTTCTTTCTGGTTTTAGTTTTGGATTTTATTCTGTAAAGTTTTATCAGTTGAGATTATTAGGGGTCCACTAGTTGGATTCCCGAGTTGTACGGATTTGAAAGTTAATTTATATTAAAACTTTTATATTTGGAGGTTTTACAATTAGAATTCTTTTCAGCATATCATTATTTTATTTTTAATTCAGTTTTATTCCTGCTTGTTTATATATTCATTGTCTGGTATCCTTCGGATCTGTGCCCGGACTTGATCACCCGTGGCTCTAGAATCAAAGGGTATCACACTATTTGATTACATGTTGTCTTATGTGCGATTATTTGGGAATCTCTACACTAGATTCTCTATGTTGGTTGCATGTCTATATGTGATTAATTAAGGATTTAGTGATGGCTAAGCATGGGTTTTCATTGAATGGGTTTGTAGATTAATTTGATAGATTATTCTTATGCTTGATGGGTTGTTCTACAATTTAATTCATGCTTGTAGGTAGGTAGACAATCTATACTTGGTTTGATATTCCATAGCTTATTTTGCAAATTCCATGATTCTCTAGATTGATGTGTGCTACAATTGTGACTAGTTTGATAGGTCATGCTTAGATTTGATGGGTTATTCTATACTTAGTTTATTTGTCGGTTAGGTAGATAATTTATACATGAATTTGATGGTCCATGCTTAATATTGCAATTGGTAGTCGCATTTTGTTCACAACAATGTATTCCCCATTAATGGAAAACAAATGGTTAAATACATGAGTTTAGTGGTAATTCCAACTCCCTAATACCTCTCTTCATATCTCTTAAATCCCTATCTCTCACTAGTTTATTTTACTTGCATTTTAATTTCGTTGCACCTTAGTTTAATCAATCCAAACCCTCTCTTTGCAATCTTGTGATCCACTAGAGTCGAAGTTAAATTCCAACATGTATAATCCCTTGTGACGATCCCTACTCACTCTTGTTACGTTAGTAGTAATATTGGTAGTGGTTTCTATAAATTTAAATTTGACATAAAAGGCTTTTCTTGAACCACACATTCACTAAATTATTTTTGGCGTATAGGAACGTCTACCGTCATCTTTGCTTGTTTAAATACTTTAATTGTTTTGATATCTCCTTATTTTGTGTGTAGACTTGATCACCCCGTGTTTCGAAATTGGGGGGTGTCACAAGTTATCTATGGCATAGGTGAGTGACCATTTTATGAGTGGCTTAGTCAGGTTTTGTAGAAAAAATCGGTTTTAATAGATATTCGTTTGATAGGTTAGACTCATTGTGATTCGAGAATGTCGTAAGTATTGATTTCTTTGGGATACAAGTAAGGTGTTAGAGTGGAGTTATGAGTCTATGATCCTTCTATCTTGAAGAGCTTTTGATTTGATATGGTATATGATGAGCACTGAAAAGTGCGCATTTAAACCCCTTAAGTTTAGGTATTCTAGAACCTTTATCTATCTTATTTTCCCGCTTTAAAATGATTTCGTGTTATTTCCACTTTAAGGTACTTATCCCCAAAATAAGCTAACTAAGCCAAATAAGAGCATAAATGAAGCAATTCTGGGATGAATCAAAGAAAAGAGCAAAGTGGAGCAAAAGGAAGCAAATAGTGGAATTTCAGCAACTTCGATCGATCCAACTTTCATCGATCTCAGCACTTCAAGATAGATCCAGGCCATGATGTCATCTTCAGAGATCCCAAAAGTTCGATTGATCTAACATCATTCTCTGATCGATCGAACTTTCTTGTCCTTATCCACATGCCAAATCTTATCCAGCTGTACCACCCTACCATCCACTTTTGTCCTTTTCTGAAAAATATCTTCAAAATATCTCAGATTTTTTTTTATCCAGAAAGGCGCCGCCATTGAGGATCGATCCAGCTTCAATTCGATGGATCTCAGCCTTGTTCAATCGATCTCACCACAAGTTCGATCGATCGAACTTCCCAAATCCTGAGAAAATCTAAATTCCAGCTCATTAAAAGTTGTCTCATATCCAATCATTAGAGGATTATTAGTGTACGAGCCCAGCTCATTTGGGGTGATTTTTGACCTACCTATATAAGGAATATAAGCCACTTTGACACATATAGATATACTTAGAGAAAGGATAATACTTAGTGAGGAAGAAAAGGAGAGGATGAGGCTAGAGACACCATTGGAGACTCTTCATCAACCAAGGAGCAGATTTTTTCTATAGAGCCTACCCTTGAGGGTTGGAGGACATCATCCATGAGTGGCTAGACATCCTCTTGGGGCTAGAATTAGCCCTAAGCATGCTTTCTACACCTTGATTTATGTATTTTTTTAGGGGATTTGTATTGTGATACATGTCTTGACACTTATATATATATATAGATCTTGTTTATTCAATGATTTATGTGATTTAATGCTTCCAATTGATCATTTTATTCTATCCATATGCCTATGTATGCTAGAATAGATGTTCATGTGTTTGTCTCTATTTCTTGTGTTATTGATGCATGTCTATGTGTATTGATGCTATAGATCTAGAGATTGTCAAGACATAGTGCTTAATGGCATGTTCTTGTGGTTTATTTGATGGTTCATACTCATTTCTTGATGGATTGTACCTCTCCCTTAGTTTAATTAGTTTGATTTCATGTCATTAGCTTAGTTGTAGTGTAGTTGTTAAATGGGAGAGCAATCCATGCTTGTTGTTGATGTTCCATACTCATGAAAGCAAGTAACATATATCTCTAACGTTGTGATGTGTTTAGATTGTGAGTTTAAAGAAAGGATTAATGGCTTAATTTAATATGTTGTGCTATCCACCATGTTGTTTAGACAATATATGCTTAATTTTTCATCCATACTTGTTGGAACAACCACACACACACACTTTATTGCAATACATGTTTTTCCCCTCATTGATCATTTATTAAGGGTGTAAAAAAGCTATGCTTAGTGGTGACCTCTAAACCCCAAGATCTCTCTCTCTTTTATTCTCTTTATTGCATCATTGTTTACTTTAGTTTAAATTGCATCTTAGTGTAATTCAACCACCAACCACTATTTTGATCACTCGACCTACTAACCCTAATTTTAATTCCTCAACCTAGTATGACCCTCAATCCCTTGGGACGATCCCTACTTGCCCTAGCAATATTTTTAGTGAAAGGTAGTAGTGGCAATTTCTAAGTGTAAAACTTGGCCACATTCATCATAGCTCTACACCGCTATCTTTTGGCGGTGTGCACAAACCGTGTTGGGTTTCGGAGTGATGGCCTGGATAAAAAACAATAAGTTTTTGGCGCCGTTGCCGGGGATTGATTGATTGGCAACATCGTATTTGTGGAATCAATTAGGAATTAGTACTCTTTTGATCATGTCTTTACTTTGTTTTCAATTTTTGTTACTTATAGTGTTTGTTTTTGTTTGACTAGGAGCATTGGGCTAGAAGGTGAGCAAAGGAGCATCCAAGCAAAGGAGCTAAGCAAACAAAAGGAAAGGAAAAAGGCTAAAATCCTAAAAAAAAAATTGCTAAGCTAAAGCTAAAAAAAAAAAAAAAAAAAAAAAAAAAAAAAAAAAAAAAAAAAAAAAAAAATTGGAGTTGAAGTGCTAAAGGACCTTTGTGAGCTTTTTCTTACTCAATCTCTAGTTAAATCGTCAGCCCACGTGGAGGCTTGTATTTCAATTCTTAGATAAATTGTGAGCCCACGTGGAGGTAAATTTTCTTTTCTTGCATATTGCTGATAGCATAGGAGTATGGGAACATTGAATATGGAGAAAGGTTGTTGATTGTTGATTTGTTGTGAAGGTGAAGTGCTTGTTGTTTTTGCTTGTTGGGTTGCATTGTGCATACATGGTCGTATATCATTGAGACCCACTCTTGTCCCTTTAAATTTTCATCTTGAATCCATTGTTCGAAACCCTAGGGGAAGAGGTAGTTTTAGTCAATCCATTTGATCAATGGAAGGACACAATGAGGACCATGTGGAAGACCTTGGTTACATAGACCAACAGGGTATCCTTCATCCCAATGTGCATCATGATAACATGCAAGTTCCATTAGGCATGCCAAGGCCATTCATTCACTAACCACAACAACAAGGCCAAGTCCCATTAGGAATGCCAAGGCCAATCTATGCTCCACCACCTCCCATCATTCAAGGCAATCAAGGTGCCCATGTTGCACCCCCAATTGCTAATCCTCCCCTTTCTTTAAGAGATCACTATGTGCCTAATGAATATAATGCACCCACATGCATTCAATTGACACCATTTCGAGCACACCACTATGAAATCAAGCCACAAACCATACATATGCTTCCTAACTATCATGGACTTCCAAGTGAAGAACCTTACAAGCATTTGGATAAGTTTCTTGAAGTATGTTCCACCGTAAAATACACGGACATGCCGGAAGATGTCTTAAGGCTTAAACTTTTTCCATTCACCCTTAAAGATAAGGCAAAATATTGGTTTAACAATCTTAGGACTTTTTTAATAACTTCTTGGGCAGAAATGCAACAAGAGTTCTTGAAGAAGTACTATCTGGTTTCTAAGACCAATGCCATGAGAACTTCAATTAGGGAATTTTCACATGGGGATGGGGAAACATTTCATGAGACATGGGAACGCTTTAATGAATTGCTTAAGAAGTGTCCACATCATGACATGCCCAAATGGCAATTAGTTCAATATTTCTTTGAGAGCTTATCGGATAATTACAAGGGCATGGTTGATACTTCCATGGGTGGCTCTTACATTGATAGGCATGAGGATGACGTGTGGCGTCTTTATGAGAGCATGAGTGAAAATTTTTTGCATTGTACTTTATCTTCGAAGAATGGTAGAAATTTTAGTGGTAGGAAGAGTGTTGGCTTACATCAAATCGACCACTCCAATGAAATTGCTGCCGAAATGAAATTATTATCTCAAAGGTTTGATCAATTTTTGATCAACCAAAACTCGACGAATCAAGTATCTTCCTTCCCTAACCATTCTCATCATGCATCTAATGAGACCTGTATGACTTGTTCAAGTGTTTTACATTCTACTTCCAACTGTCCCCATGGACATGTGCAAAGTGAGCATCATGAACAAGCAAATGCTGTTTTTGCTAATCAAGGGAACAATCCTTATGGCAATCACTATAATCCTAGTTGGAGGAATCACCCGAATTTCTCTTGGAAAAGCCAAGGTTCCCAAGGTTTTAGATCATCATTCCAATCACAAGGAAACCAATTTTCAAATTCTCATTTTCCCAGTCAATCATATTCCTAAGGAAATGTTAAAAGTCATGTTTTTGAAGAGAAAGTTTTGACCGCTTTGTGCACTTTAGAGGCAAACACACAATTACTTCATTCTCACTCTCAATCCATTGCTAAGCTAGAAACCCAAGTAGGGCAAATGGCTAGCACTTTAAATGCTAGAGAGAAAGGAGAAATGCCTTTGAATGCCCCACAAAAGCAATAATGTGTTATGGAGACTTATTCCTCATCGGAAGGTCACACAATAAAGCATGTCAATGCGGTGACTACCTTGAGAAGTGGAAAGATTGTGGACAACCAAGTGGGTATGTCCAATGAAGAGAGTGAACCGGTGTAACTACAAGTTGACACCCGTCCCATTTCATATCCTATTCCTCCTTCATTGCATGTGCATGACCACATAAATGAGAATGTGTTGAAAAATGATTTTGAAAAGAGAAATTTGTAAAATGATTTGAAAACTTCTTGTGTTGTAGAGACTTCAAAGAAAAATTCTGTGAAGGTTTTTGAGCCAAAAGCTCTATTCCCGGATGCCTTAAAATGATCCATTTCAAATGACAAGCAAAAGGCCAAAGTAAATGAAATCATGGAAGTGTTTAGGTAAGTGAAAGTTAATCTTCCACTTTTTGATGCAATCAAGTAAATTCTGGCTTATGCCAAATTCTTGAAAGACTTGTGCACCCAAAAGAGGAAAAACAAAAGCCAAGCACCTAGAAAAGTGGTCTTAACCGAGCAAGTAAGCTCAATTTTGTAGCATAACACTCTTCCAAAGTTTAAGGACCCCGGTTCACCTACCAGTTCATGTATCATTGGTGATCATATCATTAATTGGGCTCTTCTTGACCTAGGAGCAAGTGTTAATCTTCATCCATACTCGGTATATGTCAAATTAGGATTAGGAGACTTGAAACCGACGTCGGTAGTTTTACAACTTGCCGACCGATCAATCAAAAGGCCTAGGGGTATCATTAAGGACATATTGATTAAAATTGATAAATTCTTCTTTCCCGTTGATTTTGTTGTCATTGACACGGAACCGGTCCCAAATCCTAAGAGCCAAATTCCCATTATCCTTGGCCGTCCTTTCTTGGCAACCGTGAATTACAACATTAATTGTAGGACGGGGATAATGAAGATCTCATTTGGCCACATGAAGGTAAAGTTGAATATTTTCAATCTAACCCCCAACTTATATGACAAACATGAAGAGATTAATGTTGTAGAGAAATGTCATGACCTTAAAAATGAAGGAATTGAGTTTTTATGTAAGACCAAAGTTTCAAAAAGTCCATCTTCAACCTTGAAACCAAAGAAAGTTGTTTCAAAATCTTGTTTTGAAAGGGCGTGGAAGCCCAAAGATTGTCTTAACCAAGGACCAAAAATGTCTTTTGAGCTTAATCCAACAAGTTCCTTAAAGAACCATTTGTTGGGTGGAGTTCAAAGCACTTATCACCCCATCAAGGAGGGGATGCACTACAAGATGTTTGATCCGGGCTAAAAGAGCCTAACGTCTTGCTAGAGACGTTAAAGACTAGCAAAACATTTCGTAGGGTGTCAAAACCCTATTCCTCCCTCATTTCTATCTTTAATTTCATTTCTTGCGAAGTCTAGATATTGGCTTTGGGTTCATATGCATTGCTAGGAACTGTGATTAGGATTGCATACACTTTTATGTTGAAATTGAGCATTTTCCATAAGTTCGATCGATCTCAAAATGAGTTCGATCGATCAAACTACCCACCTGCATCAAACCTGCATCCAAATCACTCTCTATCCAATGGTTTGAACAAAACCTGCATATAAATCACTCTCTGTCCCATCGTTCGAACTTGTTCCTATATCAATCTAAATTTCTTCAATCGTTCCAACTTCATCTTAGATCGATCTGCAGTTCCAACACTTAGAAAAATTTTGAACCTGCATCCAAAAGCCTCTCTGTCTCATCGATCGAACATTTCTTCAATTCTATGCATTTTCGATCGATCAAAGGTATTCCGTGATCGATCTTGGGGAGATCGATCTTTGTTCTTTGTTTTTCAATTTTGACTTTGTTTTAAATTTCAAAAATTCCAAAAAATATATATATTTTTTATTATTTTTATTTTCCAAAAATATATTTATATATATAATAAAAAAAATAAAAATAAAAAAAACTCCTAAAAATATTTTTACTTTTTATTTTATTTTACTTTTTCAAAAATCAAAAAAATATATGTTGTCACTTAAGAAGAGAGATCGATGTCAGTTCGATCGATCTGAAGATTCAGTTCGATTGATCGAATAGGTAAATGAATGTTTTTAAAAATCGATTCAGGGTCATTCGATTGATTCCACAAGAATTAATCTCAGACCCTCGTTTCCCCTTCGCTGCTGCATCCCAACTCTTCTCCATCTCTGGCAAGCATCCCAAGCGTCGAATCACTCTCTCTCCTCTCGGATCTTGATTCGCATCTCACCCCCTTCGTATCTCCACTTCTCTCTTGATTCTAACGAGATCCGAACCTCATCTCTTTGATTCAAGCTTAGATTTGATGCATACATGCTCTAAATGTTAGATCTAAGTTATTTTCATGATGAATAACTCCATTGATGAAGCTTTGAGCTCTTTGTATATATATGTATATATTTTTTTGTATTTTTCATGATTTTGATTTGATTTTTGGAATATAGGCCGAACCAAGTGACCCAATAGGTTGATTTGTTATGTTGATGGGCCCACGACCATGTTCGTGAAGGCCCCATGCCATCCACATCACAGATCTGTGACTTTTCGAGTTTTACTTCACAGTTCGATCGACCGAACTTTTTATTCGATCGATCTGTAACAGATCGTTCTCACTCATTTTTTATCGATCGAACTTGAATCGATCTTATATTTTTGTGATCGATCGAACTTCACAGATTTGTTTCACACATCTCACACACCATCTCTTGTGTTTCATGCCATCTTATACATGCCCAATGCCTATGTTTTCCACATTGGATGCATTCCATACTTATACTGTCTAGTATGTATCACATCATGTCACTTATTCCTTGTCACTTAACTAGATTCATGTTCCCTATCTGTTTTGTCTATCCTATTTGACATACATGATTCTATGCACTGTGCTTTAATTCTTTATGCTGGCACTGACTCCCATTTTGCAAGTTTTCCTTTTATTTTGTAGGCTATGGCTAGGGTTAAGACTGTAGCTTGCGAACACTATCACCACAGGGGCAGGCAGAGTTTGGACGATGAGGCCGGTCCATCTCATGCCCAGGAGCCCACTCCACCTCAGTCTTCAGCTGACAACCGCTTACAGTCTTCAGACGAGGCATCTTCTTCACAGGGTGATGCTGAGGCTGAGCACATACCATCTCCACCACCACCGTTAGCTCAGCCAGCCCAGGAGTTAGACCAGTCATTACATAGATACTTACCCTTAGAGTGGTGCATGAGTCGGTCTTCGACACAAACTTCTTTTCCCGATCTGTGCTTACCCAGTCAGCATATGATAATAGCCCCTGTTTCATACCCAGTGTACCCGAGGTTGGTCTGGATGTTCTTCCAGATCCTCCAGCCTGCCTCAAGTAACCTGGCGAAGCTGCGGACCACCATTAACCACTACCTGATCCGCGTCACTATGGACACAATGTCCAAATCATGCCACTGTCCACACGTCTGCCCTCCAGAGCTACAGGACACATATCCCACTCTCTACAGGCCATCATATGCAGATATGGCCGTTTTACTCACAGGTCACTATGCCGGTAGCGAGACCTATGCCACTCGGAACTATCTTCCAGATGACTTGTGGTTTTTCGACTCTGTCTTGTTCCGTAACATTTTCATGGTCGGCTATATGACATAGAGGTGCGGCGACTATCTGACAGCTCTGTACGCATTCTATACAAGGCATTGGCTATCTATCCTAATGCTCATCTGGAGCATTATGATGAAGCTGTATGACAACCACATCAGCAAGGCCAAGCCCAAAAGGGCTAAGTATCTTCCATTTAGCCATCTCATCAACCAGATTCTACGAGACCAATGCTATCCCTTCCAACCATGGGAGCAAACTGAGTCTGGGGCCTGTTCCTTCAAGAAGAAAGACTAGGATAAGAGCTACAATGCTCTTATCAAGAGTCTAAGGGATAATGTTGTCGAGGCAGTTAAGGATCTAGAGGCAGAAAAGTAGGTAGCAGCAGCAGCAGACCCGGCAGCAGACGATATACCAGTCGATTCGGCTGCCGTACACATGGACATCGATTTGGAGCAGCCTACAGAGGTCACAGGGCAGTACTCTCTAGTTGGTTCACCTATTCAAGATGCGGAGCAGGCTTAGGATCATCATTCTCCCGCTCTAACGGCACCTGAGGCTCCTGCTCACATACCCGACTTTGGAGAGCGACTTCGGACTTTAGAGAATGTTGTGGTATCTATCCGCGTAGAGACTGTCTCCATTAGAACTAATATAGCTTCCCTCCGCATGGATGTCATGACCGTATTCAGAGATCTATCCAGAGACATCCGTGGAGCGCGACCTGCCCGTCCTACCGCTTCTTCATGATTTCCATATCTTCTTACTCCTCTCATATATCTGTGATCTCTGCATATTTTTTATACTGTTATATTATTTTTGTAGCCGTGTCTGTCGGCTTTGATACTGGACATACTGTACTTTATTTTTTGTTTATATATGCTTTCTGTATTGATGTCATATTTTCATATTCTTATAGCTATCTGTTTGACTCCATCAGGTGCATCCCAGTGATTTTAGCGAGAAAGAGTACTGCCTAAAATTTTCAGGATCACCCCTTTTACCTCTCTCTATTTTCAGTTACTATCCCATTTACACTTGCATGTCCACTGTGCACTGTTATTATCCCTTTTGTTATCTGATGAGTTTATCCAAGTGCCAAAATTTCAGGACCACAGTTAATCCCAAGTTTGGGGGGGCTATGCCACCCACTTTGGATACTTTTGTCCCAGCCATTCTTTGCCTTAATTGCACTGGTATACTCTTTCCTTTTGTTCTCTTTGCACATTGAGGACATTGTGCCATTTAAGTTTGGGGGTAATGGTGTTTTGCAGTGTTTGTTTTTAAATTCAAAATTTTGAGCATGACTTGTGTATCTGAGAGATTTTCTATGATTGGTCCATAACTAACTATGATTTTGATCTTTTAAGAACTATATTGCCTAAAATTTAAAAATTCCTTGACTTGAGAGTCCAATACTCCTTGTATGCCTTGTGGATGCCATTTAGGAGTAAATTTTTTTAAAAGATTGATATCTTGCTTGCACTTGTGGTCCACATCATCATGATTTTGTGATTGTTTTGAGATTCACTCTAGGATTCTACACTAGCATAGGCGCACACTAGCATTCATTTGTGGGGTACATGCTTTGTTGATTATTGAATTGGTTATATCCCAATTGGGCTAGTAGTGCATTGAAAGCTTTCATTCTTGATAAAGGTGAATAACAACCAATTTTCACTAAGTAGCGGGGATTCTAGCCTCATCAAGCACTAAATTTCTCACGCCGAAAAGTGGAGGGCCCAAACTCTTGGTTAATAATTGAATGTAAAAAAAAAAAAAAAAAAAAAAAAAAAAAAGTTGTAAAAGCAATAAAAAAAAGTGAGGATTTCTCCCAAAAGGTGAGAAGTGGGAAATGATTAGATGGATGTTGTTTTCATTTGTAACCTAGTTGATTTGAGCTTGTAAGTCCTTAGGGGTGTTTGAACACCTAGTGCCCTAAAGCCGTCTGGTTTGGGAGTCATTGACCTAACGCTCGACCTCATGGATTGCTATAAAGCTTAATAGATCAACACATTGCACTATGCTTTCATCTTTGATCCTTAGGGATAGAAAATAAAATAAAATAAATAAATAAGCGCACCTAGAATAATAAAGCTTTAATAAAAGGTCCAATTTTTATCTTGATGATCGGTACTAGATTTGTGTGCTAGTTTGAGGGTAAGGATGTGATCATTTCTCTAGTTGGCTTAGATAGCAAAACATTTGATGCCGGTCCACTCAAAAAGAATTCTAGAGTTGTTTTGATTTGCATGATCATTTTCTTGATGTGTGGAGGACCATACTTGCATATTTGGTGTTGAGATTTTGGGAGATTGCTTGGAAATGTTTGAAACATTTCATACTTGAGGTAGTTTTCTTCCAATGCTTGTTTGCAATATTGGTGCCGCTTTTGTGAAAATGAGCTTAATATTTGTGGGTATCATTTCTGGAAACCCTGACGAGACTGCACTCGTCCACTAGGGGTAACCTAAGGGTTTAAAAGGCTTGTTGCATACTCTAAATGCAATCGTATTCCCTACGAAAGTGGTGTTATCCATTTATTGCTTTCTAGTCCATAATTATATAGTTGTTCATTTCATTCCTATACTTTTTAGTTCATTGCTAGGGACTAGCAATATTTAAGTTTGGGGGTGTGATGAGCGCTGAAAAGTGCACATTTAAACCCCTTAAGCTTAGGTATTCTAGAACCTTTATCTATCTTATTTTCCCACTTTAGATTGATTTCGTGTTATTTCCACTTTCAGGTACTTATCCCCAAAATAAGCTAACTCAGCCAAATAAGAGCAGAAATGAAGCAATTCTGGGATGAATCAAAAAAAGTGTAACGTTTCCAATTTTCAGCATTTCTCATTTTTTTTTTCTTTTTCTAGAAATTTTTGTCGCCGTAAGGGCATTTTCGTCTTTTCACATTTGGCGCACGGGATTGTGGTTGGGTCCATTTGCATTTGTGCATTTTAATTTATGTGGGTTGAGTGGTATTTGTAAGTGGTGCATTTTTATCTATGTGATGTAGAAATTGGTGTAAAAGAAAAAGAGGAAATAAAAAGAATTGGCGGGACCCACCACTAAGGCTTTAATGGTCTAGAGACCATTCTTTTCCCCTCATTTTTCTCTCTCCCCGCTAGTTTCTTCCCTCTCTCATTTTTCTTCCATTTTTCTTTTCTTTTTAAAAGAAACCTTTGAAGCTTGATTTCTCCTCCATTTCTTAGTGGATTTAAGTGTCGTTTGAGGCAAAAAGAAGCTCACAACGAACTCTACGTGCTCATACCAACAATTTTAGTTTTGGAGCTTCCTAGCATTTTCGAAATTCTTGGCCCATTTTAAAGGATTTGCTCAAAATCAAGGTCGTGGCTCTTAATCCACAATTTTCTTGCTCCTATGTGAATTGCATCTTCTAAATTATTGCATGACATGCTTATTTGTGCTAGTTGTAGTTTAAAAGTAGTTAGAACATGTGTATATGGGTATGTGAGAGCTTGTAATTAATGTTTTATGTGAAAAATTTTCCTATGTGATGATTTATATATGTTCATTATGCTAGATGTATTGTTGTATAAGAGCATGTTGAAATTTCTTGTGAAACTATGCCTTGCTTACTTGAATTGAGTTGGTTGTGTAATGATGAGTATATTGGCATGACATAAATGCATCTATGCATTTGCATTGGGTAAGAAATGGGAATAATTGATTTTGAAATGAAAAAGGGGAGTTTTGGGAAAGTATATTGATGAAAGTGTTTTGATAAAACCCGGTCGTTGCGGAGTCACCAACGGGCCGGTAGGCTAATGTAACCTAGAGGAAACTAGGGAGATTGCCCTAGCGTGGTTGAGCTATCTGGGCCCCATAATGACGTTGTAGAGTCACCAAAGGTCAGGGACAGTAGCCAATCCTTCTCTCGGCGCTGCGGAGTCACCAAAGAAGGTTACATTAACAATTTAGAAAGTGATGGATGAACGGTTTTAAAAATGGGGAGTGACATTGACATGCATTACATTCTATTGCATTATATTGTCAGTGTTGAGCTCGGATAGGATGTTGTATTTTCCCGACTCTGTATGACCCCGATTCCTATCGCTTTATTCTTTGCTTGGATTCATAGGGACACAAGAGACATGTCTTAAGTGTCGCCTACTGAGCATATTGCTCACCCCATCATATTCTACATTTTTTAGGTCATGAAAAAGAAGTGGCCGACGGTAATCCAACTTAGCCTTAGCTTTTCATATCTTTTGTAAATGAACCTAATTTTGTAAAATACTAGCTCAAGGTGTATTATTTTGCAATGTGTGATGTATTGAGGTTCATTGTGTATATGGTTATTTGAGAGAATGTAATTAAGTTTTACTCACTCAAAATCAGTTTGTATATTTTAAGTAACGTGTGGTAAATTACGTTAACAACGTGATTGTTATTATTGCAATTTAGTGTTGAAATGTATTTAAAATTACACGTGTAGTGGCGTGGGTGGTTGAATTACCAATGTTGGTGTATTTGGGTTATCACTGGACAGTGGGAAAAGAAGTGAGAGTTTCCCAAAACCAGTCGAAGTGTGGCTTCCCATACATCGACCGGTATCTTCACAGTGTGAGTCATTGTAGCTCATGTTGCAAACCAGTCAACGTATGGCTTCCTATACGTCGACCTATATCATGTCCCAAACCAGTCGACGTATGGCTTCCCACATGTTGACCGGTATCCATTGTAACACACGTTCCAAACCAGTCGACGTATGGCTTCCTATACATCGACCTGTATCTGGACAGTGGGCTTTCCCACTGTTCATAGCCCAAACCAGTCGACGTATAATGTATATACGTTGACCAGTTTCTGTCTCATATGTAATTGCTATTTTAAATTCTTAAATTACACTTTGGCACCCCATTGAGTTACACGTAATTATTTTATGACCCACTAAAATGCAATAATTATATTTTCACCACAGAAAGGACTATATTGGCCCGAACCTCACTTTATTTATTATGTGATTCACGTAAATGACTATTACATCCTTTGAGTCTTAATTTATTAGAATATGGTAAATTACCATCTTGCCATTTTCGGACCTTGATATGTAAATTTAACGTGAAATGACCGTATTACCTTCGGACATTTTTGGGTCGGGTAAGGACCCGTTTAATGATCCGGATCTAAGAGGAGCTGGGTCGTTACAGAATGGTATCAAAGCAATGGTTCAAAAACCTTAGGACGACAGGTAGAGGCCTATATAGGATTGCGTAGGAGGTTGTTTGCATTACGTATGAGATTAATTATTACGTGTTTTGATATTTGAAGACGCATACTTATTTGTTTAATTACTTATGCGATCATATGTTTACGTGTTTAAAATAATGTATGCTATTACCATGATGATGATTGAAAGCATGTTGATTTTGATGTGATGAGATGTTTGAGAAGTATGTTAATGGCGAGTTGCGAGTACGGATTATAGAAGTATGTCATATGCGAAATGATGATGAGAATAGAAGAGATAATTAATTTCGCATAATAATTTAGTAAACTCATTGTTTAAACTAATGTGTTAGGACATGGTCGTGTCAAGGGTTATGTTCTAGTTGTTTTGTATATATATATAAGTATGCCTTATATGTATACCTGTATACCTTTATGCACGTATGCGGTCAAGTATAGAATAGTTGTGTGTTTTGACCTGAGAAGGTGAGGAGCTTGGTTGCTTTAGGGTTGTTTGGGTGTTGGTTCTCGTCGAACTAGTGGCGTGGGTTTCTAGCTCATTCATTGAGCTATTTTGTGTGCAATCATTTTGATATTCTTGTCGCATTTGGTGAAGCGCTTAGAGCACGACGGTAGAACAGGTTCATATTTCATGGCTAGGTGTTCTTATTGTGTGAGAGTGTTCATAGCTTTGAATCAAGGTCGCATGATTGTACTGAATTGATCCGTTTTCTTTCCATTTTTAGAGTCATGCCTCCGAAGAGACGTAGAGAAGCAGATAATGATGAGGAGCAGGACGAGCTCTTTAAAGGGAATCTTTTGCTTCAATTCAATAGATTTCAGCCATGTTCGATTGATCTCACCACAAGTTCGATCAATTAAACATCCCAAATCCTGAGAAAATTCAAATTCCAGCTCATTAAAAGTTGTCTCATATCCAATCATTAGAGGATTATTGGTGTACAAGCCCAGCTCATTTGGGGTGATTTTTGACCTACCTATATAAGGAATATGAGCCACTTTTACACATATAGATATACTTATAGAAAGGATAATACTTAGTGAGGAAGAAAAGGAGAGGAGGAGGCTAGAGACACCATTGGAGACTCTTCATCAACCAAGGAGCAGATTTCTTCTATGGAGCTTGCCTTTGAGGGTTGGATGACATCATCTATGAGTGGCTAGACATCCTCTTGGGGCTAGAATTAGCCCTAAGCATGCTTTCTACACCTTGATTTATGTATTTTTGAGGGGATTTGTATTGTGATATATATCTTGACACTTTTATATATATACAGATCTTGTTTATTTAATGATTTATGTGGTTTAATGCTTCTAATTGATCATTTCATTCTATCCATATGCCTTTGTATGCTAGAATAGATGTTCATGTGTTTGTCTCTATTTCTTGTGTTATTGATGTATGTTTATGTGTATTGATGCTATAGATCTAGAGATTGTCAAGGCATAGTGCTTAATGGCATGTTCTTGTAGTTTATTTGATGGTTCATACTCATTTCTTGATGGATTGTACCTCTCCCTTAGTTTAATTAGTTTAATTTCATGTCATTAGCTTAGTTGTAGTGTAGTTGTTAAATGGGAGGACAATCCATGCTTGTTGTTGATGTTTCATACTTATGAAAGCAAGTAACATATATCTCTAACCTTGTGATGTGTTTGGATTGTGAGCTTAAAGAAAGGATTAATGGCTTAATTTGATATGTTGTGTTATCCACCATATTGTTTAGACAATATATGTTTAATTTGTCATCCATGCTTGTTGGAACAACCACACACACACACTTTGTTGCGATGCATGTTTTTTCTTCTTTTTAATCATTCATTAAGGGTGTAGAAAAGCTATACTTAATGGTGATCTCTAAACCCCAAGATCTCTCTCTCTCTCTTTCATTCTCTTTATTGCATCATTGTTTACTTTAGTTAAAATTGCATCTTAGTGTAATTCAACCACCAACCACAATTTTGATCACTCGACCTACAAACCCTAATTTTAATTCCTCAACCTAGTATAACCCTCAATCCCTTGGGATGATCCCTATTTGCCCTAGCTATATTTTTAGTTAAAGGTAGTAGTGGCAATTTCTAAGTATAAAACTTGGCCGCATTCATCATAGCTCTACACCGCTATCTATTGGCGGTGTGCACAAAGAATTGAGGTTGTTGGTGAAGAGATTCACGAGTTAAGATTTTGATTCTTGGCCTTATGACGGTTTGATTTGATTGTTGCAGGATTTAAGTCTTAGAGACTTTATGACTTGGATGAGTGGATTTGATCGAGTACTTGGGGGTTTAGGCCTTAAGCATGACAGATAATGGCATTGTTGTTTGAGTATGAGATTGGCTAAAATGGATCGGTCGGACATTTATGAACCATGCCCTAACTTGTTACAAGATGCCAGGATACCGTCAACTTAAGGTAATGATTGTTTGTGTCATTAGAGACACTTAGCACTTTGAGAGGTTTCATGGGTAGCCTAGGCAGGGATATGTCATAGGCTTGTACTAAACACTGCCACCTTACATATGAGGATGCTATAGGCGGGTGCTAGGTACCGACAATGCTACCATGCTAACGAGTATGCATGGGCTAGTCTTAGACATTGACAAGGCTACCGTTCTTATGAGTATGTATTGACAAGCACTAGTCATTAGTCAAACTAGCATATCAAAGAGAGTATGTATTATTTAATGATTGATGTGATTGAGGTTTTAGAATATTCTTTTTTAATGGTGTTGGATTGATTGATAGTAGTAATATTATTAGTGATAATGCTGGTAGTATGAGTTTCTCAAGGTTGTCGAGAAGCTTGATTATGAGTAATTGGTTTGAATGTTGGATTACATAGTAAAAGTGATGGAGTCAATGTGGTGACGTTCTTGGATTTGACCAATAGGTTGACTTGGGTTACCGGTTTAGGTGTTGGTTTGCCGATAATGGCTAACTAGAGTTTAAGGTTGATCTTTACATGGTGTGGTTATGTGTTGATGGTTGTTCATTTCTTATAAGCCTTTTTCAAGGTTGTTAGGCTAAGATTTTCGAAAGAGATATCTTTTTGTGATGTGGCAATAAGGAAATAGGTAATGGAATAGTGATTTGATCGGGAGAATGGGAGAGTGACGTAAGGAAGAAGGCCAACATGTTTTTCTCTTTAAAGAGGATAGATTTTGAAGACAAAATCCTTTTAAGGAAGGTAGATTGTGACGTACCGGATTTTTTCTTTATTTTTGAGCATTTTTCTTTTATGTGTATTTGTGCATGGGGATGCATGCCATGGTGTTCTGGGAGTTGTTTGGGACGTTTCTAAGGGTTCTTTCGGGTTTAGAACCCATAGAAACACATTTGGGTTCATTTCAGTCAATTTCGATTTTCATGCTAAGGAGGTGCCGGTTGGGCCCCGTGTAATACCCCTATATTTTAAAGGCTTATTTGATTCAATTTAATTGCATTATTTGTCTTTTTTACGTTATTTGATTTAATTGGCTAATTTAAATTGTTTGATTATTAATACCCCAATATTTTAAAGGCTTATTTCATTTAATTTAATTGCATTATTTGTCTTGTTTACATTATTTGATTTAATTGGTTAATTTAAATTGTTTGATTATTTGTTTAATTTAATTTTTTATTTAAGTTATGAGTATGTGTTTAATTGCTTGAGGTGTAATTATTTTGGTTATATAATTATTTATTTTATTTTAATATAGTATGGATTGGACTTATAGTTAGTAGAACCCAAAGTAATGGGTTTAGGCTAGCTGAAGTAGGCCTAAGTGTGTTAAGAATGATTTGTGACATGGGGAATGCGTTAGTTATATATATATATATATATATATATATATATATATATATAGAGAGAGAGAGAGAGAGAGAGAGATTCTTATGATATATATAATTTAATTATTATTTAATTTAAATTAAATTATCATATATGTCATAATATATCTATATGTTTGTATATTTGTGTGTGTATATATATATTAGGAGTATTATTATTATTATTATTATTATTATGTTAGTTGGATTTAGGTTAGGATTTGTGGGTAACTTATATATATGTGTAATAGTTAGAGAATAGTGTTTTTGGTTTTTACGTGAGTTTTGAGAGAAGAAAAAAAGAGGGCTTGGCATAAGGAATGAGAGAAGGAAGAAGGTGACCGGAATCATTATCGGAGTTAAGGAAGACGACCGGAGAAGTTGTAATTGATTTTCGTTCCGAAAATCAAAGAGGCAAGTTCTATGTTCTACTCCTCCCCTTAATTCTTATAAAATATACACCTTATGCTTGACTTTAGGGATTAATTATAATTAAATGATTAAATTGTTTTATACAATTATTAAGAAATAATCTTCAGACGATGTAAGGCAGAATTCTGTTCGTCTGGACAAAATTCTAAACAACAGTTTGATACGTCCATTTTTTACCGGATAATAGTATTTTTTTTGGGTGAAAATGATTGATTGAGAAAAATCCATTAACTTAAGCTTGTGGGCCATACCAGTTCTTGGCCAAAAACCATCGTTTAGGGTTCTGAGATCGTGTTTATTAATTTGCTAAAAAGTGTCAGAATATTTTTGTGATTTTTGTTGGAGGCTGAAAGGAAATCCAATTGTCCTCATATTTTAAATTTAGTTATTTTTATTGATTATGTTATTTATTATTTTTTTCTAGAATTTTTAGAGGAACTTTATTTGTAGGCTTATTTTCGGAATTGCGTTCATCGCACTAAAACTCAATAAATTTCAAATAATGAGTTAAATACAGAGTATATGTTTGATAAATAATATTAATCATATTAAAAATATATTAGGTATTGTATTAGAAGATAATACTCGTAATTGGAGTATATAATGTAGTATGGTAAATACTATTAAGCGTAATTATTCATGTTCGTTAATAAATGATACTTATCATTTTGTTGTTATTATTGGATATTTTGATAAATGATATTGATCATATTATAAATGATGTTAATCCTAATGTGATTTATTATGATTTATGTTATTAAATTTATTATAAAAGATGTTTATCTGAATGTGATTTAATGAGATTTATGATATTAATCATATTACTTATGATGATTAATTATAATAAGATTGTAGTTTTGTTTATGATACTAATCATATTGGACTACTTTGGGATATTATAATAAATGATGTTAATTATGTATTTCTATTATTAAATAATGATTATCATATTAATGATTTGTACAATGCACAAGGATGAACTTATTTAACTTATAAATTGTAATTGGTAATAATCATTTATATATAAGTTGCGTGCATTGTGGAGAACATGTAGGTTGGCTAATAAGCATAAACTCGCTTTTATTATCTACCTTGGTTGTGTTGGATTTGATGCCATTATTGGATATGGCTATGATGAGACTAATGTGTGTATGTGATGTAATCATTGAGATGGCTAATAAGTTAGGCTTCTTGATATTGTTGCCATTGTCAGGATATGGTTTTGTTGTATTGATGAGTATAGGTGGACTAGCTAATAAGTTAAATCCATTCTATTTAATGTCATTGTCAGGGTATGGCTGTGTGATATGTGTATGTGTGAGTGAGCTGGCTAATAAATTTAGACTCACTCTATGTTGTGCCATTGTCAAGATATGGCTATGACATTTTATTGTTCCATTGTCAAGATATGGCTACAATATCTTATATATATGTTGATGTGTCATTATCAAGATATGGTTATGGTAGTTTATATTTTGGTGTGTCATTGTCAGGATATAGCTAGATATATATCTATGTGTGCCCTAATACAAGCTTGAAGTCTCGGGATCAGTGGTTAGTACTGAGGCATATATTGCCGGTTGAGATAGGTAGCTAGATATAGGAGATATGTGTGCCGTGGTAGAAGGAGGACTCATGACCAATTTATGTGCGATTTTTCATGAGATACCCACTACACGATTGAGACTACCCTATAGTCCAATGAAAGTCTTTAGTGTGTGTGTGTGTGTGTGTATGTGTGTGTGTGTGTGTGTATCAGTTATGTAGTTATTGCATGAGTTTATTTAGGGATGTATTGTTTATCAGTTCTCTGATTAGGTTGTAGTAGAAAGAACTTGTTTAATGGTCTGACCCACTATTTATTTTTTAGGTCCACGTCAGTTCAGACTTAAAGCGCGTACGTGCTGATCAGAGAGCTTTCAAATTCACTCTTCCGAATTTGTGATGTAGGACATTATCTTAGACTTCATTTATTGTTTAGACTTATTATTATTTCACTTTTGGATTTTAATTAAGGGTCCATGTTGTACGGATTCCAGAGTTGTACTTTGGAGGATTTTTATTTATGGTTGCTTATGGAGGATAATTATTATGGGATTATTTCTTGGAGATTAATATCAGAGAAGTTATTAATTATTATTTATTTATTTTTCCTTTTAGTGCTTATATTTATTTCGTTTTGTATTTTGTGCTTGTTTTAAAATATTAATTGTTTGATATCCTCCGGTGTAAATAAGTAGAATTCTAGGGTTTCTTCAATCTTCATCAAATCAGTGATCTAGATTTATTTCCCCATAGTTTGGTTGGCAAGAAAGGTAGAAAAGAAAACAAAAAGAAAATAGGCCGGCCTTGCTTGGAATGAGTCTATTTTCAGAGTAACCAAAATACAGAAAACTTTATTTTTAACTGCTTGGATAAGTTTTTAAAGAATAGTTTTAGAAAACTGAGTTACAAGAGTTTGTAAATATGCCCAATCCATGCATGATATACACGTCTTAATGCTAATATTGCATTAGTAGACTTGGGAGAAAGGGAAAAAAAAAAACAAAAAAAGCAAAAAAAAAAAGAAGTTAATTGCATTAGTAGTTAACATCATAAAAATAAAAAAATAAGTGATGTGTAATATTTTTATTTTTTAGTTTAGAAAATTATTTTTAATAAATACAACCAAACAGTTTAATGAGTTTTTGTCTATGTTTATAGTTTTCCCAACCAAGCAGATTTTCAAACTTAAAAAATTGAAAAGTGTTTTCTGTTTTGATTCTATGAAAATTGTTCTTGAAAACCATTTTGAGAGTTGCAATTATTAGTTAAACCATGGCCTTTCAAAGGTTGGGCCATGGATCTAATCGGTAAGATTAATCCTCCTTCATCAAAAGGTCATCATTGGATTATTTTAGCTACCGATTATTTTACTAAGTGGGTTGAAGTCAAGGAATATGTTTTAGTAACTCATAACACGGTGATACAGTTTCTAGAGCGACATATCTTTCACCGATTTGGCTTACCAAAAACAATTGTTGCCGATAATGGATCTGTGTTTCGAGCAAATGAAGTATTACAACTCGGCATTGATATGCAAGTAAAAATGTTAACTTCCACACCATATTATGCTCAAGGGAATGGCCAAGCAGAGGCTTCAAATAAAGTTGTTATTGAAATTATTAAGAAAATAATAAAAGACAAGCTGAGGCGTTGGCATGAAACCCTTTCAGAAGCTTTGTGGGCTTATAGAAATTCGAAGCGGACAAGTACTGGGACAACTCCTTATCGGCTTAC
Organism: Cornus florida; assembly: GCF_030987335.1. Classification (NCBI taxonomy): domain Eukaryota; kingdom Viridiplantae; phylum Streptophyta; class Magnoliopsida; order Cornales; family Cornaceae; genus Cornus; species Cornus florida. The sequence goes on along the minus strand of NW_026775572.1, from coordinate 61,782,658 downwards.
ATTTGGTCATGATGCCGTGCTGCCAATGGAGTTAAATGTGAAATCGGCAAGAGTAGCTTTACAACACAATCTGATACCTGCCGATTACAATGAAGCTATACTTGCCGAGTTGGAAGACTTGGATGAAGTTCAGAAATTTGCTTTAGACCACCTTATGGTCTATAAAGCAAAGGTAATGAAGGCTTATAATAAAAGGGTGAAGTTCAAGTCATTTACAGAGGGTGACATGGTTTGGCAAACAATTCCTCCACCTGGAAAGATAGATAGAACTTATGGCAAATGGTCACCTACTTGGAAGGGACCATATATAGTCCATCAAGTATTACATGGAGGTACTTATAAATTGAAAGATTTGGATGGTGAGGTGCATGAAAGGCCAATAAATGGAAGATATCTGAAAAAATATCAACCCACTATTTTTGAACTTATGGAGGACAAGAAAGCCTCTAATAAGTCAAATATAGAGGGTCAGTGTTTAGTTTAAGCCATCTATTTTAGTTGTTTGCAAATGTGTTGAGCGGCTCTATAGTGCATACATAATTTTGTTACAATGGGTGTAGTTAAATTTTGGAAGCCGAAGGGTTAAAACGGCTATCAAAATTGGGGGGCATTGTTGACACCTATTTTGGTAATTACATAGGCATTAACGTGGCAATAAGCGTTGGTTTGAAATGGAACATTCTCGGCAAAATTACTTGGCAGTGACGTGGCTATAATTTGGGCTGAAATGGGTTTATATTGTTTACGTGGATTAAAATGCATGCTAAGGTTGGAGAAGCCTTTGAATTGATTAGTGGACAAGGTCAAAAGCTAGTATTTATCTTTTAGATAAGTTTAGTTATATAATTTTAATATATATCGATAGATTATGTTAGTTAAATGGTGATAATTATCTCTAGGATTAGTTTATTTTGAATTTAAATTCAGTGATGAGATAAAGTTTTATTGTAATTAGAATACTTATTAGTAGGAGTTTGTTTCTAATAATTTCTATAAATAAACAAAAAAACATGCTGAGATAAAGGTCCAGCACCTTCAGAATCATTATTATTATTTGTTTACTTTCTCAAGCTTTTCCAAGAATAGCATCCTTGTTATTTCTTCTTTCTCTCTATCTATCTATCTCAATCTTTCGATCTCTATCTCTATATCTATCTCAATCTCTCGATCTCTATCTCTCTCTTCTTAATCTTTCTTTCTATTTCTTTCTATATCTGTTTCTCCATTTTTCTATTCTCTTAACTTATTATAATTTGTTCATTGAGAAGTCCTATACAATTCTGAACTCAATGAGGAGTTTTTATTGTTCCCTTTTTTCTTCGCAATTACCTAAAAGTTAACTTTCTCAAATGGACTATAGTTGATAATTTACAATTGAACCATATATTCGGTTCTGACCCACCGATTTACATCAAATTAACATCAAATTAAGATCAGATTTTAGGATCCAATTTTAGATTCAACACCAAAAATGTTGACAAAAGATCTACAATTTGGTCCGTGGAAAAGCTTTCCAATTCCCACTTGAACCATTGACAATCCCCAACAAGTAACATGTTTGTCCGGGTCTTACTACGTCACTCGTAACGAATGATAGACAATTTTGTTGAAAATTTACAAAGTGACAAAATGGTAATAGAATCGTCAATTCTTATTTGGTCCAACAAAGTGAGAAAATGGTACTATAATCGTCGGTGTCACACGGCACGAAGGAGCCGCCAATGTAGACTACATATATATATATATATATATATATATATATATATAGTAACAGCGTTCTGTGGACCCCACGTTCATACCTACCAATTGTAAGAGACTATCAAAGCCATTAGTGTCTTAACATTATCCATCTATCTATTTTGCCTCTGCGTGTGTGTATAAATATATATAGTACTACTTATAATATAGCAAAGAGCTCTGAACTGTCACACAAATAATTTGGCGGAGAGAGAAAGATGAGCAACAAGGAAGCAGTCGCAATGACAGAGTCATATCCGATGGAAGGTGGAGATGGCACTTACAGCTACACCAAGAACTCCACCTATCAGGTACTAAATTATGTGTGTATATCAGCATCTGATTATTTTGTTGAATAGGTACTCTTGTTCTATAAATTATTAGATTTGCCAAGGCTTATGGTGGTGATGAATTTAACATTTCACTCAATTGGGTGACTTATTCACCCCAATAAACATAATTCTTTCAGTAATTCGTAACGGAAAAGAATCTTATATTTTTTGACATAGAAGTATTCAAATTCCAAAAACAGGAAAAAAAAAAAATATTCAGAAATCTGTATCCATACAGTTTGCCCCCTAAATGGAAAATGTAAAACAGATACTGATAAACCAAATAAACTGATGGCTGAAGTATAAATCTTGAATTTGGGTTTTCGTTTTTTTCTTTTCTTTTATGATTAGTGTGTGGTGGTTGTGTTGAAGCTCATTTTGTACTTGGTTGTTGAAATTACTAAATCAGTTTGTGAGTTAGTACCGTTCTTTGTTGTCTATCAGTTCATGTTTTGCTAAACCTGGCAATGGAATACTTTGGTGGTTTTTTTTTTTTTAGTTGGTACTCCCACACACATCCCTCTATTTAAGCTTGAACCTTTGACCTTTTTTTTTTTTTTTGAGAGATAAGAGCCTAGTACCGCTAGGCCACTAATCCATTAATCTGACAATAGGATACTTGAACATGCATTATCCTTTATTTTCCATCTTCTGGGGAAGATACTTGAATAGGCCATAAAAATGGCAACTGTTGCTTCAAACATGAGGTATACATACATTACAGAATCAATTCAACCATAATTTGCAAATTTCAGTAATTTGCAAATTAGTTGGTTCTCTATCATGTTAAAGGCTATATTGGTATGTTCAGCCATCAGATACACTAACCTATAGATATTGGAAAGCAACTAAATATTCACAATTTTTCATACTAATCTATTATTTCCTAGGATACGATGATATTCTATCATACATAGTCCAAGATGAGTATTTCCTTTGTTTTTGGATAATCCATATTAAAACAAACATAACAGAATGGTTTTATGAATAATTATAAAGAGAACGTGAATTTTAGATATATATGTGAGGTGGATGTCCAACAGATATGTCAAAGACATATTCAATATTATACCCAGGTTTTCATCCTCATTTTAAAATAGTTCTATTATGGATGCCCTTCTCCCAATTTGAATAGCATATTTCAAGAACTATAGCAGAAATGAGCTCGTATATTGAAAGGGGGGGAATTTTTTTTAATGAATCATAGATTTTTCAATATGGTAATACCATCCGGTACAACAGATTCAGTCATGACATATAACTAGGTTTCGCCATCTTTGAAGTGGAATCAAGTAGTTTTTACTATTCCATGCACTACTTGGATTTGTTAATGATGATCAAAACATTCCGAATCTGATAGCAATGACAATGATGATTATAGCAACAAGAGCAGTAACATCTATTTTTGATTTTACAGAGAGAATTTTCAAATTATGCTCAAGAAATGATCGATGAAGCAATTGCAAAGAAGCTCGACATAAAAAGCCTCATTTCTAATTCAAACACATTGCGCATAGCAGATTTGGGATGTTCTGTTGGGCCAAATACCTTCATTGCCATGCAAAATGTACTTGAAGCCATGGAAAAAAAGTGTCTTCCCCAAAGCAATGCTTCTAAAGCACCCGAATTCCAAGTGTTCTTCAACGATCATGCAGCCAATGATTTCAATACACTTTTCGCATCCCTCCCTCATGATAGGCAATACTTTGCTGCTGGAGTGCCAGGTTCTTTCTATGGCCGCTTATTCCCGGAGTCCTCTCTCCATTTTGGGTATTCCTCCATGGCACTCCAATGGCTCTCTAAGTTGCCTGAAGAGTTGCTCGACAAAAACTCACAAGCATGGAACAAGGGAAGAATTTACTACCCAAGTGCGTCGGAGGAAGTAGCAAATGCTTATGCAGCTCAATTTACAAAAGACATGAAGATGTTTCTGAATGCTAGAGCTAAAGAGATTGTGGCTGGGGGGATGATGGTAGTGCTCATGCCTGGTCTTCCGGATGATATCCATTATTCTCAGCACGCGGCAGGTCGGCTGTTTGATTTCATTGGGTCTACACTGATGGATATGGTGAATGAGGTAAGTCAATGTTCAGCTTTTCAAATTGAAGTCCAAAAAAATAATATCTACCAATTGAGATCTAAAATAATTGGAAAACCTTTGCCAACTAATGGTGGGGATTATTGGCAATAAACTCAATGATTTCAAGATTTCCTTTTTTAAAACTCGTCAATGATGTTGAAATTACTGAATATTCAATCACATTAAAATCATAAAACGACAGGTTTTGTTCTATTCAGTGTTGCACTGATACAGCAGGAATATGCATTCTGCATTACATTTTGATAAATCTATGTTGCACTTGAATCATATTTCCATTGTAGTTCTGTGTAACACCTTAATGCAAACCACTATTATAGGGATTAGTCAGTGAAGATCAAGTGGATTCATTTAACATTCCTGTGTATTGTCCCTCCCCCAAGGAGATTGTACGGCTTGTAGAAGAAAACGGGTGTTTCAGCATTGAGAGAATGCAGATGATGGATTTCACGTCAAAGAGGAAAGCCCCACTTGATGCGCACAAAATTATAATGCACCTAAGAGCTGCCATGGGAGGGGTTTTCACCAAACATTTTGGAAGTGAGATTGTTGGCGAAATGTTTGACAGAGTTTCTCAAAAAACTGCAGAGTTTTCCTGCGTGCTGAACAAAGGCAACAATGAAAGAAATCAAGTATTTTTTGTTTTGAAGCATAAATGATGTGAGTTGGGATGGTATTGGCCTCATTATAAGGGTAATTTACATGTCGTTGCTATCTTATCCCCCTCTTTTTTCTTTTTTATTGTACTTGGATAAATAATATAATGTTATTCAGGAAAAAAAAATAAAAAATAAAATAAATAAATAAAAGGAATAGTCAATAAGAAAATGGTTTAAACTCAAGCGTGGGACTTATTTATTGTCAACAATCAATAAGTGCTGAAATCGAGAAATTGGCAGATTTTGAATTTGATTCTGACAAGAAGAAAACTATTTCCCCTATTCCATAATTTCCCAAAGGTTCTGCAACAACCCTTTTGCTTGGACAATGTTATGTTATGCTGACTGATGAATTGAATACACTGTGATGTACTTCTGCAGTGACAAGCATCACCAAGATAAATCATATTTGCTTTCTCAGCAGTTACATCCTGCCTTTTTTATATAGATTATGGGACTTGAAGACCTAATAGATATGTAAAATAAGCCAATCTAGGAAAAGGAACTGATATTGGTGTTGACACCCATTTTGGTAATTACATAGGCATTAACGTGGCAATAAGCATTGGTTTGAAATGGAACATTCTCGGCAGAATTACAGGGTAGTGACGTGGCTATAATTTGGGCTGAAATGGGTTTATGTTGTTTACGTGGATTAATGATCGGTTGGTCAATTAATATCAACCTTCGCAATAGCACGAATCATTGTAAAATATGGCTATTGGTCGGGTAAGTTGAACCACTGGGATTACGCTATTCTATGACAACCTAAGAGTCTAGATTACTTTTAGAATGATGAGGGGGTATATAGAGTTTTGTTGGTTTGTCACTTAGTCACTAGAATTGAAATGTGTTTAAAGAAATAAATGCAAGGAATTTAAGAGGAAGAAGTCTAGAAAAAGAGGTCTAGGGAAGTGAATTCACCACCAATCCTATAAACATACTAAATTTCTATTAACTTGGGAAACAATTTCACTACATGGCAATGATATGTAGCAATACTAGATTGCTACATTATCCTCAAGAAAATCATAGGATCAAGATTTAAGTATAATCCCTCAAAGAGCCACATGCTAGAACTACCTAGATTAGGGTGTAGCCATAACATGCTCACTAAGCTAGGGACCATCAAACCCCTCAATCACTATGGTAATAGCACATGAAGTCAAGATACAAGATTAATCCATCAAAAGGAAGTCTTAAGCTATGGATTAACAAATTTCTCATACAACATGCCTTTAAACCCATTTCACAATTTCATTTCCATCCTCACTATGAAGATGCAAGTTATATAATCATGAGAGGATAAAATCTAAGACAAGATAATGAACTCAACATGATCATTTATAGGCATTGAAATCCATTACAACAAGTGTAAGTGCTCTAAATCATGAAACTACCGTGTACATGAATCATTCCCCAAATTAGATGAAATTAAAGCATGCTTACAAGAGAGAGCTTTATCACCTCCCTAGATGGAGGTTTAGTTATCCATGGATACAAAAATGGAAGAAGGAAGCTTGGAAGAATAAGCCATTTTTGAGCTCCCTTCCTTTTGCTTCAAGAACACACCCTCCTTGCTCCCTTCTCTCTCCTCTATCTTGCTAGAATGAAGCTTTAATCAATTTTGTGGCCTCCCTTCTCTTCTCTTTTATAGATAAGGCCTCTCTCTCTCCCCCAAAAGACATCCTCAACCACCTCATCAATAGGGAAATCCAAAGTTGGTAAATGTAGAGTGCAAGTGGCTGAAATGGGCTATTCCTGAACAACAATCTGCCCAAAATTCGAGCACTCGAAGCAAGGCCTCGAGCACTCGAATTTAGTGCAAAAAGCTCCATGCTTCACTTGCTCTGCCCAGACCTACTTTGGTTAAACAGCCATAACTTTGCGCTCCGAACTCCGAATGATGAACCGTTTTAAGATTTGGAAAGCTAATTCAGAGCTTTAAATGCTTAATGTTTTGGTGGAGATTCAATTCTCAAGGATGGTTGGTCGAAAATGAAGATCAAGGCAGAATTTCATTGCTGCCAGGCAGTTCTGCGCACCTCTGGTAACAAGGCCATAACTCTCTGCTCTGAGCTCCGAATGACAAACCGTTTGAAGATTTAGAAAGATAATTCATAGCTCTAAATATGCCATTTTATACTGGAAGTCCAGATCTCGAGCTTTCTGGGTCAAAAGTGGCAATCAAAATCGAGTTCCACTGCTGCCTGAAATTCAGCTTTTGAGCACATTGTTGATCAAAAATTCACAAGGGCTTATTTTTGCTCCCTTTTTGCAATTAAACCTGAAAATGCATAAAAACACACAAATGAAGATAATCTATAGAATTAAACAAACAACGGACTTAACTAATGCAATTTAGGGCGCTTGAATATACAGTATTCGGCGCTTATCACACCCCCAAACTTACATTTTGCTAGTCCCTTAGCAAAACTACAATGAAAAACTTAATGAAAAGACAACCATGGGCATGCTACTACAAAAATATCATCCATGGTAAAATGAGATATATACATAGCTCAAAAATAACTTGAAACAGAAAAAGAGCTGGGGATGGGGTCATTGGGAAGACTACCTTGCATATATGAAGCATTGATACTAAACACATTTCAACAGGCATGTATTAACATCATAGTCCATATAAATAACTCAATTGTCATCTCTTAAATGGAAATTAACTCTAACTTCAGTGAAAGTGGATTGGATTCTCAACATGCGACTTTTACTTTCTTTTCCAATTTCCAAGCACAAATTTTCAAATCATTGAATTCCCCTTTAAATGAGATCCTTAAGGCGTGATTTTATTTACAAGACAACTTTTGTTGCTTGTTGACAATTTATTGTAACTCATAAGCGAAACATAGAATGGTTGTGTAATGCTGAAGTCCCTTAAGCTTTCTAACCAACCTATGTAGCAAGCGTTAGGCCAACAACTCCCAAACCAGATGACTTTAGGGTGTTAAGTGTAGAGACACTCCTAGGGCTTAATAGCTCAAGTTGGAAAGGCTACGAACTCCAACGAACCATGCTTATTACAATTTTTTTGAATGACCGTGCAATGTTTAAGTCCTTTAAGCTTTCTAACCAACCCTTGTAGCAAGCGTTAGGCCAACAACTCCCAAACCAGACGGCTTTAGGGTGCCAAGTGTAGAGACACTCCTAGGGCTTAATAGCTCGAGTTGGAAAGGTTACGAACGTCAACTGGTCATTTTTTTTTCTTTCTTTCTCAGTTTTTTTTTTTTTTTTTTTTTTTTTTTTTTTTTTTTTTTTTTTAGACAACTTAAATCATGCCAAAGATATTCATCTATCAGGTTCATCAAATCAAATTAACTAGGCGAAGGTCAAGGTCAATCAAGTTGCATGCCTCACAGTTAAGTTTCCAATGTGCATCTGTGCATTGTGAAGCTTAAAAGAGTGTCAAATACAGCGAGAATCTAATTGAGACATTTATATAGACTGATTTGAATCCATATGATCATTTCAACTCAAATTTTTCTTTATTTTCAAAAATGTCAATTGCTTCTATACACAAGGTATTAAACATATGCTTCATCTCCAACTAGTGTCAAGTTATACTATCATTGCTTAGCAAAAATACAAAACCAAAAATGCATAAATGCACCCCCAAACTTGAATAACACAGTGTTCTCAATGTGTGAAGACAAGCATACCAAAATAAGAGCAAAGGGGGGAAAAGAACAATAATACCAAGTGGAGTGACGACGACTTAGATGTGCAGCCGTGTGAGTGCGCAACGGCGTCCCCCAAACTTGGACATGAAGACCTATCAAAACATAACTACTGTACACAGGTAAAAACATAGGCTCATAAGAAAAACCAAAACAGAAATAAAAACACTAACCTGAATTTTAGTGCAAGATAAAAATCCAAACAAAACACAAATGCAGACATTAGCCACAAGTTTAAAATAGATAACAAAATAGGGCCAAAAGTGGGGAATTTAGAGAGATGAAGTTGGCTCAGGAATTTTGTCGAACAGGTGGTGTGCAAGACAAAAATTAGAGGCAAAGACAATGCATGGTGCATGAAAACCCAAAAATTTGTAGACAAAAATGCTCTCTAGCCTAGAGCAACATCAACAATCATAATCAACCCTCCAAAATTGTCAATCCCACACTCCTCAAAATGAGCACAACAAATTTATTTATTTATTTATTATTTATTATTATTATTATTATTATTTTTTTTTTTTTTTGGTTTTTTTTTTTTTTGAATGGCATGCATGAGGGTTTAAAAAGAGAGAGGAGGTTGGTGGTTTGCCGAGATAGAGAGATGAGGGTTGGATGTGTGTTGGGGTTGGATGGTTGTGACTTGGAGGTGGTAAAGTGGTGGTTTGGATGAGGAAGTTTGGTGAGGTTGGTTGGATGGTTGGGTTGTTGAGAGAGAGAGGGTTGGTGAGGGAGGATGCCGAGAGTAGGGGGTTGTGAGGTTGATGGCATTTGAATTTTGTGGGAGATGCCTAGAGATGGGGTGTCTTGGTGGTGATGGGTGGGGTTTAGGTTGGTTGTGGGGGGTGTTGTAGTTTGGTTAGGGTGGTGAGGTGATGAAGGCCGAGGGAAGGGTTGGGTTGAGTTGAGGTTGCCGAGAGGTGGGGAATGGGAAGTGGGTTTATGTGAGGAGGTGGTGGGGAGTTTGCCGAGAGGAAGAGGTTGGTTGGTTTTTGGTGGGGTTGGGTTGATGCATGGGAAGCCGAGAGATGATGGTGTTGTGAGTGAAGTAGAGGTTGCAGCGAGTGTTCGAAGCTTCACTTCGAGCACTCGAAGTGAAGGCAGTGGTTGTTGTTGGTTGGGTTGGTTTGTAGAGGGGTTGTAAGATGGATGCAGGGCTTGTAAGTGCTGAGAGAGAGAGGGTTGTGAGTGGGGTTGCATGGATGGGTTGGTTTGTAGATTTCGAGAGGGTGGGTTTGGGAGGTGGATGCAGGTGGCTCATGCATGGTGGTGTTGTGATGGCAGCGGTGAGCCCTCGAAATGGGAGTGTGGGGGTTTAAAAGAGGGATTAGGTGGTTTCGAGTGCTCGAAGCTTCACTTCGAGCACTTTAAATGGTGGCAGTGAGTGAGGGATGGATGGTGGGGATGATGGATAGTGAGGTTGGTTAGTGGTTGATGGGGGTGATGGTGAATTAGTGTGGTGGTGCGTTGGTGTTGGAGAGTGGTGAGGATAGAGGGATGGTGGGTGTTTGGGGTTTGCTTGGGTGAGGGGTTGCCGAGTGATGAGATTTGCATGGTGTGGCTGCGAGGTGAGGTTGTGTGTTGCAGTAGGTGTGGTCATGGAGGATGGTTTAAGGTGGTTGATGCATGGTAGGGTTGAAGTTGAAGAGAGAGAAGCCGAGATTGGGAAGGTTGGTGGGGTGTCTGCAGAGATGCCGAGATTGGGAAGGTTATTGGTTTGGGTTGTGGTGAGCATGAGTTGGAGGGTGGTGCTCGGCTTGAAGAGGTGGTGGTGGTTTGGTCATAAGAAGGTGTGGGTTGTTTGGTTTGAAGTGGGTTGCGTGGGTTTGTATGGTCATTGGGTTGGAGGTTGGTTGGTTGCATGGAGTTGGTTGCTGTGAGTGAAAGGAAAGAAGTTGGCTTGGGGTGTGCAGCAGGTGGGGTTGAGAGAGAGAGAAGAGCATGGTTAGTTGAGAGGGATGCAGGTTATGCATGAAAGTGGCCGAGAGTATGTGATGGGTTTAGGATAGATGCCGAGATGTGTGTGTTGGGTGGTGTGGAGAGAGAGAGATGGTTGGTATTGAGAAGTGGCAGGCATGGTTGTGGAGTGGTTGATGGTTTGAGTTGGGCTCGAGCACTCCAAATGGGAGCTGGAGTGCTCGAGCATGGGGCAGAGAGATTGGCTAAGAGGTGTGTTAGATGTCGAGTACTCGAAATTTGGTCTTTGAGTGCTCGAAATTAGGACAGTAGGCTCGGGTTGTTGGGCTGAAATTTGGAGCAATCCAAATGGAATTTAGAGCGCTCTAAAATTGGGTAGTGGTGCATGCAAGATTGGTTCACAATTGGAGCACTCTAAAATGGAGCTAGATTGCTCGAAATGAAGGCAGTGACTTCGGCAAGTTGGTGTGGTAATTTGGAGCAATCCAAATGGAAGCTAGAGTGCTCCAAAAATGGGCAGTGAGCTTAGGATTGATGGTGAAGACATTAGGAGCAATCCAAATGGAATTTAGAGTGCTCCAAAATGGGTAGTAGCTCATGGAATTTTGGTTAGATCATTCGAGCACTAGAATCTTGGCCTAGTGAGCATTTTGAATGGATGCAATTGCTGAAACAAATGTGTCAAACTTTGCAACATCTTGCTAATGCATGAATATAATTGGAAAAATTTTCAAAATGTAACACATTTCCAATGTATGGATGAATTTTGAACTTTGCAAATTCATTCCATTCCAATGCATGGATGGAAAATTTTTAAACTTGGCATGCCATTCCCATGCATGGAAAGATTTTTAAAGCTTTGCATGGTAGTTGGAAAAATATTTGAAAACTTTGCATGCCATTCCATGCATCGAAAATTTTTCATGTCATTCCCATGCATTGAAAAATCATTGCAAGAAGCAGCTTCAATTCAAGCCATGCATGGAAAATTTTAAAACTTTGCACATTATTCCAATCTAATGCATTGATGGATTTTTGAAGCTTTGCATGCATGGAAAGAAATTGAAATTTTGCATGGGACAATGCATGGGGAATTTTGAAAAATTTTCAAACATTGCAAATGCATGGAAAAATTTTAAACAGTGCAAGAATTTCAATGCATGGATGATTTTGCGAAAATTTTCAAGAATGTATTACAAATAAGACATTATGCACATGAGTAGCATTCCCAAGATCCGGTGAAATTGCTAGGAAGCGATGGAAATTTCCGGGAATGAAAATTAGAGTTGAGAAGGTCTAAGAAAAATCAAATTTTTGGCTTTTCTAAACCGTTTCCCAGAAAATTTTGCAAGGCACGAGCAATTTCAAAGAGAAGGAAGCTTGGAAATTGAAAGAATTGCTTCCCTTGAGTTGCTAAATTTAATGTCGATAGCTAGACGAAGTTAGAGCAGGCACTAATCCTCAAAAATCTCGATAGTTAGACACACCGAGATCAAGTTAGTCCTCCTTACCCTATACCATGTCTCTCTAGGGATTCAACCTTCCCTAAGTAAGAAAGTTCTTTTAGAAGTGGAAGGAAAAGAGCTTGAAGACAAAAGTTGGAAAGAGGTAATGGAAAGAACTCAATCCACTCTTCATCCTCAATGAAGAACTTTGGACTATGGGGCTGATTTGGATTATAAGAAGATGGAGTAGGTGAGAGTGCACCTAGCAAAGGCTTTTGAAGGGTCATATTGAGCACGGGAATGCTCGACAACTTATCCTTTAAAATTTCAACATCCTCCTCACACTTATCCGGCGGTTCGGGCTCAACAACTTGAGACAACTCAAGTGAGGGAATGGGATGAGATGCAAGCTCCCAAGAGAGTGATACATTTGATGTTGCCCAAGGAAGAGAGTGAATAGGTGGAGAAATATCAAGCAAAGAATTCACCTCCCAAATGGAATTGGCAACATCAAAATCCGCATAATTAAAATGAGCTAAGCATGTTTTTAGAGGATCCTCCATTAAAAGAGGTGCATCAAACAAGGGATTATGTAGGGGCTATGCTGGATTTTTATAGGATACAATCTCATCATCATTATTTTCCTTATTTTGAACCACAATTACTTCATTTTGATGCGTGGCAACAACTTGATCTTCAACCACCATTTCATCATTTTCATATGTGATAACCACTTGATCATTCTCATGATGAAAGTTACTAGGAGTAATCTCATCATTCATAGAATTTTCTTTTGGATTGGCCACGAGTTCAATGGAAAATTCTTCTTCATTTTCATGATTTAGAGCATCAACCATTTGTTGAATTTGAGCTATTTGGTCATCTAACTCTACTCTAGATTGGGAATGAGAATGAGTAGTGGATTGCATGCCAACAATGTCATCCAACATTTGCTTATTGGACTCCATCATTTGCGTGTGGAAAGACTCCATCATTTGTTCATTGGTATCAATAAATTCATCCAATGAAGACGGTGGACAAGGAGAAGAGGGCGGGAAAGAATGATCATTGGGTTGAAAAGGTTGCATATGAGATTGTGGGGTTGAATTTCCTATGTCATGCCACAAGAAGTTTTGTTGGTCTCCCCAACCCGAGTTATAACCATTGAAGTATGGATCACTACCCGATTCAAAGAAATTTTCATTTGGTTGCTCTAGATAGAAGTCCGAGAATTGTCTCGTTGGAAGACATTCTCTTGTATAATGTGTATGACTAGAGCAAAATGCACAAAACTCATGTGGTGTATAGAATTGAGTTGGAAGATAACTACCCTCCATCTAGGACTTAAACGTCAACAACACACAACATAATCAACACAACAATTCTTTATCATCAACTCCACATACAATGATCCCTTTCTCCTCAATTATCAACAAGATAGGAAATAAATGGCCAAGACAAGGACCGATGCTTTGCAATATAGTAAAACAAAAATAGCCTCGACAAGGGCTTCACAAGCTAAATTAAACACATACACAATATTCACAATGCGAAACTAGAAGTCACGAGACTTACCTGGGGGCCTCTAGACTTGCAATTTGCTAGCGTTCCCACGGCGAGTTTCGAGTCCCTAGAATCTCACAAACACGAAGATGATCAAAAATACACAAGGAGTATTTACAAGACACAATATTCACAATCAAACTAAAATTAACCCTAGAACTTTGGTCGCTAAACCGTTTGCAGTCCCCGACAACGGCGCCAAAAATTGATCGGTTGGTCAATTAACATCAACCTTCGCAATAGCACGAATCATTGTAAAATAGAGCTATTGGTCGGGTAAGTCGAACCACTGGGACTGCGCTAGTCTATGACAACCTAAGAGTCTAGATTACTTTTAGAATGATGAGGGGGTATATAGAGTTTTGTTGGTTTGTCACTTAGTCACTAGAATTGAAATGTGCTTAAAGAAATAAATGCAAGGAATTTAAGAGGAAAAAGTCTAGAAAAGGAGGTCTAGGGAAGTGAATTCACCACCAATCCTATAAACATACTAAATTTCTATTAACTTGGGAAACAATTTCACTACATGGCAATGATATGTAGCAATACTAGATTGCTACATTATCCTCAAGAAAATCATAGGATCAAGATTTAAGTATAATCCCTCAAAGAGCCACATGCTAGAACTACCTAGATTAGGGTGTAGCCATAACATGCTCACTAAGCTAGGGACCATCAAACCCCTCAATCACTATGGTAATAGCACATGAAGTCAAGATACAAGATTAATCCATCAAAAGGAAGTCTTAAGCTATGGATTAACAAATTTCTCATACAACATGCCTTTAAACCCATTTCATAATTTCATTTCCATCCTCACTATGAAGATGCAAGTTATATAATCATGAGAGGATAAAATCTAAGACAAGATAATGAACTCAACATGATCATTTATAGGCATTGAAATCCATTACAACAAGTGTAAGTGCTCTAAATCATGAAACTACCATGTACATGAATCATTCCCCAAATTAGATGAAATTAAAGCATACTTACAAGAGAGAGCTTTATCACCTCCCTAGATGGAGGTTTAGTTATCCATGGATACAAAAATGGAAGAAGGAAGCTTGGAAGAATAAGCCATTCTTGAGCTCCCTTCCTTTTGCTTCAAGAACACACCCTCCTTGCTCTCTTCTCTCTCCTCTATCTTGCTAGAATGAAGCTTTAATCAATTTTGTGGCCTCCCTTCTCTTCTCTTTTATAGATAAGGCCTCTCTCTCTCCCCCAAAAGACATCCTCAACCACCTCATCAATAGGGAAATCCAAAGTTGGTAAATGTAGAGTGCAAGTGGCTGAAATGGGCTATTCCCGAACAACAATCTGCCCAACATTCGAGCACTCGAAGCAAGGCCTCGAGCACTCGAATTTAGTGCAAAAAGCTCCATGCTTCACTTGCTCCGCCCAGACCTACTTTGGTTAAACAGCCATAACTTTGTACTCTGAACTCCGAATGATGAACCGTTTGAAGATTTGGAAAGATAATTCAGAGCTTTAAATACTTTATGTTTTGGTGGAGATCCAATTCTCAAGGATGGTTCGTCGAAAATGAAGATCAAGGCAGAATTTCATTGCTGCCAGGCAGTTCTGCATACCTCTGGTAACAAGGCCATAACTCTCTGCTCTGAGCTCCGAATGACAAACTGTTTGAAGATTTAGAAAGCTAATTCAGAGCTCTAAATATGCCATTTTATACTGGAAGTCCAGATCTCGAGCTTTCTGGGTCAAAAGTGGCAATCAAAATCGAGTTCCACTGCTGCCTGAAATTCAGCTTTTGAGCACATTGTTGATCAAAAATCCACAAGGGCTTATTTTTGCTCCCTTTTTGCAATTAAACCTGAAAATGCATAATATACAGTATTCGGCGCTTATCAATTAACATGCATGCTAAGGCTGGAAAAGCCTTTGAATTGATTAGTGGACAAGGATCAAAAGTTAGTATTTATCTTTCAGATAAGTTTAGTTATATAATTTTAATATATATCGATTAGTTTATGTTAGTTAAATGGTGATAATTATCTCTAGGATTAGTTTATTTTGAATTTAAATTCAGTGATGAGATAGAGTTTTATTGTAATTAGAATACTTATTAGTAGAAGTTTGTTTCTACTAATTTCTATAAATAAACAAAAGGGCATGCTGAGATAAAGGTCCAGCACCGTCAGAATCATTATTATTATTTGTTTGCTTTCTCAAGCTTTTCCAAGAATAGCATCCTTGCTATTTCTTCTTTCTCTTTATCTATCTATCTATCTTAGTCTCTCGATCCCTATCTCTCTCTTCTCAATCTTTCTTTCTATTTCTTTCTATATCTGTTTCTCCCTTTTTCTATTCTCTTAACGTTACTATAATTTGTTCATTGAAAACTCCTTTTAACTAAGACAATTATGAACTCAAAGACGAGTTTTTATTGTTCCCTTTTTTCCTCGCAATCACGTGAAAGTCAACTTTCTCAAATGGACTATAGTTGACATTTTACATTTGAACCATATATTTGGTTCTGGCACGCCCGGTTTACATCAAATTACGATCGGATCTTAGGAACCGATTTTAGCGTCAACATTTTTGGCACGCCCGGTGGGACCCATCAGGTGAGTAAATTATAGTAAAGATGCCTCCAAAGCTAAGCAATTCGAAAGGTGTGACTACAGGTGACAATATTGACGAGGAGAACCAGCAACTCGGCGTTGGTGATGATGCCAACTCATCTATTCCATCCAATCTTCCTTTGGGTCGGGTACTGGAATCGATTATGCAGAAAATTGATGCCCATCAAGCACAGATCGGTGAAGTAAGGTCTCAGGTGGGGGAATCAAATCAAATTTTGATTTCTCAGATACATGAGATGAGGTCAATGACTGGAGAATTAAATCAGATGATCTACGCTCAAATGGAGAAGATAAATCAGAGGCTTGAAACCAGTATATCGGCTAATCAAAATTGACATGATCAAGCCGAAGCATCTCATATTAATGAGTCCATATTTCAGCGTATGACGGCACCATTGATACATATTTCCCAAGGGCCTCGAACAAGCATTGTATCGCCAAGTGCAGGACTTGGTATTACTATCGGCAATGTGCCGAATCATACACTCGGCATGTCAATGGGGAATCCACCAATCTTATCAGATCCACTGGCAGTAAATACTATGCCAGTATACTAGCCACCAATGAATGATCAGCATAATCAGAATGTGTAGCGTCCACATGTGCAACCGATTCCACCACCAAGAGATTAGCAAGAAGTGGTAGGCAACCTAAACCAAGGTAAGGCTAATCCATTGATACCTCCAGCAGCTGCTGGGGGGCAAGTAAATGCCGATCATCAAAGGGAATGGGTTAATCCATTCATTCTGCAGCACCCAAATGATCCTCCAGGAAGAAATGCAGGATTTGATAAGGCTTAGATTTTGGCTTTAATACAGGCCGAAGTGGCACAAGGTCGCAGACGAGCTCGGCCGGTATACAGAAAGTCCTATCCTAATCATGTCGATGCTTATGAGTTGCCTAGAAATTATCGGTATCCCGATTTTTCTATGTACAGTGGCGAAGAGAATTTCTCTACAGTGCAGCATATTGCAAGGTTCACCGCACAATGTGGAGAAGCAGGTCCTAGCCCTTGGTTAAAGATGAGGTTATTCTCTAGCTCTCTTGCCGGGGCGGCGTTTGAATGGTACAACAATTTACCGACCAATTCTATTCAGACTTAGGATAAGATAGAGGAGGCGTTCCATACCCAATTCTACCGAACAAAGACAGAAGCTACGCTGGCAGACATATCTCGATTATCTCAGTTGCTGAGCGAATCGGTTGAGACTTTTGTTGCCAAGTTCAGAAAGGCTAAACTCAAATGCCGAGTAAATTTGCCAGAACCAGAATGCATCAAGCTGGCATTAAATGGTCTAGACATTGAACATCGCAAGAGGTTTGACGAAGTTGAGTTTCAAGATCTCTTTGACTTAGTAGACAGGGCTTCTCGGTATGAGGAGATACTAAAAGAAGAGAAAGAGAGGAAAAATTCTTCTAAGGGTACATGTTACAAGGACCTTAATTATGAGGTATTCTCAACAAAAGTTAGAGATGAATTAGAAGTTGACGTTGCAGAAGTCAATATCAAAAAGCCATACATTTGTGAGGCGTCGGTTAAACCTAAACCGACCACGGGGGGCAATTCATCATCAACATCAACATCAACAGCAAGAAAAAGTCCTGCCGATACTGGGAAAAGTTATTCTTTCGACTTGTCGAAAATAGATCAAATCTTTGATCACTTAATGGCCGATAAATGATATTTTTACCTAAAGGGCATAAGATTCCATCGGCAAGTGACTTAAAAGGAAAAGAGTATTGTAAGTATCATAACTCTTGGAACCATGCTACTAATGATTATACTGTTCTACGAGGTGTGTTGCAGAAAGCTATTGATGAAGGTACTTTAAAATTCCCGGAGAAAACTTCAGAGACTAAGAAGGTGGATACTAATCCATTTCTTACAATCATATCTACAAATATGATAAGCTTAGCTAAGCGAGAGAATCGGCAGGAGGCTGAAAAGATATCTGGTGAGTTCCTTTCATCAACTGCGACACCTAAAAAGATGGCAGAATTGAAGAACCAATTAAAGGAGGCTCAATTAGCCTTGATTGACCATGGTTATTGCCCAAATTGCAAAGGAAAGCAAAAACCAAAGGAAGATGTGCCAATGGAGGTTCAACCAAAGAAGAAAGAAATTCTTAAGAGGCTTATTTTCCCATTAAAGCCTGGGGAAGAGCCTTGGCAAGGTGGTACCAGCAACAGCCATTTGAAAGCGGGAAGGCTAACTTAGCAAGTAGATATATCTAACCGATTTCATCCGCAAAATCGGCATCCTAGTTTTAAGAGGCAGTCGCTGGTTCAGTCAGAAATTTGGGTACAGAAAGGAGCCGATTCATATAGAGTACGAACTGTGAAACCAAGGACAGACTCAACTGAAGATAGATGGACTCGAGTTAATCATCCAAAATTCCCTAAAGCTCAACAATATCATAATGGGGGCCTAACTCGATCTCAGAAACGTAGGGAACAAAGGAGAAGGGCTGAGGAAAAAAGGAAAGCTGAGGAAGGAAGTAAAGTAGTTCAAGTCGAGGAAATCGGTATTTCAGATAAAGATGAACCGGATTAGGAGCATTAGCCGATGTGGCCCAGAAGTAACAATGAGTTCAAAATTCAGTTTGGCAGTTTCCCAGATGAGATGTCATGTAACATGGCATTTGTATTACCAGCAATGTTCCAGGCTCCATCGGTATCAAATGCAAATACTGGGAAGAATGAGAAAGAAACTCAGCCAATTCAGAATTTATCAATTATTTCTTCAAAATCGGCAGATAAAGTGGTTTTTGAAAAATCTTTGTTAGCAATGACTCAACAACTTAGGCCTTTGTATGTTAAGGTATGGGTATAAGGTCAACCTATTAATCGAGTCTTGGTAGACAATGGCTCGGTTCTGAATGTTATTCCAGCAAACACATTGAAGAAACTCGGCAAGAGTATGGAAGATGTTATTCCTACTGATGTAGCAATTTGTGGTTTCAACGGAGGCTCTACTAGCACTAAAGGGATCCTTCCTTTAGAAGTAGAAGTTGGAGGTATGACATCTTTTGCGGCATTCTTTATTATTGAATCCACGGCTTCTTATAATTTGTTATTAGGCCGTGACTAGATTCATCCAAATATGTGCATCCCATCATCATTACACCAGATGCTGATTTTTTGGGATGGAGATAAGGTGAAAATAGTGAATGCCGATGATAAGCCATTTGTGACAAAAGTGTACTCAGCAGATGCTGTTTTGTATGACAAAGAATGTGTTCCTATTCGATTTGTGGGAACAGGAGCCTATGGAAGACCAACCTCGGCAACCATGAGAAGAAGTCTTGCCGATCGTGAAATCGGCGAGTTGCAGTAGGAGAATTCCATGCCGAAGGTAGAACTCCCTCGGCTTGCTATGGTTGAAGAAGTTGTTGATGGAAGCGAAACTTGAAAAGGAAGTTGCTCGGCAGAAGGCCTTTAGGGCCACTTGCATTAGGCTACAAGCATACATAGCCAAGAAACGGCTAGAAAAAAAAAAAAAAGCAATAATAAAGCCAGGACCATAGGTTAATCTTACTGAGATCGATCGGTTCAATAATGAAAAGTTGGATGCAATTCAGTTGGAAGACTTGGAATTGGCACCAGCTAAGCTCGATGATCTTAAAGCAGAAACTCAGGATCCATTAGAGGAGGTGAATTTAGGCACTAATGCAGAGCCTAGACCAACTTACATCAGTGCATTGTTAGAACCAGAATTACAAGCCGAGGATATCGGCATGTTAAAGCAATACAGTGACTGTTTTGCTTGGAATTACGAGGAAATGCCGGGTTTATCCAAAGATCTGGTGGAACATCGGCTGCCTATTAAAGATGGCTACAAGCCATATAAACAGCCACCTCGTCAAATGTTTCAAGAGGTCATAGACAAAGTCAAGGTGGAAATAGAACGATTGTTAGATGCTGGTTTCATTCGAACTACAAGGTATGTTAAATGGTTATCAAATGTAGTCCCCGTTATCAAGAAAAAGGAAAATTACGTATATGTGTTGATTTCCAACATAAACTTGGCAACTCCAAAACATGAGTATCCAATACCGGTAGCTGATCAGCTGATTGATGCGGCTGCAAAGCACCAAATTATGTCTTTTATGGATGGGCACTTAGGCTATAATCAGATTTATATAGCCAAGGAGGATATTCCAAAGACAGCTTTTAGGTGTCCCGGATCGATTGGAACTTTTGAATGGGTGGTAATGCCTTTTGGGTTGAAGAATACTGGTCCCAGATATCAGCAGGCCATGAATTCTATTTTCAATGATATGCTCGGTAAGTTTATAGAGGTGTATATTGATGATGTAGTAGTAAAATCAGTAACAAAAAAGGAGCACTTGGTTCATCTCAAAGCATCCTTTGAGAGGATGAGGGCTTATGTAATACCCCTAGTTTTAAAAAAGGATAAAAGTAGAATTGTATTATTTATTTTACTGTTTTTGGGTGCTTATGTTGTTAGGTGACTCGTGATTTTCATGATGTGTTTTGAATTGAATTAAATTGTTTGTTTTAAGTGTTCTATTATTTATTGAGTTGATTGTTTTATTTAATTAAATTACTTGATAAATGGTATTTTTTTATGCTAATTGTATTTTTTTATTTTTGGAATTTCTTTTTCTTTTTTTGTTAAGGACTTATTAATTATTTTAATGGAATAAATGGAATTAATTGGATTTTCATTAGTATTGTTAATTGTAATAATAATATTAGGGTTTGGGTATTTTTATGGGCTTGCCGACATAATTAATTAGGTTTTCAGTTTAGGGTTTTATTGACTTAGGATTTGGAATTAGTAATAAATATATAACTTATACGTCTCTAGGGTTTGAGAACCCTATTCATGACACAGTGAAGGTAGAACATCATAACAAAGACTTGTGAGAAAACTGAACGCGAGAAAATTGAGCGATAGCAGTTAGGGTTTTGGCCAAGGATTATAGGCCAGACCAAGGAGGAAGGTTGAGGGATGTTTGTGGGTTAAACCAAGAGTGGCAGAGGAGGTTCAATGGAACTAAGGTCGCCGAAAAAACCTAGGAAGAAGACGGTGAAAGGTTTCAGATCGAAACCTTAAAGAGACAAGTTCTTTTCTTTCTCCTTCCCTTTGACTTGTGTTCTGTGCACCTAGATAATCTCTAGGGATTAATTGGACATTAATTTAACCATGCATGACTATTATATGTTAAGTTTGATTATCTGTTATCCGTGAAATTTATCTGTAATAGTTGTATCATGTATGGTTACATCGTCTCTGTTTTAGAGTAAAAAGGTCGTCACTGTTTTAACATGGTATTGAGTTTGACTGCTATAAACGAAGGTCTAAATTAATACTAGATGAGATCTAAAACCTTTAAAATTTTAAATTAGAGGAAGAACAGAGGAGTTGGAATAGAACTGTTGTTGCAAATTAATTTCAGTTTAGTTCCTGAAGCATGTTTCAGTTCAGTAGCAAATTTAATTCAAACTTAAATTCCTGTAATTGATTCCAATGATTGTAATGAACTAATGGGATGCTATTGGGTGTTAATTAGACTCCTAAGTTCAGTTTTAAAATCCAACAGAGTGATAGGAATAAGCCGGTGAAGGAGTAGAGAAACTGAAACGAAGCAGAAAGGAGACAAGGCCCACAGGGAGGAAGAGAGCCGGCTCTGGAATGCCAAGAGCCGGCTCCCACCTGATTAGAGCCGGCTCCAAGGTTGTATGGAGCTGGCTCTAGGCTGAATTGGAGCCTGCTCTAATTTTTCCAAGAGCAGGCTCTTTCCCAATTTAGTGCATACTGTAATTTTTAGCTACTGTTTGGGCACTTAGGGTTCTTAAACAGTTTTAAAACTTTAGTGGGGTTTTCAATGATTATTTTAACACGTAATCAAGGTCTTGAATTGCATAAAATACCCCCTTTGTGTTAATGGAATTAACAGTGCACTATTTAACAACTATGCGTACGGTTAACGACTAGAAGGAAATTAATTGCCTAGTTTTAATTCGACAATTTAAGATGCTATAACATGATTCTAAATTAAGTTTTAGATGCACGGTGGAGTCTTTTAATTAACAAATTAGACTTGTGGCATAGTGTACGGCTCTGCTAAACGATAGAACTGAATACAAGTATAAAACTTAGTATGCTGTTATCGGATGGAAATAACTAAATTGCTTAAATTAATTTAGCAAATTTATTGGACTATAATCTGATTATAGAATTTGTTTAAATGCATGATAGAGTTGTTGATTTATTAAAACTAATCTATGCATGCTCTGGATGTTGGTTGTTGAACTATTAAATCATTTCTTGCAATTACATGGTTTAGGTCTTGGATTTAAATTGCTGAAACTTTGATCACTTTTCTGCAATGATATGGATAATTGGTTTTGCACTGTAAATTACTTGCTTATTATTTATATGTTGTAATTTATGTGGATATGGAGGATTGTATGCACCGGTATGGGACGGTGACATACTAGGTATGGTTTTGCTCAAAACGCTAATTCCTACCTTATGGATTTTAATTGGTGAACAGTTTTACCTGTTCAATCAATTATATGGATTTTGTGGATTGTATGCACTGATATGGGACGGTGGCATACTAGGGACAGACTGATTCAAAATACTCAGTCCTACCTATTTTGGAATAAGGGTACAAATTATAAAAACATAATTCTTCTTATAGTTAAGTCTGTGCAGTTGAATAAGCTGAACGACTTACTGGATCTCTTATATAAGTCTGTGCGGCTGAATAAGCTGAACGACTTATTGGATTTCTTATGGATGGATATGAACGGATTTTAAATATATGGTTATGGTACCACGAGATGAGCTTGAGTCTCGGACTCGTTAATTAGGGTGCGTATATGCAGTGGATGCATAACTGGCTATATTAAGTTGAGGTGTACCCTGTTAGGTCTAGGTACTCATGCCCACCTTTGGGTGCGTATTCGTATGTTGCCTTCTATTCAGGTTGAGACCCCTACTGTAGTCCAGTACATTTCCCTTATTGTGGATATATATATATGTTTGGACTGGATAGCTATTGTTGAGATATCTAGGGTGTATCTGTGTATCGGGTCACTGTTTGGATTGTAGTTAGAGAAGAATTTGCATGTGGGCCTGACCCACTCTTATTTTTACAGGTGTTCGTTAGTTCCAGTCTTAGAGCTGGATCGTGTTCAGCAGATACAGTCATTCACTCCACCGATGCTATAGGATTTTGTTTCATGTTTTAGGCTTTGGTTTTATTTCCAGTCATTTAAGTTCAGCGGGATATTTTAGGGGTCCACTAGATGGATTCCCGAGTTATATAATTTGGAGAACGATTTGTATTCGTGGAGGATCAGTTGTAACAGAATAGTTTTATTTATCAATGGAATTATTTATTCTGAGGTTTCAATTATTGGATTGTCATTTTAGTTTTTATTTCAGCAAATTTCATTTATCTCATTTGTCTTAATTGTATTCTGTGTTCGATTATTGCTAATTGGTTTGATATCCTCGGGTAATCGGGCGTGGGCCTGGCCAACCCGCATCTGAAAATCCGGGGGAATCTCAGTTGGTATCAGAGCACTCCAGGGTCTAGTGTCCTTAGGAGTGTTTTCGTTATAAGACTTCCGCGTTGCGTCTCTTAAAACTTAGAGCCATGTTAGGATTCGTTGTACTCTCTTTACGGTGTGTTCGGAGGAGTTGATGTCAATTTCCATAAATGGTTGATACTAAGAGGAGGATGGGGTTCAAGGCAAAAGCGATACGGACCCAAAGGAGTAAAGGAGTAGGTTGTCAAGTTCTTTGCCAGAAATAGAACTTGGGATCGAAGGTTTAGTTCCAAGGTTGGCATTACTTAGAAATTATACGCCAAGAACGGATCTGGGTGTAGGTGTTAGGTCACCGCATGTCGGGGCCAACACAACTTCGGATGATCTCAAAAAGGAGACAAGCGAAGAGAAGGATTCTAAAGAGGATCCTAAGAGGCGAGATATCAGCGTCCTCAAGGAAGGGGATATTGAAGCTTGATGATAAAAGATCGCACGAGGGTGCTCTCATTTCACCAGCAGTATAGTGAATAATACTGGTAGGGTTGGTGTGAACCAATCTACATATGGATGAATTTTTGTGTCGTCTCTCACAGAGTTAATTGAAAAGTACTCTTTAGGCATTTGGGAATCGGATGGAGTTCTTATCAGAACAAAGACGTGATTTTATATCACATTTTAGAGCGAATGGCGATTAGGTTGTGACGTTCTACATTGCGTTGTAAAGCCACGATAGATGGTTGGCATTCCAAGTATAAGGAGGATAAGGGGTAAGCCTTTGGTATTTGCTTAGGCAAAAGAATATTGCTTTTAAGCAGTGGTTACAGATAGGTTTCACGGTTAGATGATTACCAACAAAACTGCGAAATGAACTTTTGTGACATAATTTGGGAACTTGAGCTCAAATGAGGTTTTCTTCTCTGGAATGGAGGATGTTTTAAGTAAAAATTATATTTTAGTTGCTATAGTGTATTGTGTGTATCTATATGTTTGTTTTTTTTTTTTTGTTATTCTGTGTTGCCTTTTGTTGTTACGTGTTTTATTTTTGTTAATTGGTTCAGGATTTGGAATAGGGTTTGGTTGGGGACACAAGTACGTGATCAACCAACTATTATTTTAATGACATAGAGAAATAGCGCTATGTGCGCCAAGATTTGGGAATGTATGAACATAGGATTGGGTAGACATATCAATGCCTAGCCAATCTATCGGATCTGGATATGCATCACTATGGTATGCTACTTCGGAAGGGATAGTTAAACTATCAACACGAGTCAAATAATCTACAATGATTAGATTCATATGCTCTATGCTAGGTAGGGATTCATTTTTACAACGCTATAATAATAGTGATTGTTAACACTTTAGGGATTCATGAGGATGTGGTAAGTAAAGATCACTGTAATGCCATTATGGCTCGGATGGAGGATTACGTGCTGGTAGGTACTTATTAAAATGACGCCGAGGAAGGATAGTGGACTGATGAAAGCTTTATCAGTCTATTCATGATTACGATACTATTTATAAGGGTGTCATTGGGAGGAGTGGTTGGTGTGCACTTAGAGGAGGAACCAAAGTTTCTACACTATATAAAATGTGCAATTTTTTTTTTTTTTTTTTAGGGTCCTAATTTGCAACAATTAGTTGTTGCTTTCACATTGATGACTATACGGAGGATGGGAAAAGTTTCATAAACTTTTGAAGCAGGATAAGGGGTCAAATTGACACTACTTATATTACAAAGGTAGGGTGTGTCAAAGATAGGAAGGTGGGACCGGTCACTTGTCATCAGGAAGCGGTGCACAGTGTGCGTGAAAAATTCATACTATAGGGTTAGCTTTTAACAATGCTCCAAATTAAGTATTGGGTGCAGACGGAAGCTGGTGGTACCAGACTAATGGTACTTTTGGTAGACGGATTGGGAGGAGGATGCCGGGACTGAGGGACACAACACTTAGTTCATTCTTCATTCTGGCGGATAATATGATTCACTCACGATCTGGAGCAGATTTTTGAGGGCCAGGATGAGGTACAGTGGATTTTTGTTTTCCAGTCTAATATAATTAGATGGTCGAGATGGACTAGCAGAGATCACTAGATCTTTGCAGTTATTTTGTATGCAAAAGTAGAAATGATAGAACATTTTTCACGGAATTAGTTGAGGGATTGCAGACTATTCAGAAAGGTCTGGATTTTGGTTGGGCTGTTAGTTTAGTTTCTTGTTTAAATCAGCCCAATGCTAGTTTATTTTTGAACTAGTGGAATATCAATTCATATGAATAAAGGGGACTACAAGACGACTTAGATGCATCAACGTGGTGATTTATACTTTGCATTAAGTTTTGTTTGGTGGAATGGAATGTGAAGGTAGGCGCTCTCAGCAACCGATAGGAGCTTTCGGTTATTTGTTGCATTAGGAGTTGAAGTCTTAGTATGTGTACTAATGACATTTGCTTTACCAAGGAAATTAAGGGGGGTCCACCTCAAATATCGGAACTGACCCTGGAGGCCGTGCTACCTTATTCAGAAAGAGCTTAAGGTGCTCGGGAAGTATTCGTTGATTCGGTGAATGTTGTAGGAGTGACTGAGATGTAAAATTTGTAGAAATTTTCTCGATACACTCGGACGGTTATAAGACATCAAATGTCAGTTCTAGTGAATAAGTTTGGGAAAGGACATGTATATAAACATCTATACGAGTAACACCTGATAGGAAAAGGGAGTAAGCCTAGTCAGAAGTGGATAGTTGGTCGAGATTATCGACATTTATTGGAATTATTAATTCCATACGGATTAAGAGTGGTAGATTGAGCAAGTTTGCTGCTAGACCTAATTCTCATAATGTTCACTTTTGGACTTCGTATTAGTTCTACATTGCACTGATAATGGAGGTATAGCTGTGCTTCATATCTCTCAACGGGGGATTGGATCGAGAATGTATATTCGATCATGGAGGAGATACTTGAGATAGATATCCAAAGTTTTTATGGGAAGTTTGGAAATGCTTACTTCACTTCTCATATTATTGGCACAAGGAGGTTAGTATGACAACATAGGGGGTTTTGTATTTTATATGGTGCCAACCTCTTACCTGTTGGTTTGTAATCGTAGCAAGGGTTATCCAATAAGACCCTGGCTTCCTTAACGGAAACATCGGAGAGGAATACTCTTCTTGGTGGTGAATTGTGCGCCGTTCGGTGACGGCAGTATAATTATTGTTAATCGTTACACTCATACATTAGCATTCTCTATCAAAAAATAGTTAATTGGGATGTCTTCCATATCGGCAGCAAGGAGCGTTATTACGGAAGGTCAGTTTTTATGTATTAATTAAATTGACTTTTCATGGATGGTATTTCTCCATTTAGGCGGTAGCCTATCGATTAGTGTTTTAAAACATTGGGATGGGCTGCATAGAAGTTTTACACATCTATGCTGTAGAATTTGGAGGAATATGGATCTTTACCCTGTATCAAAATTTGGGTCAGGATGCGTAGTTGCTAAATACAATTTAAGTGTTGAATAATTTTTGTGTTTCCTTTCTATCGGACCCATAAATTGTTCTTGGCGGATTTGGAATGTGGTGGAGCCTATACACAAAGGCAGAGTCCACAACGGAACGGGAATGAGTTTTAAGATAATTCAAGGTTTTGTGAATTCCGAGGACGGAATTCCGTTTGTTAGGGGGAGGAAGAATGTAATACCCCTAATTTTAAAAAAGGATAAAAGTGAAATTTTATTATTTATTTTATTATTTTTGGGTGCTTACGTGGTTAGGTGATTGGGGATTTTCATGATGTGTTTTGAATTGAATTAAATTGTTTGTTTTAAGTGTTTTATTATTTATTGAGTTTATTGTTTTATTTAATTAAATTACTTGATAAATGGTATTTTTTTGTGCTAATTGTATTTTTTATTTTTGGAATTTATTATTTTTTTTTGTTAAGGACTTATTAGTTATTTTAATGGAATTAATTGGATTTTCATTAGTATTGTTAATTGTAATAATAATATTAGGGTTTTGGTATTTTTATGGGCTTGCCGACATAATTAATTAGGTTTCAAGTTTAGGGTTTTATTGACTTAAGATTTGGAATTAGTTATAAATATATAACTTATACGTCTCTAGGATTTGAGAACCCGATTCATGACACAGTGAAGGTAGAACATCATAACAAAGACTTGTGAGAAAACTGAACGAGAGAAAATTGAGCGATAGCAGTTAGGGTTTTGGCCAAGGATTGTAGGCCAGACCAAGGAGGAAGGTTGGGGGATGTTTATGGGTTAAACCAAGACTAGCAAAGAAGGTTCAATGGAACTAAGTTCGCCGGAAAAACCTAGGAAGAAGATAGTGAAAGGTTTCAGATCGAAACCTTAAAGTGGCAAGTCTTTTCTTTCTCCTTCCCTTTGGCATGTGTTCTGTGCACCTAGATAATCTTTAGGGATTAATTGGACATTAATTTAACCAAGCATGACTATTATATGTTAAGTTTAATTATCTGTTATCCGTAAAATTTATCTGTAATAGTTGTATCATGTATGGTTGCATCGTCTCTGTCTTAGAGTAAAAAGGTCGTCACTGTTTTAACATGGTATTGAGTTTGACTGCTATAAACGAAGGTCTAAATTAATACTAGATGAGATTTAAAACCTTTAAAAATTTAAATTAGAGGAAGAACAGAGGGTTAGAAAGGAACTATTGTTGCAAATTAATTTCAGTTTAATTCCTTAAGCGTGTTTCAGTTCAGTAGCAAATTTAATTCAAACTTAAATTCCTGTAATTGATTCCAATAATTGTAATGAACTAATGGGATGCTACTGGGTGTTAATTAAACTCCTAAGTTCAGTTTTAAAATCCAACAAAGTGACAGGAATAAGCCGGTGAAAGAGCAGAGAAGCTGAAACGAAGCAGAACGGAGAGAAGGCCCACAGGGGGGAAGAGAGCCGGGTCTGGAATGCCAAGAGCCGGCTCCCACCTGATTAGAGCCGGCTCCAAGGTTGTATGGAGCCGGCTCTAGGCTGAATTGGAGCCTGCTCTAATTTTTCCAAGAGCAGGCACTTTCCTAATTTGGGGCATATTGTAATTTTTAGCTACTATTTGGGCACTTGGGTTCTTAAACAGTTTTAAAACTTTAGTGGGGTTTTCAATGATTATTTTAACACGTAATCAAGGTCTTGAATTGTATAAAACACCCCCTTTGTGTTAATGGAATTAACAGTGTGCTATTTAAAAACTATGCGTACGGTTAACGACTAGAAGGAAATTAATTGTCTAGTTTTAATTCGACAATTTAAGATGCTATAACATGATTCTAAATTAAGTTTTAGATGCACGGTGGAGTCTTTTAATTAACAAATTAGACTTGTGGCATAGTGTATGGCTCTGCTAAACGATAGAACTAAATACAAGTATAAAACTTAGTACGCTGTTATCGGATGGAAATAACTAAATTGCTTAAATTAATCTAGAAAATTTATTAGACTATAATATGATTATACAATTTGTTTAAATGCATGATAGAGTTTTTGATTTATTAAAACTAATCTATGCATGCTCTGGATGCTGGTTGTTGAACTATTAAATCATTTCTTGCAATTACATGGTTTAGGTCTTGGATTTAAATTGCTGAAACTTTGAACACTTTTCTGCAATGATATGGATAATTGGTTTTGCACTGTAAATTACTTACTTATTATTTATATGTTGTAATTTATGTGGATATGGAGGATTGTATACACCGGTATGGGACGGTGACATACTAGGTATGGTTTTGCTCAAAACGCTAATTCCTACCTTATGGATTTTAATTGGTGAACAGTTTTACCTGTTTAATCAATTATATGGATTTTGTGGATTGTATGCATCGGTATGGGACGGTGGCATACTAGGGATAGACTGATTCAAAGTACTCAGTCCTACCTATTTTGGAATAAGGGTACGAATTATAAAAACATAATTCTTCTTATATTTAAGTCTGTGCAGTTGAATAAGCTGAACGACTCTCTTATATAAGTCTGTGCGGCTGAATAACCTGAATGACTTATTGGATTTCTTATGGTTGGATATGAACGGATTTTAAATATATGGTTATGGTACCACGAGATGAGCTTGAGTCTCAGACTCATTGGTTAGGATGCGTATATGCAGTGGATGCATAACTGGCTATATTAAGTTGAGGTGTACCCTGTTAGGTCTAGATACTAATGCCCGCCTTTGGGTGCGTATTCGCATGTTGCCTTCTATTCAGGTTGAGACCCCAACTGTAGTCCAGTGAATGTCCCTTAGTGTGGTTATATATATATGTATTGACTAGATAGCTATTGTTGAGATATCTAGGGTGTATTTGCGTATCGGGTCACTGTTTGGATTGCAGTTTGCATGTGGGCCTGACCCATTCTTATTTTTACAGGTGTTCGTTAGTTCTAATCTTAGAGCTAAATCGTGCTGAGCAGATAAAATCATTCACTCCACCGATGTTGTAGGATTTTGTTTCATGTGTTTAGGCTTTGGTTTTATTTCCAGTCATTTGAGTTCAGTGGGATATTTTAAGGGTCCACTAGATTGATTCCCGAGTTATATAATTTGGAGAACGATTTGTATTTGTGGAGGATCAGTTGTAACAGAATAGTTTTATTTATCAATGGAATTATTTATTCTGAGGTTTCAATTATTGGATTATCATTTTAGTTTTCATTTCAGCAAATTTTATTTATCTCATTTGTCTTAATTGTATTCTGTGTTCGATTATTGCTAATTGGTTTGAATTCCTCGGGTAATCAGGCGTGGGCCTGGCCAAACCGCATCTGAAAATTCGGGAGTATCTCAGTTGGTATCAGAGCACTCCAGGTTCTAATGTCCTTAGGAGTGTTTTCGTTATAAGACTTCCGCGTTGCGTCTCTTAAAACTTAGAGCCATGTTAGGATTCGTTGTACTCTCTTTACAGTTTGTTCGGAAGAGTTGATATCAATTTCCATAAATGGTTGACACTAAGAGGAGGATGGGGTTCAAGGCGAAAACGATACGGACCCAAAGGAGTAAAGGAGTAGGTTGTCGAGTTCTTTGCCAGAAATAGAACTTGGGATCGAAGGTTTAGTTCCAAGGTTGGCATTACTTAGAAAGTATACGCCACGAACGGATCTGGGTGTAGGTGTTAGGTCACCGCATGTCGGGGCCAACACAACTTCGGATAATCTCAAAAAGGAGACAAGCGAAGAGTAGGATTCTGAAGAGGATCCTAAGAGGGGAGATATCAGCGTCCTCAAGGAAAAGGATATTGAAGCTTGAAGATGAAGGATTGCACGAGGGTGCTCTCAGTTCACCAGCAGTATAGTGAATAATACTGGTAGGGTTGGTGTGAACCAATCTACATATAGATGAATTTTTGTGTCGTCTCTCAGAGAGTTAATTGAAAAGTACTCTTTAGGCATTTGGGAATCGGATGGAGTTCTTATCAGAACAAAGACGTGATTTTATATCACATTTTGGAGTGAATGGGGATTAGGTTGTGACGTTCTACGTTGCGTTGTAAAGCCACGATAGATGGTTGGCATTCCGAGTATAAAGGGTAAGCCTTTGGTATTTGCTTAGGCAAAAGAATATTGCTTTTAAGCTGTGGTTACAGATAGGTTTCAAGGTTGGATGATTACCAACAAAACTGCGAAATGAACTTTTGTGACATAATTTGGGAACTTGAGCTCAAATGAGGTTTTCTTCTCTGGAATGAAGGATGTTTTAAGTAGAAATTATATTTTGGTTGCTATGGTGTATTGTGTGTATCTATGTGTTTGTTTTTTTTTTTGTTATTCTGTGTTGCCTTTTGTTGTTACGTGTTTCATTTTTGTTAATTGGTTCAGGATTTGGAATAGGGTTTGGTTGGGGACACAAGTATATGATCAACCAACTATTATTTTACTGACATAGAGAAATAGCACTATGTGCACCAAGATTTGGGAATGTATGAACATAGGATTGGGTAGACATATAAACGCCTAGCCAATCTATCGGATCTGGATATGCATCACTATGGTATGCTACTTGGGAAGGGATAGTTAAACTATCAACACGAGTCAAATAATCTACAATGATTAGATTCATATGCTCTATGCTAGGTAGGGATTCATTTTTACAATACTATAATAATGGTGATTGTTAACGCTTTGGGGATTCGTGAGGATGTGGTGAGTAAAGATCACTGTAACGCCATTATGGTTCGGATGGAAGATTTCGTGCTGGTAGGTACTTATTAAAATGACAATGAAGGAGGATAGTGGACTTATGAAAGCTTTATCAGTCTATTCATGATTAAGATACTATTTACGAGGGTGTCATTGGGAGGAGTGGTTGGTGTGCACTTAGAGGAGGAACCAAAGTTTCTACACTATATAAAATGTGGAAATTTTTTTTTTTTTTTTTTTTAGGGTCCTAATTTTCAACAATTAGTTGTTGCTTTGACATTGATGACTATATGGAGGATAAGAAAAGTTTCATAAGCTTTTGAAGCGGGACAAGGAGTCAAATTGACACTACTTATATCACAAAGGTAGGGTGTGTCAAAGATAGGATGGTGGGACCAGTCACCTGTCATCAGGAAGCGGTGCACGATGTGCGTGAAAAAGTCATACTATAGGCTTAGCTTTTAACATTGCTCCAAATTAAGTATTGGGTGTAGACGGAAGCTGGTGTTACCAAACTAATGGTACTTTTAGTAGACGGATTGGGAGGAGGATGCCGTGACTGAGGGTTACAACACTTAGTTCATTCTTCATTCTGGCGGATAATATGATTCACTCACGATCTGGAGCAGATTTTTGAGGGCCAGGAGGAGGAACAGAGTGATTTTTGTTTTCCAGTCCAATATAATTAGATGGTCGAAATGGACGAGCAGAGATCACTAGATCTTTGCAGTCATTTTGTATGCAGAAGTAGAAATGATAGAACATTTTTCACGGAATTAGTTGAGGGATTGCAGACTATTCAAAAGGGTCTGGATTTTGGTTGGGCTGTTAGTTTAGTTTCTTGTTTAAATCAGCCCAATGCTAGTTTATTTTTGAACTAGTGGAATATCAATTCATATGAATAAAGGGGACTACAAGACGACTTAGATGCATCAACGTGGTGATTTATACTTTGCATTAAGTTTTGTTTCCTGGAATGGAATGTGGAGGTGGGCGTTCACAACAACCGATAGGAGCTTTCGGTTAGTTGTTTCATTAGGAGTTGAAGTCTCAGTATGTGTACTAATGACATTTGCTTTTAACAAGGAAATTAAGGGGGGTCCACCTCACATACCTGAACTGACCCTAGAGGCCGTGTTACCTTATTCAGAAAGAGCTTAAGGTGCTCGGGGAGGATTTGTTGATTCGGTGAATGTTGTCGGAGTGACTGAGATGTAAAATTTGTAGAAATTTTCTCGATACACTCGGACAGTTATAAGACATCAAATGTCAGTTCTAGTGAACAAGTTTGGGATGGGACATATATATAAACATCTATACGAGTAACACCTGTTAGGAAAATGGAGTAAGCCTAGTCAGAAGTGGATAGTTAGTCAAGATTATCGACATTTATTGGAATTATTAATTCCATGCGGATTAAAAGTGGTGGATTAAGCAAGTTTGCTGCTAGACCTAATTCTCATAATGTTCACTTTTGGACTTCGTATTACTTTTGGCTTCCTTAACGGAAATATCGGAGAGGAATACTCTTCTTGGTGGTGAATTGGGCGCCGTTTGGCGACAACAGTATAATTGTTGTTAATCGTTACGCTCATACATTAGCATTTTCTATCAGAAAATAGTTAATTGGTATGTCTTCCATATCGGCAACAAAGAGCGTTATTACGGAAGGTCAGTTTTTATGTATTAATTAAATTGACTTTTCATGGATGGTGTTTCTCTATTTAGGCCGTAGCCTATCGATTAGTGTTTTAAAACATTGGGATGGGCTGCATAGAAGTTTTACACATCTATGCTGTGGAATTTGGAGAAATATGGATCTTTACCCTGTATCAAAATTTGGGTCAGGATGCGTAGTTGCTAAATACAATTTAAGTGTTGAATAATTTTTGTGTTTCCTTTCTATCGGACCCATAAATTGTTCTTGGCGGATTTGGAATGTGGTGGAGCCTATACCCAGAGGCAGAGTCCACAACGGAACGGAAATGAATTTTAAGATAATTCAAGGTTTTGTGAATTCCGAGGACGGAACTCCGTTTGTTAGGGGGAGGAAGAATGTAATACCCCTAATTTTGAAAAAGGATAAAAGTGAAATTTTATTATTTATTTTATCGTTTTTGGGTGCTTATGTGGTTAGGTGATTGGTGATTTTCATGATGTGTTTTGAATTAAATTAAATTGTTTGTTTTAAGTGTTTTATTATTTATTGAGTTGATTGTTTTATTTAATTAAATTACTTGATAAATGGTATTTTTTTTACGCTAATTGTATTTTTATTTTTGGAATTTCTTTTTTTTATTATTAAGGACTTATTAGTTATTTTAATGGAATAAATGGAATTAATTGGATTTTCATTAGTATTGTTAATTGTAATAATAATATTAGGGTTTTGGTATTTTTATGGGCTTGCCGACATAATTAATTAGGTTTTAAGTTTAGGGTTTTATTGACTTAGGATTTGGAATTAGTTGTAAATATATAACTTATACGTCTCTAGGGTTTGAGAACCCTATTCACGACACAGTGAAGGTAGAACATCATAACAAAGACTTGTGAGAAAACTGAACGTTAGAAAATTGAGCGATAGCAGTTAAGGTTTTGGCCAAGGATTGTAGGCCGGACCAAGGAGGAAGGTTGAGGGATGTTTGTGGGTTAACCAAGAGTGGCAGAGGAGGTTCAATTGAACTAAGGTCACCGGGAAAAACCTAGGAAGAAGACGGTGAAAGGTTTCAGATCGAAACCTTAAAGAGGCAAGTTCTTTTCTTTCTCCTTCCCTTTGGCTTATGTTATGTGCACCTAGATAATCTCTAGGGATTAATTGGACATTAATTTAACCATGCATGACTATTATATGTTAAGTTTGATTATCTGTTATCTGTGAAATTTATCTGTAATAGTTGTATCATGTATGGTTGCATCGTCTCTGTTTTAGAGTAAAAAGGTTGTCATTGTTTTAACATGGTATTGAGTCTGACTGCTATAAATGAAGGTCTAAATTAACACTAGATGAGATTTAAAACCTTTAAAAATTTAAATTAGAGGAAGAACAGAGGGGTTGGAATGGAACTGTTGTTGCAAATTAATTTCTGTTTAGTTCCTTAAGCATGTTTCAGTTCAGTAGCAAATTTAATTCAAACTTAAATACCTGTAATTGATTCCAATGATTGTAATGAACTAATGGGATGCTACTGGGTATTAATTAGACTCCTAAGTTCAATTTTAAAATCCAACAGAGTGATAGGAATAAGCCAGTGAAAGAGCAAAGAAGCTGAAACGAAGCAGAACAGAGAGAAGGCACACAAGGGGGAAGAGAGCCGGCTCTGGAATGCCAAGAGCTAGCTCCCACCTGATTAGAGCCGGTTCCAAGGTTGTATAGAGCCGGCTCTAGGCTGAATTGGAGCCTGCTCTAATTTTTCCAAGAGCAGGCTCTTTCCCAATTTGGTGCATACTGTAATTTTTAGCTACTGTTTGGGCACTTGGGGTTCTTGAACAGTTTTAAAACTTTAGTGGGTTTTTCAATGATTATTTTAACATGTAATCAAGTTCTTGAAATGCATAAAATACCCCCTTTGTTTGGGATGGTGACATACTAGGTATGGTTTAGCTCAAAACGCTAATTCCTACCTTATGGATTTTAATTGGTGAACAGTTTTACCTGTTCAATCAATTATATGGATTTTGTGGATTATATGCACCGGTATGGGACGGTGGCATACTAGGGACAGACTGATTCAAAATACTCAGTCCTACCTATTTTGGAATAAGGGTACGAATTATAAAAAAATAATTCTTCTTATATTTAAGTCTGTGCAGTTGAATAAGTTGAACGACTTACTGGATCTCTTATATAAGTCTGTGCGGCTGAATAAGCTGAACGACTTATTGGATTTCTTATGGATGGATATGAACGGATTTTAAATATATGGTTATGATACCACGAGATGAGCTTGAGTCTTGGACTCGTTGGTTAGGTCGCGTATAAGCAGTGGATGCATAACTGGCTATATTAAGTTGAGGTGTACCCTGTTAGGTCTAGGTACTCATGCCCACCTTTGGGTGCGTATTCACATGTTACCTTCTATTCAGGTTGAGACCCCTACTGTAGTCCAGTGAATGTCCCTTAGTGTGGATATATATATATGTATGGACTAGATAGCTATTGTTGAGATATCTAGGGTGTATCTTTGTATCGGGTCACTGTTTGAATTGCAGTTAGAAAATAATTTGCATGTGTGCCTGACCAACTCTTATTTTTACAGGTGTTCGTGAGTTCCAGTCTTAGAGCTAGATCGTGCTGAGCAGATACAATCATTCACTCCACCGATGCTGTCTGATTTTGTTTCATGTGTTTAGGCTTTGGTTTTATTTCCAGTCATTTGAGTTCAGTGGGATATTTTTGGGGTCCACTAGATAGATTCCCGAGTTGCATAATTTGGAGAACGATTTGTATTCGTGGAGGATCAGTTGTAACAGAATAGTTTTATTTATCAATGGAATTATTTATTCTGAGGTTTCAATTATTGGATTATCATTTTAGTTTTCATTTCAGCAAATTTTATTTATCTCATTTGTCTTAATTGTATTCTGTGTTCAATTATTGTTAATTGGTTTGATATCCTCGGGTAATCGGACGTGGGCCTGGCCAACCCGCATTTGAAAATCTGGGGTATCTCAGCTCATAAGCTAAAAATAAATCCAATAAAGTGTGCCTTTGGAGTATCGGCAGGAAACTTTTTGGGTTTCTTAGTTCATTAAAGGGGTATAGAGATCAATAGGAATAAAGCTAAGGGAATTATTAATGCCAGTGCGCCAAGAAGCAAGAAACAGTTGCAGAGGTTACTTGGGCAAGTGAACTATCTTAGGAGATTTATTGCCAAAACAGCTGGGAAATTACATGTGTTTTCCCCGCTACTCAAGTTGAAGCCAATAAAAGAATTCAAATGGGATGATATACATAAAAGGGCATTTGACCAGATTAAAAAATACTTGTCGAGTCCTTCTGTCAAGATGCCACCAAGGAAGAAATGGCCGATGAAATAATATTTTTCAGCTACTGAAGAATCCATTAGAGCCATGTTAGCACAAGAGAATGAAGCAGGAAGTGAACAAGCAATATATTATCTCAGCCGAGTTTTAACTCCAGTCGAGTGTAGATATACACCGATTGAGAAATTATGTTTGGCTTTGTATTTTGCAGCAAAGAAATTAAGAGTCTATATGTTGCCTGTTTTGGTTTATATTATTTGCCAAACCGATATCTTATAAAGTATATGCTATCAAGGCCATTAATAACAGGCCAAATTGGCAAGTGGGCTTTGGCACTAATGGAGTTCAACTTTGCATATGTTCCACAAACGGCAATTAAGGGAAGAGCATTGGTAGATTTTCTTGCCGATCATCCCTCGCCTGAAATTGAGTCACAAGTATTTGATGAGCTTGACTCGGCATCCATATTCATGACTCCATGGACTTTAATGTTCGATGGGTCAAGTACCAGTGAAGGCTCGGGAGCTAGTATAGTCATAATATCCCCAACATGGAATCAAATTTCGTTTTCCTTCTTTTTGGATTTCAGGTGTTCAAATAATCAAGCCGAGTATGAAGCATTAATTATCGGCTTGGAAATCCTACTAGAGATGGCAGTTAAAGACGTCCACATTATAGGAGATTCAAGTTTGGTGACTAATCAAATCTCAGAAGACTTTAGATGTTTGAATTGGCAATTAAGACCATTTCATTCGTTGGCAACCCAGTTGGTCAACCAATTTCATAATGTGACTTTGGAATACAAACCAAGGGCCATAAATAAAATAGCTAATGATTTAGCATAGACTGCTTCAGGAGTCAGGGTGCCGAGTGGTATGAAGGAAAGGATAATGAAAATTACATGCCGATCTCTTCCATCGGCTGAAATAAGAAATCAAGTTATGGAAGAAGTCTTTGCCACTGACATTGCCGAGTTGGATGATGATGATTGGCGAATCCCTTACATCTTGTTCTTGCAACATCCAACTCCAGAAATTGACTGAAGAATAAAAAGAAGTGCAGTTGATTATGTGCTTATGGATAGAGATCTTTATAAAAGATCGGCTGATGATGGTTTGTTATTTCAATGCATTAGTAAGTTTGAGGGTTTAAAGATTATGGCCGAGGTACATGAAGGGATATGTTGTGATACCCCTCGGATCTGAGACACGGGTTGATCAGGCCCAGGCCCAAACCCGAGGGAATATCAAACAATTAAAGTATTTTAAAACGAACACAGATGACAAAAAGAACAATAAAGATAGAATAAAACTGAAATAAACATTAATTATAAAATCCTCCATGTATAACTGAAAATTGAAACTCCAATCCTCCAAAACTTCAAGGTTACAACTTGGGAATCCACTGATGGACCCCTAACCAAAAGTTCAACTGAAACTGAAAACTGAAAATAGATAATGCTAGAAATATCGAGAGAAGTCCTACGTAATCAGATGAAGGTGAGACTGTCCTCGACAAGCACGATCAAGCTCTAAAGCTGGAACCGTCCTGTACCTGAAAAGAATAATGAAGGAGTGGGTCAGACCCACGAGCAAGTTCTAATCTAACTGCAATCCATACAGTGACCCGATACGCAGATACACCGTAGACACCTCACAATATCTATCTAGTCCATACGTATAAATATATCCACACTAAGGGACATTCACTAGTCTATAATAGGGGTCTCAACCTGAATAGAAGGCAACATGCGAATACGCACCCAAAGGTGGGCATGAGTACCTAGACCTAACAGGGTACACCTCAACCTATTATAACCAGCTACGCATCCACTGCATATACGCACCCTAACCAACGAGTTTGAGACTCAAGCTCAACTTGTGGTACCATAAACATATATATAAAGTCCGTCCAAATCCAGGGTAAGCAGTTCAACTATTTATTAAACTGACATACAATAAACCAACTAGTTAGTCACTCAACTTATTCAGTTGATATGACTTAACTACCATCCGTTAATCCAGGAAGTCATCCAACTTGGTTACAGCTGATCTGACTTAGTCACAATTAGGATTCGATATCTTTCAATCCATTCCATTAATCTATTAGGTTAGGTTTATGCGTTTTGAGCTAAACCGTCCCTAGTATGTTACCGTCCCATACCGGTACATACAATCCTCCATATCCAGGTAAATTACAACATATATAACAGTTTAATAATTTACAGACCCAAAAACCACCATCCAAACAATTGCAGAAAAATATTTAAAGCTTCAGCAATTTAAATCCAAGCATTTAACCATATAGTTGCGGAGACGATTTAACAAATCAACAACTAACATCCAGAGCATGCATAAACCAAATTTAATATGTCAGGGACTCCATCATGCATGTGAATAGGTTAAATAATCCTAATATTATCCAATAAATTGCTAAAACAATTTCAGAAGATTGTTTAATATTTCGGCAATTTAAATCCAAGCATTAACCATATAGTTGCAGGAAACGATCTAATAATTCAGCAACTAGCCTCCTAAGCATGCATAGATCAAAATTAATAATTAAATGACCTTATCATGCACTTGAATGCATTCTAAAACAAGTTTTATAAACACATTATATTCCATCAAATTGCTGAAATTAAATTCAACAATTAATTCAACTTCCATTTGTTAAGTGCCTTAATTTTTACACTGTTTGTCCCGACAATTTAGAATTAAACTTTAATCAATTTAGGGTCTTAATAACACTCAAAATTCAATCCTTAATCCCTCTGAAAAGTTCCAAATTCACTCAAATAGTCTCCATGCTCCAACAGTGAACATAGTACGTAGAAAATTAAAAAAAAACTTAAAATAAATCAAAAATAAAATGGGGGCCTGCTCCAAAATTTGGAGCAGGCTCTTTTTCCAGCCTAGAGCCGGCTCTAGGACTCCTTAGTGCTGGCTCTACTTTGTTGTGGGAGCCGGCTCCCACTTCTATGGAGCCGGCTCTCACCTCCTTTGAGAGCCTTCGTCCCCGGTGCGTCGTTTCAACTCTTGTGCTCCTTCTCCGGCTTATTCCTAACACTCTGTTAGTTTTTAAAACCAAACTTAGGTGTCATATTAATACCCAGTAGCATCCCAATGGCTTGATAACAACAATTAAAATCAATTACAGAGGTTAAATTTGCTACCGAACTAAACCGCGTTAGGAACAAAACTGAAACTATAATTCTATTCCAACCTCTCTGTTTCTCTTCACAAACTGATCTTAGGAGTCTTTTATCATCCCATTAACATCCCCAGGGTTTGTTTACAGAAGATAGAAGCAAGAATCGTAACTAAAATCTCAACAGATTTTAATATGCTTTAATGAACAGAACTGGGAGCAACAATACACGAACTGTAAACAGATTTGAAATCAATGCAAACAAATCATCAACAAGCATACATTAAACACATAAGTTTCATTTACTAATTAGTTAATCCCTAGAGACTATCTAGGTGCACAGAACACGAGCCAAAGAAAAGGAGAAAGAGAAGAACTTGCCTGTAGTTTTAGACTCAAAATTTATCGTCGTCGTCCTAACTTCCGGCAACCACAGACTACCTTCTAGCCTCCTCTGGTTCTGGTCTAATCCACCAAAATCCTCCCTTGGTACTCACTGTTCTTCTCCTTGACAATTTTTACAGGGCCTCCATTCGCAACCCTCTGTGCCAAGAACTTACTTCACGTTTATATAATCTGATTTATGGTTGTAAACCCTAGGCTAAAGCATAATGGTTGTATTTATAAGTTTAGCTCTCAAACCCTAATCCTTGTAATTTTAGAGGCAGGGCCCTAATCTTAATCCTAGTCGGCCCATAAACAAAACCTATGATTAAATTAAAAAATCACGTAACTTAATTTTAACAATTATAGTAAGTTAATTACCTAAATTTAAAACAGTGAATTACAAATAATACAATTAATAATTTATGAAAATAGACACAACAATTTAAAACCAATTTAATTTCAAATAACCAATTAAACAAATGAAAAACAATAAAAGAAATAAAAAATGCGATAAAGACAATAAAATAAACAAAAATGCAATACAATAAATAAAAATGCAATACAATAAATATTAAAAATGCCGAGACTATCCTTTTTAAAATTAGGGGTATTACATTCTTCCCCCCTAACAAACGGAATTCCGTCCTCAGAATTCACTCTTACCTTCTTCCAATATTTCAGGAAATTGCGAGCGAATGACATCCTCCCGTTCCCAAGTGGACTCAGCCTCATTGTGATGACTCCACTGCACACGAACCAAAGGGATAACCTTATTGCGAAGGATTTGATCCCGACGATCAATAATACAACATGGTGGCTCCAAATAAGTTGCATCCGGCTGCAACTCAATCTCACCGACATCGATATGCTGATACTGATCCTCATCGCGCAGAAATTTCCGCAACATGGACACATGGAATACGTTGTGTACGCGGTCCAAATTATCCGGCAGTGCCAACCGATAAGCAACAGCTCCAACTCGATCCGTAATCATGAATGGACCGACAAACCGTGGAGACAACTTCCCTTTCTTCCCAAAGCTCATAACACCCTTCATAGGAGATACTTTGAAAAGAACCTGATCCCCAACCTGAAACTCCAAAGTACGAGTGCGACGATCAGCATAGCTCTTCTGCCTACTTTGGGCAGTACGCATGCGATCTCGAATAAGAGCAATCTTTTCAGAGGTATCCTCGATGAACTCAGGACCCAAAAGGTGCCATCCCAATAGTCTTCTGAAAACTATTGTTATAAGCAAACTCCACAAGTGGCAAATACTCCTCCCAGTGGCCCTTGAAATCCAGGACACACGACCGAAGCATATCTTCCATAATCTGATTCACCCTCTCAGTCTGCCCGTCAGTCTGAGGATGATAAGCAGTACTAAGGTGTAACTCCGTACCTAAAGCCTGCTGAAAACTTTTCCAAAATCCAGATACAAAGCTCGAATCCCTGTCCGATATAATAGACAATGGAATGCCATGTAGCTTCACAATCTCTGAAATGTAAAGCCTCGCCAACTGCTCCGAAGTGTAGTCAGTGCAAATAGGCAAGAAATGAGCTGACTTGGTCAACCTATCCACAATGACCCATATGGAATTATACCCCTTGAAAGAATTCGGCAACCCTTCCACAAAATCCATAGATATGCTCTCCCATTTTCACTCCGTAATTGGTAGTGGCTGTAGAGCTCCTGGCGGCCTCTGATAATCAATCTTAACCATCTGACAAGTACTACACTGAGAAACAAAAAGAGCAATGTCCCTCTGATAAGCGCCGAATACTGTATATTCAAGCGCCCTAAATTACATTAACAAAGTCCATTAATTGATTATTTTATGTAGATTATCTCCATTTGCATGTTTTTGTATATTTTTAGGTTAAATTGCAAAAAGGAAGCAAAAATGATGCCTTATGGAATTTTGAACAAAAAGGGTGCCAATTCTGAAAATCTGACAGCAGTAGAACCTGACTTTTGTCTCCATTTTTGACCTAGCAAACTCAAGAACTGGACTTCCATCATAACATGAAAGATTTAGAACTCTGAATTAGCTTTCCAAATCTTTAAGCATTTCATCATTCGGAGTTCAGAGCAGAGAATTATGATCTTCTTAACAGAGGTACGCAGAACTGTCTGGCAGCACTGAAGTACTGCCTTTCTCCCCATTTTCTGCCAACCAGACTTGAGAATTGGGTCTTCATCAAAACATGAAGTTTTTAAAGCTCTGAATCAGCTCTCCAAATCTTCAAACAGATCATTATTCGGAGTTCGGAGCACAAAGTTATGGTTATTCTTCAACAGTTGGTCAGAGATGCGTAAGAATTGCATGTTGCTCATTACACTAATTTAGAGTGCTCGAGACCACCCTTCGAGTGCTCGAAATTCTGGCAGATTGCATTCGGAAATGGCTCAATTTCAGCCACTTGCACAATGGTTTCCTCAATGCCATCTTCCTTCTTTATGAAGTGGTTGGAGGTGTTCCTTGGAGGAGAGAGAGCCTTGACTTGAGCTTGATAAGAGAGAGGGAGGACCACACAAAAATTATCCTATATTCTAGTAAGATAGAGGAGAGAAAAGAGGGCAAAGAGGGGAGTTCTTCAAGCAAAGGAAGGAGCACGAAAATGGAGTCTTGGATGGAGCTTCTTCCTTCTTCTAGCTTAGCAATGGGTAACTAACTCTTTCTCTAGGGAGGTGATGAAGTCCCTCCCTTGTAAGCATGTCCTAGGATAGTCTATTTTGGGGATTTGCCATGTATATTTTATGGTCTTTTCATAACCAAGAGCACCTCATTTGTTGTAATGAATGTTGATACATGTATGGATGATTTCTTTAAGTTGATTATCTTGTTTTAGATGATGTCTTAGAGTAATCATATTGCTTGAGTTTTCATGGTGAGAGTGGAAGCAAGGTTATGAAATAGTTTCATGGCATGCTGATAGGTGACTTTGATAGACCATTGCTTAGGAAATCCTTTGATGGTGTATGCTTAATCTCTAACTCCATGTGCTTTATCATTTTGTCAAGAACTTGATAGTCTCTTATTTAAGTAAATGTGTATAAGCTACACCTTAGTTAGGTAGTCTAAGCATGTTTATCTTTTGATGGATTATACTTGTTTGAGACCTAATGTACCTCTTGATTACTTACATGGCAACCATGTGTTGCTATGTAAGTCTTGACCATCATATGTTGTTTTTTCCCCAATTTAGGTCTAATCTAGCATATGTATAAGGATGGAGGCGGATTCACTTCCCTAGTCTCCTCTTCTTAATCTTTTCATCCTAAATTCCTTGCAAATTAGTGTTTTATGCACTTTGAATTCCTAATTTAAGTGACAACAAACAAAACCTCTATGAACACCCCTTCATCATCCTAAGAATGACTCTAGACACTTAGGTTGCCTTAGACTAGCGCAGTCCCAGTGGTTCGACTTACCCGACCAATAGCCCTATTTTACAATGATTCGTGCTATTGCGAAGGTTGATGTTAATTGACCAACCGATCAATTT
The DNA here is from genome assembly GCF_030987335.1 of Cornus florida. Classification (NCBI taxonomy): domain Eukaryota; kingdom Viridiplantae; phylum Streptophyta; class Magnoliopsida; order Cornales; family Cornaceae; genus Cornus; species Cornus florida. The sequence continues at coordinate 61,738,871 of NW_026775572.1, read as the reverse complement.
TTGGCGCTATTGCCTGGGACTTGCATACGGTTTAGCAACCAAAGTTTAGGGTTAAATTTAGTTTGATTGTGCATATTGTGTTTTGTGCATATTTTTCGTGTGGTTTAACCATTTTCGTGTTGTAAGATTCTAGGGACCCGAATCTCGCCGTGGGAACGCTAGCAAAGCGTAAGTCTAGAGGACCCCAGGTAAGTTTCTTGACCTTTTAGTTTCGCATTGTTATATATTGTGCATGTGTTAAGCTTAGAAGTAGTTAATTTATTTGCAAGCCCTTGTTGAGGCTATATTATTGTTTTAATTTCGTGTTCAAGCATCGGTCCTTGTCGTGGCCATTTACTTTCTGTCTTGATAATTGAGGAGAACGGGAACATCGTATGTGGAGTTGTGGATAATGAATTGCTTTGTTTATTATATGCTGTGCTGTTGATGTTCGGTTGTAGGTCACTCTCTCTACCCACACTTGACTCGCCTATTGATATAAATTCACTTGAAAGAACTCTTAGACGGAACCTTAGGGAACCCACTCTTACAAGGGATCTTGAAACTGAATTTAATACAATGGGAGATAATATAGGAAATTTGGGGAATGAAAAGGGCTGAAATTCCTAATATCGAGCCAATGACTCTTAGAGATCATTTCATCCCTACCACCTATGCTTCTCCTTCTTGCATAGTAATGCCAAACATCGATGCAGCTCAATATGAGATCAAATCAAGCACCATCCAAATGTTTCCATCATTTCATGGCTTTGATAATGAAGATCTATATAAGCATTATGATGAGTTCCTTGAAATCTGTTCGACCATCCGGTTGAGAGGTTTTCCGGACAATGCACTCCATCTCCATCTTTTCCCATTCTCCCTAAAGGATAGGGCAAAATATTGGTTGAACTCCCTCGCTCCCAATTCCATTACTTCTTGGGCTCAATTGCAATAAGAATTCCTTAAGAAGTATTATCCGGTGAGTAAAACCAACCAAATGAGGCGTTCTATTCTAAGCTTTTCTCAAATTGATGGAGAACAACTCCACGAGACTTGGGAAAGGTTGCAAGATCTTCTTCGAAAATGTCCTCATCATTTGATCCCAAAATGGCAATTAGTGCAAGTTTCTATGCTGGCTTGACCGAACCCCATAGATTCATGGTTGACTCTTCTTGTGGTGGGATGTTCATGTCCAAGAATGCGGATGAGGCTTGGACCCTACTTGAGAATTTAAGCGAAAATTCACTTCAACATAATTCTCGTAGGGCTCCGGCCTCAACCAATGTAAAAAACACCAACCTTTCTCAACCAAAATCAATAAGGGAGGAATCATCTCAAGTGGATGCCATAGCTCATAAATTCTACCAATTAATGGCACCACATCTCTCTCCTTCATTGTCTCAAAACTCGGCAAGTTCGGTATGTGCCTCATGTAATAGTCCATTTCATCTCTCGGAAGATTGCCCCACACCGGAGCAATTTCCCAATCCTAACCAAGAGCAAGCTAATGCCATGTTCTCACGGCCCGGGAACAATCCATATTCCAACACCTACAATCCGGGTTGGCGAGATAATCCGAATTTTTTGTGGCGGCAACAAGCCCCACAAAATTCCCAATTCCAAAACCAAGGGCATCAAAATCAGCCCTCTTCTCAATATCAAGGTAGGCCTTTCCAAGCCTCTTCAAGCTACCGTCCTCCTTACAATCCACATGTTTCCAATCAACCTCCTGTGTGTCCAATTGACGAGATAGTAGCTGCAAACAAGCAAATGATGGAATCATTGAACAAGCAAATCATGGATTCCAACAAGCAACTCTTGACATCCTTGCAGCCTACTCTCCAAATGGTTCACTCTCATACTCAATCCATAGCTAAGCTCAAAAATCAAGTGGGCCAAATAGCTAACTCGGTGAATCAATTGCTTCAAAAGGACAAGGGCAAACTTCCCTCTCAACCTTTTGAAAATCCTAGAGGAATGCATGTGATTGATGAAACCCCTCCTCTGAGTGGGCCGACTCATGAACAAGTTCAAGTTATCACCACCCTTCGGAGTGGTAGAGTGGTTGACAACAAGGTTGATGGAGACACAAGTGAGAAAAACCCTCCTTTGAAAAATCCAAATTCAAGCTCTTCTAATCCAAATCCAAGCTCTTCTAATCCAAATCCAAGCTCTTCTAATCCAAATTCTTGTCCAAATACCATTCACAGAAATCCCACACATGTCACCCCAAATGTGGAAACTACTTATGAGCCAAAAGCTCCGTTTCCTCAACGTCTTCGAGAGTCGACACATTTTGGGAACAAGAATTGTAAAATTCAAGACATGTGGGAAGTTTTCAAGCAAGTGAAGATTAACTTGCCCCTCTTGGATGCTATCAAGCAAATCCCTCCCTATGCAAAATTTCTCAAAGATTTGTGCACTCAAAAGCGCACTTCTAAAAATCATTTGCCAAAAAAGGTAAGGTTGACTGAAAATGTTAGTGCTATCATTCAGCACAGCACTCCTCCAAAGTATAAGGATCCGGGTGCCCCCACAATCTCTTGCGTCATTAGTGACAGGAAAATCGAGAGGGCCCTCCTTGACTTAGGAGCTAGTGTGAATTTAATTCCATATTCAGTTTACCTACAACTTGGTTTAGGAGATCTTAAGCTGACTTCCGTGGTTTTGCAACTTGCCGATAGATCGGTCAAGCATCCATGAGGTATTCTCGAGGACGTTATCATCAAAGTGGACAAATTCTACTTCCCGGTAGATTTTGTGGTTCTTGATACAGAACCGGTCCATGACCCAAAAAAGCACATTCCCGTGATCCTTGGTAGGCCATTTTTAGCCACGGCTAATGCATCAATTAATTGCCGAACCGGGGTGATGGACATTGCTTTTGGAAACATGCAAGTCAAACTCCACATCTTTCATGCAACTCAACATCCCTCCAATGAGGATGATTGTTTTCTTGTGGATGTCATTGATGAAGTGGTCGAAGAATCTCTCCCCTTTATTCTAAGCAAAGATCCTCTTGAAACTTGCATGTCCCATTTTGACTTCTCAAACTTTGATGTTGATCAAGCCATTCAAGAAGTCAATTCCTTGCTTGATATTAATGCTATCATGGATGTACCTCCTTGGAAAATTCCAAAAGAACCACTTCCCCAACTTTTCACTACTCCTCCAATCCCATCATTGTTATCCCCGCCACAACTTGAGCTTAAGCCGCTTCCGGCCCATCTCAAGTATGTGTTCCTTGGTCCAAAGTAAACCCTTCCGGTCATCATTGCCTCGGACCTTCAAAAAGACCAAGAGACCAACCTTTTAGCGGTGCTCCAAGAGCATAAAGAAGCTATTTGTTGGACAGTAGCAGATTTGAAAGGAATTGACCCCTCCATTTGTATGCACCGCATTCATATAGAGGATGACGCAAAGCCTACTAGAGAGGTCCAGCGCCGGTTAAATCCAAATATGAAGGAAGTGGTCATGAAAGAGGTGATCAAATTGCTAGATGCGGGAATCATCTACCCTATCTCTGATAGCAAGTGGGTGAGCCCCACACAAGTTGTCCCCAAGAAATTCGGTCTCACCGTTGTTGAAAATTCAGCGGGTGAGCTCATGCCACAACGAACCACCACCGGGTGGCGTGTGTGCATTAACTACCGGAAACTCAATTCATCAACTAGGAAGGATCATTTCCCACTCCCATTTATTGATCAAATCCTAGAAAAGTTAGCCGGCCAAAGCTTCTATTGTTTTCTTGATGGTTATTCTGGCTATAACCAAGTGGCAATCGCCCCCCAAGATCAAGAGAAAACAACATTCACATGTCCCTTTGGTACTTTTGCCTATCGACGCATGCCTTTTGGTCTATGCAATGCGCCGGCAACGTTCCAAAGGTGTATGATGTCTATATTCTCGAATATGGTTGAAAAGTTCTTGGAAGTTTTCATGGATGATTTTTTCGTATTTGGCTCCTCCTTTGACTCGTGTCTCAAAAATTTGTCTCCGGTGCTCCAAAGATGCAAAGAGACGAATCTCATTCTAAGTTAGGAGAAAAGCCACTTCATGGTCCAAGAAGGCATTGTTTTAGGACATGTCATTTCTAAACGGGGAATCGAGGTAGACAAGGCAAAAGTTGAGTTGATCTCTAATCTTCCTCCTCTGAATTCCGTCCGTCAAATCCGTTCTTTTCTTGGCCATGCCGAATTCTATTGTCGCTTCATCAAAGATTTTAGCAAAATCTCACTGCCCTTGTGTAATCTCTTAGCCAAGGATGTTCCGTTCAATTTTGATGACGCTTGCATGGAAGCTTTCATCAAACTTCGCACTCTCCTCTCATCCGCCCCAATCATGAAACCCCCTAATTGGTCTCTTCCCTTTGAGATCATGTGTGATGCATCCGACTATGCATTAGGGGCGGTTTTGGGCCAACGTGTGGATAAACTTCCGCATGTCATTTATTATGCTAGCAAAACTCTCTGCGATGCCCAATTGAACTACACCACCACTGAAAAAGAATTGCTAGCTGTGGTGTACGCCTTGGATAAATTTCGCTCTTATCTTCTTGGCTCCAAGGTCATCGTCCTTTCAGATCATGCCGCTCTTAGGCATTTGTTAGCGAAAAAAGAGACAAAACCCCGTTTAATTCGATGGATCCTCTTACTTCAAGAGTTTGACATTGAAATTCGGGACAAAAAAGGGACCGACAATGTTGTCGCCGATCATCTCTCTCACTTACTTATTGAGAAATCTTCAGAATTCGCAGCCATCCGTGATTCCTTTCCGGATGAGCAACTTCTTCAAGTTTCACATTCTACTCTTCCATGGTTTGCTGATATTGTCAATTATCTTGCGGTTGGCAAAATTCCAGCTCATTGGTCCAAACAAGAGAGGGACCGGTTTTTCTCCCAAGTCAAGCATTTCTTTTGGGAAGATCCAGAACTATTCAAGTATTGCCCGGACCAAATCATCCGGCGATGCATTCCTGAAACCGAGGCCACAAGCATTCTAAATATTTGCCATACTTTTGCTTGTGGAGGCCATTTCAGTGCCAAAAAGACCGCTAACAAAGTTCTTCAAAGCGGATTCTTTTAGCCTACCTTGTTTCGGGATGCATACAATTTTTGCAAATCGTGTGAACGATGTCAAAAACTTGGATCCATGTCCCGAAGAGATATAATGCCCCTCACCAACATTTTAATTGTTGAAATTTTTGATGTGTGGGGGATTGACTTCATGGGACCATTTCCATCTTCTTATGGCTATGAGTACATCCTTGTAGCGGTGGATTATATGTCTAAATGGGTTGAAGCCGAGGCTACCAAAACCGATGATCATAAAGTTGTGATCCATTTCATTCAGTCTCACATCTTTAGTCATTTTGGTACGCCCCGAGCAATCATTAGTGATGGTGGATCTCATTTCCGAAATCGTTATCTCAAATCCGTCCTTGCTAAGTATTCAGTCATTCATAAGGTTACTACACCTTACCACCCTCAAACGAGTGGTCAAGTAGAGATTTCTAACCGGGAGATTAAGCACATTTTGGAAAAAATAGTTAGACCGGACCGCAAAGATTGGTCATTAAGGCTAAACGATGCACTTTGGGCTTACCGGACAGCTTATAAGACACCCATTGGCATGTCACCATATTGACTTGTCTTTGGCAAAGCATGTCATCTCCTGGTAGAATTAGAACACCGTGCTTATTGGGCCATAAAAAGGTTCAATTTTGATCTCAAACAAGCCGGCTCTAATCGTGCGTTGCAATTAAATGAACTTGAGGAATTGCGTAATGACGCGTACGAAAGTGCAAAAATCTACAAGGCAAAGACTAAAGCTTTTCATGACAAACACATCGTCAAGAAGTCTTTTGCCCCAGGACAAAAGGTTTGGTTTTTCAATTCCTGCTTGAAACTCTTTCCCGGTAAACTCCGATCAAGATGGGATGGTCCATACATTGTCACTACCGTCTTTCCTCATGGAGAAATCGAACTTCATGATCCTGCAAGTGGATCACTCTTCAAGGTAAATGGCCAACGGCTTAAGCCTTGCATTGACGGCACAATCCTAACCCGAAAAGTTGAGGAAGTCCTCTTGATGGATCCAATTTATGAGGATTAGTGCCTGCTCTAGCTTTGTCTAGCTATCGACATTAAATTTAGCACCTCAAGGGAAGCAATTCTTTCAATTTCCAAGCTTCCTTCTCTTTGAAATTGCTCGTGCCTTGCAAATTTTCTGGGAAACGGTTTAGAAAAGCCAAAAATTTGATTTTTCTTAAACCTTCTCAACTCTAATTTTCATTCCCGGAAGTCTCCATCGCTTTCTAGCAATTTCATTAGATTTTTCAAATGCGACTCATGTGCATATTTTCTCATTTTTAATGAAAAGTTTGAAAATTTTCTCAAAATTTTTCATGCATTTGAGATGATTAAAAAGTTGAAAAATTGCAAGGTTTCAAAACAAAACTTTCAAAATTTCCCATGCATTGGAATAGAATGAATTTGCAAAGTTAAAAAAAAAAAAAAAAAAATTCTCCAGAAATTTCATTTATCCATGCATTGTGTGAGGTTGCAAAAGTTGGGAAATTTTCTTGAAATCATCCATACACTCATTAAAAAAAAAAATTTTGCACAGTTTGAAAAATTTTCTAATTTTTCCATGCATTGCAATGAGGTATAAAGTTAAATTTTTCATCCTTGCATTCGAATGACATGATGTTGCCAAGTTTAAATTTTGTTGCAATGTTTCAAGTTAAAAATATATATATATATACAAATTTTTGCAAAATTTTCATGAACTAGAAACATTGCAAATAAAAATAAAAAATAAAAAAATTTTTTTTTTACGTTCATGTCAACTTATTATTATTATTATTGTTAATAATAATAATAATAACGCAAAATTTTTAAGGTTCCAGTTCAAAGTTTTCTTGCATTCATGCATCATGATACCTGCATTCAGCTCTCAGTGCATGTATTGCCTTCATGCATGCATGCAAATTCCATGTAGCAATTCTTGCATGCCTTAACACCTTGCATGCATCGGACTCAATGTTTCATGGCATGCCCACTGTCATCATTTGCTCACTGGCATGCTCACTGTCCCTCCATGGTTCAATGGTTTCAAGAACCAGCTTCATCCTCATGCCCAAGCCCCGAGTGCTCAAGCTCACCCTCTGCTCTCATTTCAGTCCCAACAGCCGAGCCCACTGCCTTATTTTCGAGCACTCTCACTCCCTCTTCCGAGTGCTCGAACACCCCATACAAACCACCCGAGCCTACTGTCTCCATGTCGAGCACTCGACCTCCCCCTTGCGAGTGCTCGAAGCACCTCAACCCAACACCTCCACTTCGAAGCAAACCCACTGCCTTCAATTCGAGTGCTCGCCAGCTCATTTTGAGCACTCGAATCTGCTTCCTCACTCTTCATTCACCCATCAACCCTCTTCCTCACTCTCCTCACCCAAACTAACTCAACCCTAAACTCCCTCTCTCTCCATAACATCAACCCACCAACCCAACTCATCAACCCACCTCCCTCACACGAGCTACCAATATCCCTCCACTCTTGGCCATCACAACTCACAACACCATGCACCTCAACCCCACACAACCAACCTCATCCCTCTCGGCATCTCACCAAACCAACCCTCACCCTTCTCCTTCAACCCACAACCCATCCCCAAGACATGCATGCATGCATGCAAGCTCCATGCATGCATGCAACTTCAGCATCAAACCCAACCATGAAACCACCACCTTCACCTCACCACCTCTCCCATTCTCGGCAACCCAACTTACCAACCTTACCCCCCTCCTCCCTCATCCACAAAACCACAAACCATACACCATCCCAACAAACAACTTCCTGCATGCATCAACCTCAAATCACCCTCAACCCCATCAACCATCTCGGCTACCTCACCCACAAGCCAACCAAACCATGCAAACCACAAACCCACACTCTGCCAACCTAGCAACCAACCAGCCACCAACAAAACTCCACCAACTCACCAACATCCCCCCACCCAACCACAAACCAACCCCCACCCAACCACCTTCCCCCTCTCGGCTGCAAGCCACACCAAGCCCTCACTCTCCTTCCCCAACTCTTCCACCACCCTAGGCCACAAACCCCACACCACCTTAACCTACCATCACCACCACCCCCCCCCCCCCCACCTAGGATAGAGTCATTCTTGCTCTAGGATACACTCTCTCTCAAGGTATGCCTCTGCTATCTTTTCTTTTCACTTTCTTAGTTAAGTTGTTGTGATCATATTGAGGAGTATGGGAAATACCTTTAAGGAGGTTTTGTTGTGCTGTTGATGTTGCTCTATGCTAGAACCTTGTTTGTGCACAAATTTTTTGGGTTTTGATCCTCCATCCCACTCCTCTTCACATTCTCTCTTTTGTGGTGCATGCCAGGTGCTCGCTGAAATTCCTCAACCAAGTCCACCTCTCTAAATGTCTCGTGCCGGTCCTTCTCGCCCTCCTAGACCCTCTGCGGGTGCCCGTGCTGTCAATCGTGAGCGACCACGTGATCCTTGGGATCGCAAATAACTCAACTACGAGCTTTCTTTTTCGCTCATGGATGCCTTTGACATTCTACCCACTACTTCGTGGGCTGTAGCCGAATTGACTAACCGGCGTCTACAGCACATTTGCGCGCCCCTTGCCAGGGTTGCCTACCCCCGTGTAGTGCGCCTCTTCTACCAGAATCTCTAATGCCCTGAAGAGCCACCCATTTCTCTCACTACATCCATTGATGGCACCACCTATGCTTTCACTATGACTGACATCATTCAGGTTTCTGGTTGCCCCATTGAGTTCCCCGATGACATTGTCAATCGTAAGAATCTCCCTTTATATGAGGAGCCGGATACATTAACTGTGGAGCAGATTGTCGCTGCCATTTGCAATGTTGACGATCCTAATGGGCCCCGGTCTTTTATCCACAAAACCAATCTTCCGGAACGCCTCTGGTTCATTGACACTGTTTTCAAGCACAATGTCTACCCTTTGGTGCATAGCACCGAGCGTAGGGGCTTCCTTTTGTAAGCCTTATATGCCATGGACCAAGGCCAATGGTTCTCCATCCCGGAGCTCATTTGGACAACATTTATGAAGTTTTGGCATGACGCTCATAATGCACGGGCTCCGCGAGTTGAAAATCAGAAATTGCCTTTGCCGTTTTTCATCACTCAGCTCCTAAAGCACAAGGGTTTCATTGTTCCTCCCCATGAACCAAAAGGCGAAAAGATTAAAACTTTTACCAAGCACCGGTGGATCAATGTTCTTAGCCATTTTAGTACCCCTCAGCCTGCTACCCCCCTGTTCATCCAAGCTCCACCTCCTCCTCTTTCTGAGGATGCTTCCACGGCAGCAGCCGTTGCAAGGGTAGAGCCTCCGGTCAACTCTCAGCAGGACCAAGCTTTCATCCGGGCTAGCATTGCTGGTATTCATGAGCGGATGGATCGTTTTGAGAATTCTTTGTCCGCGTATACTCAGACTATGTGTGAGACTTCTTCACGTGCCGAAGAAGATCATCGTCTTGCTGCTGAAGACAGCCGTGTCGCAGCTGAGGAACGTCGTTTAGCTTCCGCTGAACGGCGTAAGACTCAATCTCTCCTCCATTCCATCCTCGCCTGTTTACCCTCTGGCTCGTAGCTTGTTGCGAGTGTTGGACCTTATCTTTTTGTTCATATGTAAATATTTCTCTTATATCTTTTGTTTTACTTTTGAACTTTCAGAATTTGCTATGTAAAGGTTGCTCTAGTAGACATGATCTATGTACAGCTCTTTTGTAATCATGTAAACTTCCTTTTGAATGCAAATTCTCTCTTTTCTGTTAACTTTTTGTTCATTATTTTTTTTGTATTTATGCTTGTGCTATTAATGATTTTTGTAGTTGTCTCTCTCTGTTTTTCATGATGCTCTCCAGGTTGCGCGGTCCAATTCAAGTTTGGGGGTTCTTCTCACCATGCTGTTTCTTCCCCCTGGGTATTTTTGTTCCTTTTTATACTCTGTCATTTTTGTCTTTAACTTACATCCATGTCCACATTGAGGACACTGTGTAGTTTAAGTTTGGGGGTGCAATATTGTATTTTTGGCATAGTTTTGGTATCACTATTTTGTAAAGCAATGATAGTATAGCTTGAAACTTGTCGGAGACAAAGCATATGTTTAATACCTTGTGTATAGAAGCAATTGAGAATTTTTGAAAATAAAGAAATTTGAATTTGAAGTAATCATGCAAAATACAATGTAGTCTGTATAAATGCCTCAATTAGATTCTTGCTGGATTTACACTCTTATAAGCTTCACAATGCACAGATGCACATTGGAAACTTAACTGTGAGGCATGCAACTTGATTGACCTTGACCTTAACATAGTTAATCTGATTTGATGAACCTGATAGATGAATATCTTTGGCATGATATAAGTTCTTTGTCTAAAAAAAAAAAAAAAAAAATGAAGATGAGAAAGAAAGAAAATAGTGACTAGTTGAAGGTCGTAGCCTTTCCAACTCGAGTTATTAAGCCCTATGGAGTATCTCTACACTTAACACCCTAAAGCCGTCTGGTTTGGGAGTTGTTGGCCTAACGCTTGCTACATGGGTTGGTTAGAAAGCTTAAAGGACTTAAACATTGCACGGTCATTCAAAAAAATGTGTGTAATAAACATGGTTTGTTGGAATTCGTAGCCTTTCCAACTTGAGCTATTAAGCCCTAGGAGTGTCTTTACACTTAGCACCCTAAAGCCGTCTGGTTTGGGAGTTGTTGGCCTAACGCTCGCTACATGGGTTGGTTAGAAAGCTTAGAGGATTTCAACACTGCACAACCATTTTATGTTTCACTTTTGAGTTATAATAAATTCTTAACAGGCAACAAAAGTTGTCTTGAAAATAAAATCATGCCTTAGAGACTTCATGTAAAGGGGAATTCATTGATTTGAAAACTTGTACCTTGGAATTGGAAAAGAAAGTAAAAGCCGCATGTTGAGAATTCAATTCACTTTCACTGGAGTTTGAGTTATTTCCATTTAAGAGATGATAATTGAATTATTTATATGGACTATGATGTTGATGCATGCATGTTCAAATGGTTTTTGCCAATTTTTGTATCAATGCTACATATATGCAAGGTAGTCTTCCCAATGATCCCGTCTCCAGCTCTTTATCTGTTTCAAGTTATATTTGAGCTATGTTTATGTTTATTTTTGCCATGGTGGATATTTTTGTAATAGCATTCCCATGTTTTTCATTCCATTGAGCTTTGCATTTTGGTTTTGTTAAGGGACTAGCAAAATGTAAGTTTGGGGGTGCGATAAGCGCCGAATACTGTATATTCAAGCTCCCTAAATTACATTAACAAAGTCCATTAATTGATTACTTTATGTAGATTATCTCCATTTGCATGTTTTTGTATATTTTCGGGTTAAATTGCAAAAAGGAAGCAAAAATGATGCCTTGTGGAATTTTGAACAAAAAGGGTGCCAATTCTGAAATTCTGGCAGCAGTAGAACCTGACTTTTGTCACCATTTTCGACCTAGCAAACTCAAGAACTGGACTTCCATCATAACATGAAAGATTTAGATCTCTGAATCAGCTTTCCAAATCTTCAAGCGGTTCATCATTCGGAGTTTGGATCAGAGAGTTATGATCTTCTTAACAGAGGTGCGCAGAACTGCCTGGCAGCACTGAAGTACTGCCTTTCTCCCCATTTTCGACCAACCAAAATTGAGAATTGGGTTTTCATCAAAACATGAAGTCTTTAAAGCTCTGAATCAGCTCTCCAAATCTTCAAACAGATCATCATTCGGAGTTCGGAGCATAAAGTTATAGTTATTCTTCCACAGTGGGTCAGAGATGGGCAAGAATTGCATGTTGCTCATTACACTAATTTAGAGTGTTCGAGACCACCCTTTGAGTGCTCGAAATTCTGGCAGATTGCATTCGGAAATGGCTCAATTTCAGCCACTTGCACATTGGTTTCCTCAATGCCATCTTCCTTCTATATGAAGTGGTTGGAGGTGTTCCTTGGAGGAAAGAGAGCCTTGACTTGAGCTTGATAAGAGAAAGGGAGGACCACACAAAAATTATCCTATATTCTAGCAAGATAGAGGAGAGAGAAGAGGGCAAAGAGGGGAGTTCTTCAAGCAAAGGAAGGAGCACGAAAATGGAGTCTTGGATGGAGCTTCTTCCTTCTTCTAGCTTAGCAATGGGTAACTAACTCTTTCTCTAGGGAGGTGATGAAGTCCCTCCCTTGTAAGCATGTCCTAGGATAGTCTATTTTGGGGATTTGCCATGTATATTTTATGGTCTTTTCATAACCAAGAGCACCTCATTTGTTGTAATGAATGTTGATACATGTATGGATGATTTCTTTAAGTTGATTATCTTGTTTTAGATGATGTCTTAGAGTAATCATATTGCTTAAGTTTTCATGGTGAGAGTGGAAGCAAGGTTATGAAATGGTTTCATGGCATATTGATAGGTGACTTTAATAGACCATTGCTTAGGAAATCCTTTGATGGTGTATGCTTAATTTCTAACTCCATGTGCTTTATCATTTTGTCAAGAACTTGATAGTCTCTCATTTAAGTAAATGTGTATAAGCTACACCTTAGTTAGGTAGTCTAAGCATGTTTATCTTTTGATGGATTATACTTGTTTGAGACCTAATGTACCTCTTGATTACTTACATGGCAACCATGTGTTGCTATGTAAGTCTTGACCATCATATGTTGTTTTTCCCCCA